>NC_073256.2:91485000-92085000 GCF_029289425.2 Pan paniscus | reverse complement strand
TATTTTGCAGCAGCAATTTTACCAAAGGAAAACTTTCCTGTTATTTAGTCATTTTAATGAACTGTTTATTTAAAAAGGGTGCATAGATAAAATTCACCATGTAAGATCAAAGTTTCAGAAAGAATTACAGACATTAGTAGTCTGTGTTTAGCATATGAGACTGTTTTAGATAATTTAGGTTAGAAATTATGTATATGGTCACACACATATATACTTTTTTCAGTTCTGCTTAATATGGCTTTAAAGTCATTGTGTTGATGATTCACCCCGTCAAATAATATCATCTTGTGGCTATAAATGTATATGTTGAAAATCTGTTTTTGCTTTCTCATATACTTTAAAATGTTTTTTATTTTTTATTTTTATGCATACATAGTAGGTGCATATATTTGTGGGGTACGTAAGATATTCTGACACAGGCATATAATGCATAATAATCACATCAGGATAAATGGAATATCCATACCTCGAGCATTTATCCTTTCTTTTTGTTACAAACAATCCTATTACACTCTTTTAGTTTTTAAACATACAATAGATAATTGTCAACTGTAATCATCCTGTTGTGCTAACAAATACTAAATCTTATTCACTGCTTTCTTATGCAGTTTTCGAAATGTCCCTGCTTAAGTTTGGGAATTTTTCAAATGCATACATTATATATTTATCCACATTTTGGGTATTATTCTATATTTCTACATTATGAGCATTTTGAAATAGGATTATTCCGTGTTGATACAGCACTTAGGATTGAAGAATTGAAAAAATATTCTAATACATTTATCTAGGAATTTAGTCATAAATGCATTATGGCAAGAACTGAAAGATAACCAAAATTATTTTGCTTTAATGCATTATTATTTTGTTGTACTGAATATTTCTGAGACTATGTAACAAACTAGGTCTGGGAATTCTTTAACTTGAGATTATCATTGAACCCATGTACTTTCCTTAATATAAAATCATATGTTACCAGAAAATAGCAGTGTTGTATGTATGATTTTTAACCTAATAAATATCAATTTGAGAGAGGGACACACATCATTTCTCTATATGATGGTATCATATAATTACACCATTTGAAAGGTTTAAAACCATCTTTTTGATTAGAATAACAACCTTTAATAAGCAATGTTTTGAAAAGTATGCTTTCTAATACCAGACATTATTACATTAAGAGCAGTCATATAATGACATTGTTTACAGTGGAATTTTTCTGTATTATGGAAATGAGTACTAACCTTATTATTAGCTTTCCTCAAGTAGTTGTTTACTTAATTGTGTACCATATGATATTCTTACAAGTAATACTGATTAATAATGGAAAAATAACACATGTTCCTTGTTCAGAAATTATTGAGAATTCTATAGTGTTTACTGTTCTCTTGTGGTGCTTAGGGAAAAAATATTACCAGACCTTTTTAGTACTTTTCTTATTAAAGGAAAGGATGGGAGAAAAGGATGATATAATTATTCAAATTTTTTGGTCTACAACTTGATTTTTTACAAAAAGAAAGTATTGTAATCATGTATCTTGACACCTTAACAGACGTAAACTAATTTATGTCCATAAAACATTCAAAACAGAATCTTCTCAAAAATGAAAGGAAGTTAATAGATGGGGGTGAAAAGAGAAATAGCAAAATTCTATGAGAAGTTTGAAAAGGTAGAATGACCATTAAAGAGCACAGGCATGCTACAATTCAATATTCTAGCAAAGCCTCTGCTTATAAGACCCAACCTATTTGTGTTCACAAAGTCCTAACTTTAAAAAGGACATAAACCAAAAAAAAAAAAAAAAAAAGGAAAATGAGCTTCTGTTTGAAACCTCAAAAGAAAAAAAGGGGCAATACTTCTGAGAATTCTTGGTTGTTTACAAACTCAACATTCTAATGTTTTCATCAAAAGCTTATTCTGGGAAGTTAATGAAGTAATCTTTTTGGAAAGTAATAGGATTTTATTCTCATGAGATTCCCCCACAAAGAGGTGGCCACTTCCTTAAATCAACCAGTCAGGTATGATGATACCTCAAGTCCCAACTGCTGGAAGCAAATAAATAATAAATGAAGATGGTATTTGAGTCTGAAAAAATCATCTGCGAGGTCAAGAACCTCCTTTTTGTGAACCCCGTAAGATGTGTCATGCAGAAACAAGAGTTAAAGGTTGGGAGCTTGACCACACACTCCACTTTGGCTTGTAAACTGAAAGTGGCTACTAACCCAGCACCACGTGAGTCACTGGTGGAAGTGTTTTCTTTTCTATTTTTTTTCTCTCTTTCTTTCTTTTAAAGGTATAAGTTCTTCTTTCACGCCAGGATAGCTGAGAGTGAGAAATACTAGGAAGAAAAGTTAGCATTCTTACTGAGCACAAACCTGCTGCTAAGCTGGTATTTTGTATTGATTTTTCCTGAAGCCTGTAATCTTGAAAGCTTGTAACAGAGGATGAGGTAAATATCATTTTATTTGCTCAAATAGGTTTAGATTAGATTGAGATGAAAAAGTAGGGACGGGCCAAATTAGTACTGAAAGCAGCAATTACAGATTATTGTTTCCAGCAGTAACTAGAATAGGTTATTTCACTGATAAAAAGGCTTATTGAAAAAATTGGTGATTTTCTTTATTTTTTAAATAAATAAGTAAAAGGAAAACATGAAATTAAAACTATGTTTAAGTATTAAAGTCATCGATCTTCTTTCAAATCAAAGCAGAACTTGAATGTGTAAATTTACCTACAAATATAGCCCCTTAACAATGAGTTCTTACAATGCATAAAGTGGCAAACCAGTAAAATACATTTTTGATTATGCAAGCATATTATATGTGATATTATTACTTAGCTTAAAAAAGTCTCTGAGCCCTAAAGTCTGAAAGCATAAAATAGGCTCTAAAATTAATTCCTTAAATCACATGATTTCAGAAAAAATAGTGTACCAAACCATTCAAATGATACTGACAATAGGGCATGGAATTTAAAAGGTTTAACCATGTCTTATCTCAGAGTCTGTTTTATTTCTTCATCTTCTGAGCACTTCAAACATATAAGCTTTTATTCCATCTTTAGATCAGTAACTTTGAATTGTTCTACCTGTCATTCTGCAGTGACTAGCCCAGCTAGATGTCATACAATGATTGTTTGCACTTTCATTCTTTCACATTAAATGGCAATCATTCGGTCCTTTTGATTTGTTTCTTTTATTTAGCCCTGAAGTTTTTACACTAGAATCTCATTAAAGCTGAACTAGTGTACTCCTGTCAAAAAACTAATGGAAAAAAGTTTAAAAGTGAAATGTGTCCTCTATATTTGTCACTACTAGAGAGGTTGCATCTATCAAGATTTTGCAAGTTTAGCACTTTGATTTATGTTCTATTGGGTCTGCTTGTCTCTTACTTTCTCTCTTCCATCTCATCTACGAAATGAGGAAAACCCAAAGAAACCAAGTTCATTTATGTAAAAGGAAGCACAGAAATATTTAGAAATATTTATGTTACCTCAAGTTCTCAGCTATTTAAATTATGTGTGTGTATACAGCTGAAAAAAATAACATTAATGTGTTTTGACATTCAGATGCTTTATTAGCAAGGCAAGGTACAATTGAAATCTTTTCAAAAACAAGTGTATTAAAATAGATCACTTAATGGCTTATTATATAAATGCTTATAGAGAACTCCACTTTTTCTTTCAGAATTAAGAAAATATTCTTCATATAAGGCAAATAACATGATCAAGGTAAGGATATCAATCATGACTAAAAATGAGAACTAATAAGAATGATAGTTCTTATATTGCATAGGATTTATTTATGCACAAGTACGTCCCATTGTTTTCAGAAAAAAAAAAGTCTGGGTCATATTCATATAATCTAGGCACCATGGACAATGACAAATATATTCATTCAACATGAATCTCCTTTCATCATGTGCTGCTGTTCTGAAAGATAAGTGAAATAGATTGTGTGGAGGCTGATCCCTTTCTGAATTCCAGAAAATAAGATAAGTGTCTTCAGAATGCTGGCAAATTAATCCCAGTGAAATTATGAACCACTGACTAAAGATCCGTCCAGAAAGGGATATAAATGGAAAGGGTGATAGCTGTAATTTTACAGGCACCTTTTCTATTCCTGCTGTATTTGTTCACTGATACTATGGTGAATTTTGCTCCTAAATTCTGTATCCAGAAATAAGATGTCCAATATATCTCAATTGAAGTCATAGGTTATATATATAGAATATGTGTGATTCTATTATAGCTATCTTTGTACTCAATATATAGATAGGATTTGAGACTTAGAATACAATTTCATTGTCAATCTCAAATGTCTTTCTATTTTAATTATGCATATATAAATAATTTTAATGGCATACAAGTGAATATAAGCTTTCTAAATATATTGCTTGATAAAAAAATTTTAGAAAATCTGTTTTCTCTTGTCTTAAATATTTTCTGGATTGCCTAATGCAAATGAACATTTTGCAATGATTTATATAAGGAAGCCTCTAGATTACATAACACTAAATTATTTACTAAGAATTATGACCCCAGAAAGAGACAAATTTAAAGTACATTTTTTTTTGAAATCCTTTCAACAAAACAGCTGTATTTCTACCTTATCACCCATACAATGGCTTTCATAAGTTAATCTCCCCCCAGTACGTGAAACTTTTAATCAGCCGTCTGGTTCTCATTTTTTTTTTGTTTTTTGCTTGTCATTAGTGTTCTATTTTTTAGTGTCAAAGAATCTAAAAAGCCATTTTAAAACAGGTACAAATTTATGCCTATGTAGTATATATGCTGCTTTTCTTATTTTATTTTATTTTTTTAATTTTATTATTATTATTCTTTAAGTTTTAGGGTACATGTGCACAACATGCAGGTTTGTTACATATGTATACATGTGCCATGTTGGTGTGCTGCAGCCATTAACTCATCATTTAGTATTAGGTATATCTCCTAATGCTATCCCTCCCCCCTCCCCCCACCCCACTAAAGTACATTTCTTATATAATACCATAAAACATGAGAAGGTTTACATTTACAAAAATGTACCATGTGACTTGAAGTGGATCTTTGCTTTTATATAATAAATATACATTATATATAAACAAACACACAGACACACACACATATATATCATGTTTTAAATAAACACTTTAAAATAAAATTCAAAGTCATCTATTTGACATGAGCTACTGATACAAAAGCATTTATTTAAACCTATATGCATCTTTTATGCAGAGTTTGAAGTTTCATATGTAAATGTGAACAGTATTTTATCATTTATTTGAGATTAGCAGCAAGTACTTGGAATATGACTACATGTATACTTTCACTTGATTATGCAAAAAACACAAACGGCTTTATTAAGTGTTATGATCTTCTTAATGCCAAGTCCCCATTCTTTCCTTCTCTCTCAGGGAGTTGATTACATTGATTCGTTGTTTCTCCCTCTACTAGCAACACAGCCTGAGTGAGTGATTAGTAGGCTCACGATTAGACTTAAGAACTTTCATCTTCGAGCCCTGGTGTGGGGTCTATCCACTAGGTTATGCTGCTGCTCCTCTGGAGAGCAGAGCGGAACCCACCTGGTGTGGTCTGGGAGAAGATGCTTGTTTTCAAGGCCTGTCCCAAAGAAATGAATGCTGCGGCTTTATTTTTTTTTTCCTCCTCAGAGCAATCTTGTTTGAAAAATCAACATTGCTACTGCAACACTATTTGGATGAAATTTTGTAAAAATTGGGCATGCTGTGCCATACACTTTGAAAAACTGAAGAACATAAATTTTTATTTGAATTAAGAAAATTCAAACAAATTGCTTTTCTGTAGTTGGAGGCCTGCTTGATTTTGAGTGTGTCTGCAGGTTCCTGAGCTTGTTGCTGTATATTAAACAATAAGAAATTCAGGAACAAAATCAGCAGGCAAATAATATAAACAGAACTGGTGAATGCTGTGCCAATTTACCCAAACAAATCTTCCATTATGTCATGGTGATTATTTGAAATATCCCTGGTGTTTTCAATAGTTTGCTTATTTTATTGTAGTATATGTGACTAACACATTGGAAGTATTGGCTCCAGTTGTGGAAACCAAGAAGAAACACAAAGTCTACAGATTTTATGATACTTGAGGTAAAATTACAATCCAGAGATAATATTGAAAAAATAAAATGAAAAAAAAATTTTGTCTAATGGCATATATGAATTTGTGTTTAAATTCTATTTTGTTTTAGTAAAATGTGGTTAAAATCAACTTTTTTAAATAAAATTTTCTTAGAGCTCTTTCAAATAAAAAAAATAAAATGCATTTATTGGACCAAATGTTCAAATTTGATATAAATTAAAACACTCATTACAAGGAAGCTATCAAGGAGAAAAGTAAATCAATTGGAAATAGATCAGAACTAACTTACCAGGTTTTGTATGAAATTACAGATTAGTCCTAGAGATGTGAACAAGAATTAAAAAGCACAGTTCATTTTGACAGATCCAGTGCCAAGAGAAAGCTTGTAATAGGCTTAGGATAGATGTTTAACTTGTTCAGTGAGGATACCAATCTTCTTGCATTTTAAATGCAATGAGTTAATAAATGTTCATTGGGTATACTTCCTATACACAAAATTATAATCAAACTTTCCCAAAACCTGAAAAATGGCAAAGTATTAAAAAACTACAGAATAAATTGACAACTGTACTTTTCACGGTGACAACAGTTGGAAATTGATACAGCATTTCAAAGTGTCTTCCACTACAGCATAACACCTCTAGTCGAAGCCAAATTTCCATTTGACCCATTGCCAGTGTCTCCAATATTTTTAGAAACCAAAAAAGTTGATTATTCAATTTGATCAGTTCACATTTTTTTAAGTTATGGATGGATTTAGGAGCTCCTGCTGTGTACAAGGCATGTGCTGGGCAGTATGAATCTGGAGGAACTGCACTCAATTCTAAATATTTTTGTAGGTTATAGAGGAAATTAAGTCTGCCAACTACTAATTTCAATAGCATCTTCTATCATGAAACTGACACATGTAACAAAATACTGAATTTTTACATGAAGGAAAGGTTTTTTTTTTGTCTAAAATGAGAGTTCAAATAAAAGATGTTTCATGCATGAGATAACATTTAAGTTTAGCCTTGATGATGGATAGATTTTGAAGATGCAGAGTTGAGGCCAAAAGACATTAGAAACATTCTTGGGAGATGGTGTTATGAAGAAATATGTATAAAGGAGAAGATTCCCTTAAAGAGTATCATAGCTCTTACAATTCTAGAGTAACAATTTAAAAATAAGGTAGACAGTCAGTGCTTCCACTCTGATTCTGATTTATATTTGAGAAAAATAAACTTGACAGCACTTTTCCACTCTCTGCCATCTGCATACTTTTGTGTTAACTCAATAGAAACCAACAGTGGATGAATACTACTATGATAACAGTAATTGCTATCAGATTTTAAATGCCAGATATGTTCCTCTTTTACTGATTCACAAAAACAATGATGATCAGGAAGCCTGCAAATTCACCTTTTAAAAATCTCAGTTAGACCCTCAACTGCTGAGGCTAATTTTTTGTAGTAATCCTTGATCAACTCCTCCCCTGCTTCCTTTCAATGACTACTTCAGGTCTTTATTACTTGTCTCAAGGAGTACTACTCAATATCTATCTCCATCATTTTCTGTGGTCCTTCTACAACGTAAAGAAAGAATGATTATCAGTCTCAGAGAAAGAAGGGACTCTCCCTCTAACTATTCATGACCAATCTCTTCACTAGAGTTTCTCTTTATACCCCAAGCTCCGTACTCCAATCACCTATCTTGAAATATTTTCTCCCATCTGGCTTTCAATCAAAACACATATTTGGGCCAGGCACGGTGGCTCACACCTGTAATCCCAGCACTTTGGGAGGCTGAGGTGGGTGGATCACCTGAGGTTGGAGTTCGAGACTAGCCTGACCAGCATGGAGAAACCCTGTCTCTACTAAAACTACAAAATTAGCCGGACGTGGTGGCACATGCCTGTAAACGTAGCTACTGCACAGGCTGAGGCAGGAGAATCGCTTGAACCCAGGAGTCAGAGGTTGCAGCGAGCCGAGATTGCGCCATTGCACTACAGCCTGGGCAACAAGAGTGAAACTCCATCTCAAAACAAACAAACAAACAAACAAAAATACATATTTGATTCTCTTCTTTCTACAAACTGACAATGGAAAGAAAGGGGAAAAATAAAAGAACTGCTAAGATTCAGATTTTATGTTGCATTCTGGGGAAAGCCTTTCTTCTGTCCAGCTTACACGGCATTCTGTGATTTTGTAGCATCCATAGTATTCTGTTTTGAAATGCCAACTTACATGTTTGTCTCCTCTGCTAAATGTTGGAAGCCTTAAGGTCAGCTATGGTATCTGATTCACTGTTAAATTGCAAGTTCTAACTGAGTAGAGGGTTGGTAAATATTTGGAAAATAAATCAATAAATGATGTGTTATGATTTTTCTGTTTCTTTATACTCCTTGAATTTTCTGAACTTTCAAATATGATCATGTATATTTTGGGTACAAGACAAACTAAATTAAAAATATAAACAAGAATAAGGATCATTTGCCATTTAAGATGATAAACTCAATGAATCTGTCAGCTGCTAGCATCCATAGCAGTTGTTAAAACTCTGTTTTTCTACATGGAAAACAATACTGATGTTTTTGACTTAAAAGAAAAAATATGAGAAAAAGGTAATTTTTTATGACAAAATATAGCAAAAGTCACAGGTTTATTTTAAGAACAATTGCATGTAGATGTCACAAATAGTTCATAGTAAATCTATATTGTATATTTCATCCAGTCGTACTTAAATTGGTATCTCCTTTATTATATTATTTTCGTAGTTTTAAGTATTCAAATGGGTTTGTCAACAAATTGGAATTAATATTTATGTTATTTGTGAAATGACAAAATTAACTCTGGAAAGTTTATTTTTAAATGTAATCAATTAATTTTAGATATTTGATCTTGAATAACAAAATAGCACCATCAAGTGGAAGTAAACTCAAAATCCAGTGAAAACTACCTCTTGATAGTTTCACAGTTCTTCTGACATGAGGCTAGAGTTTACGTTTATTTTCATTTACTCAACTGCGACTTATCAGCACTTGAGCTGCTCCTAAAACCAGCTCTACTCTCCTCACTGTGGGAGAAATCTTGGCTCTTCTTTTATTTTCCCTCAGTTTCCTTGCATCTTTCATGCCCCCGTGCAATTTACCCTCCACCTGTCTTTATCTTACTCTTATATTCTCAATTTCAAAGCTTACACCACTTTTCTCCAGTAATCTAATTCTCAGTAATAAATTATTTTAGTATATTCTCCATTTGCCTTATTATATTTTATTGCTATATCTCAAGCTGAAAAGTAGCTTGGCTGCTGAAAGTTTTGTATATGTTTCCTGCAGCATGGTTATTGGCACATACTAAGTGCTCAGTAAATCCTAATTGATTTATTGACTAATGTAGCACATTGACTTTTCCTTCACACTTTGTCTTAGAAATGAGTAAGAAAAAGCAAATCGCTTTTTCCTAGCAAAGATTCCACCTATTTTTAAGTTAAATTAGACTAAAAGAGAAAAGGTTTATCTGTAAAAAAGTTAAAACAAAGTTGAGCATGAGAGTACAACAAAGACTACTGTAGCTACCAGAGATATTGCATTTGACTTCCCAAAAATCAAAAACAAATTGTGTGTGTATATATATGTCAGATATAAAAAAGAAGAATAACTAAAGAGAGATAAGATATTTTAGGGCAAATTTAAAGAAACTTTAAGCAAAGGTTCAATTGGTCTCCTATACATAAACATTACTTTGTGTTTATTCTTATAACTTTTAAAGTCAGAGAGAAATTCAAAATGATTTTTGATTAGCATAATAGCTAGATTAAAATATCAAGATAGATTGCAGAACAGGTATCATCTACATCAAACACTAATATATATTTCCGCTTGTATCACTCACATTACAGTAATTGTATGACATTTTCAAAAACTCCAGAAAGTTGTTTGAGAAATACTATAAAGACTAGAGTGAAAGCAGAGAGCTTCATTTATTAAACTATGTTCAGTATTGATTTAGTATTTTTACATCCTTCACTACTGAGATTACTTTAACAGAGAACACTAAATAGGTAACATCCATGTGTAAAAACAGAGAAACCAAGATGACATAACTAAAATGTCTTCAACTGCCAGAAATCAGATTGGTTCTTTTGCTTCACAATACTCCTTGAGTATCTGGATATTATGCTTAAATTTGCCTGCCAAATTCATGAGATAGCCATCTTCTAAAAACTGAGAAAATATTGAACTTTTATGTAATAACCTGATTAAAAGCTGACCTTATACTTTTTGCTTAAGGCAGGAGTTTGAATAATCCTGTTTACAATGCAAGGCAATTGCTTTTTTTTTTCTACAGCCCTAGTAAAAATCATGATTTAACTTCCTTTTTTTCTGTGACACTGTAAAACACAATGGCCCTTATAAAAAGCCTTAGAGATGCCTCCAGAAATATTAGCTCATCTATATGCCTTAGCCCATCTAATTAAATAGAAATTGTATGTCTTCAGTATAAAACTCCCTTTGATTAAAGTTAGTCTGAGAATATGGCTGAGAAGATAATGAATTTCAGTTACCCTATCTCCAAGAGATGCAGTGAAATGGCCCTTTAAAAAATTCTTTATAACTTGGATACAAACAATTTAATGAAGAGAACTTGAATTTTTCAAAGTATTGCTGAATTCAGCTTTGAACTCCCTGTCTATTAATGAAGCTATGTTTCCTAAAACAATAAGGCCTTTTGTAGCCTTGCAGATGCATTTCTGAAAACATTCCTATTTAATACTACATTCCATTGCCCCGTCTTCCTCCCAGTAACTGTCACTGACTGTCAGTTCCTGTGTGGTGGTGATGCCTATGCTGTCAGATCAATTTTTAGAGATAGGGCAAAGTCACAATAAAATTCAGTAGAGTAGAAAACCCATTAATGTTGAAGGGCCTATGTATGTTGTATTCTCCAATGAAGCAAAGCTAGCAAGGATTTTAATAATGATAAAATCAAACATACAAATAGTCAAAACAAACATCATCAACAAACTCTTCTATCAGTGAAAGATCAAAAAACACAAAAGAGTAAATATTGTCTCTGAAACTTTGGAAAGCAGCACTATAGGACTGGAGAAGAAAAGTATAAGGCTGTTGCAAAAAGCCAGCAGGTCAAGGTCGTGTTTAAACCTTTTAGGATGGATTTAGCTGGTGACTCCAAGCCTTCAAGTTTTTGCGAATACCCTTCATAGCTTTTGCTATAAGTATCACCTGGGTTAAATAAAAACTACACTTACACAATAATTTTCTTTAGATTTACTCACTTTTTAATCTTAAGTAAATCTGGCCTCAACCTAAATATCAGTATGTATAAAATTAGAAGCTTGATATGACAATTTATATATATAGTACGTACACTTTAAAATAAAAAAATTAAATTAAACATTTAAAAGTTCATCTCCCTAATTGCTCTCATGTGCCACTATCTCTACTTATACCAAGGTTTGGGAAAGCAGGGTCCAATTAACCATGTTTCTATAAAGAGAGAATACAGTCTTCTATGCCAAGGCAGAAATAACAATACCCAAATGTCAAATCAACTTAGTCTGGAAGTATTCTGTCTTGTATAGAAGCCTCCCTACTGAAGGCACAGCAGACATGGGATCATTGAGCATTGGAGCAGGAAGGCTTTCATGAACATTTAGCCTAAATCCCTGGTTTAAGTGAAATAAAGTAGAGAGCCATGAGATTTAAATGGCTCCTCCTCTGCCCCGCAGCTGGTGGGAGGAGCTCCTGAGAATCCAGCTCTCCTGGGTCTCATTACTGTGCCTTGCACACCCTAATGCTTATTTCAATGTTACAAAAAATCACGATGCATTGAAACAGAACTGTAAAAATGCCAATTTTCACACCAATAAATACCAAAAATATAAAGTATAGTTTTAAAATATATGTTATGGTTAAAACAATAAAATACATGCAATCAGTAATTTGAGTAAAAGAATACAAAGTAATCATATGGTAACATCTGAAGATGAGGGCTTAAACGTATAAGTGAGTTTAGTATAATATAAACTCTGTAGTGTTTAGCACAACTATAATGAAATGGTTATACAACTACTGCCAATTTAAGAATATGCAAGACAGAATAAGAGTGAAACCAGCAACATGGGAATGAGATTTGGATACCAAGAAAACAGTACAAGATACAGTGTAAGAGGTAGTGTGGAGTATTGGGATAACATAAGGGGTATTAATTAATGTCATCCTCACTAGGTTTCACAGTGGAGGTAGTAGGGTCATAGCTGTGTGGAAAGATGTTAAAAAATTAAAGAATGAGAAAATAAATGGAAGAAAAAAGAAGTAGAATTCTAGAGAGGAATATCAGGCCAAGTGACTATTACTGGTTGTAGATTGGTTTAAGGTTGCTTGTCGGAAGCCTGGCATAGTAATAAGCAGCCTTTATCACTGACAGCGTGCAACCTTGATTTAGAGACTGTTTCTTCTATTCTGCATCTGTATTTCTCTATTAACTATTTCCTAGGATTCTTCTTCAACTTACTTTTACCTGGAGCTATTTCATTAAAACAGCAATTAAAAAAAATACAAACAACGACAAAAAGCCCTACAGTTTAAAGTTTTAACAGTTACATTTTTTCCCCATGGTTTGCCAAAGTCATAATAACAATGATTTACCTTGTTAGTTAGTCTTGGAACTTTATTGAATACTTGTTGATTTGCCCTGGAGTTAGCTCTATTTTTACCCAGCTAATAATAATTATGAAGATGATAAAAAAGTCTCACATTTATAAAAGGCTATTATGTAGTTTGCAAAAAATTATATTAACTTTCTCATTAAAATTAGCATCACTACCCATCCATTTATTCACTCATTTTTTGCGTGCTTTCAACAATATGAAGTGCATACTTCCTATGTAGCAATCATTGTTCTACAAGTTTAAGATACACCAGTGAACCAAACAGAGAAAGTTCTTGCTTTCATGAAGCTTATGACATTATAGTGGAGGCAGCAGTCGTTAAAATAATCCCACCAATAGCCATAAATTATATATTCATATTAACACAGTGATGGATATATTGTAGGAAAGTATCAGTGCTATCAAATAATAAAATATGGTATGAATTTTAACTTCATTAGGTGCAAATAATAGGACAGATTTTGAGAAACCATTTTAATCTGGTACCAAAGAATGAGAAGGAATAATGCAGAGAGAAAAGTGGAGAGTAGCGGGTGGAGAATCAGAGAATTGGGATGAGAAGATAATTTCAAGTAGAAGAAAAAGACTGCCCAAAAATCCTTCCCTGGATGAGAGCATAGAGATGTGGAAAATCTAGAAGATTTATGTGTTTAAAGAACAGTGAAAAATGAGTTATCAAGAAAATAATCATATGCAGACTAATAAACTATGTGAAAGAGAATTTTTAAAACTACTCGACATTTACTCTCAAGAACCTCAGTAAAATCTCTTAATTTTGTTTGAAGGTCCATCCTCCCCGTTCCTTTCTTGTTCAGATCGAGCTGCCTACTACTAGCTTCCAGGCGGAATGAAGTATTAGCCACCACTGACTCATCAGTATCTCCCTTTCCTAGCCTCAAGGATGGATTTAAAGTAGGCAAGTCTTTTGAAATTACTAATTGAACTTACTTACACTTGAAGGAAAAGAGAAATGGCGGTGAGGGGAAAGTACAAAGATACACGGCATCCCAGAGAGACAACAGAAAGAGGAGTCAGTGAAAAAGACCATAGAAGGAGGTTCATGTAGCTCTCATTATACCATAATGTACTATTTGTTATAGTATTTGCAAATAAGCGTTACATCCTCAATATGATCATTGGTCCCTTGTTATGTGGTTTATGTCTTATGTATTACATGTAATTGGCAGCATGGCCCTAGATAAGCAGTGGATGATCAATAATTCATTAATCAGATGTTTCTAGTGTGGATGTGATGGCAGGTTGCAGGGTGCTACCCATACTTAAGTTGCCAATGAGCAATAGTATTGCATTCACAAATATGCAAAGCAGGTCAAGACTGCAGTAGAGAGAGAGCTGGCTCTCTTTTCTTCTCTCTGCCTCAGTGTGTCTCTCTGCCTTGGTGTGTCTCTCTGTAGAAGTCCCTTTCTACCTGCCTCTTTGGTCTTTCTCTATCTCGCATATATTTCCATTTATGTATATGAATGATTAAAAGTTGGTAGAGAAACACTGTGGCTTAGTGAATTTCAGTTTTCTTAAAAGACCAAATGATTTTTCTGAGCATATTAAAAGTAAAGATATGAGAAAAATAGAATGTTCTTGGTTCAACGAAAGAAAGAATAAAGCATGTCTTTTTAATCTCTGAAGAACAGAAGCCTTGCTGAATCTCTCCACTCTTCCCATTTTTGCCCAGTGAAGCAGACAAATTCAGAAACAGCCAACATTTATGACTTGGATGTGAATGGTACTGTTTCATAGTGACCATTAAAGAAATATATGATCTTAGGATAATATTCCAGAATTGGTTCTTATTATTCACACTATAAAGTGGCTAGAGATCCCAGTGAAATCCACTTGAAGATAAAAGATACTCAGAGCCCATCAGATACAAATTCTCTGCTAATTTTGTGAAAAATGCTAGGTTAGTCACAAATTAGTAAGTGTGCTTCTAAGTTAAAGAGTCAACTAGTATTAATTATTTTAAATATAGGATGATAATTTAACCTTATTTTCATATTGTTAGGTAAGCTGACACATTTTCTAAGAACTACTACTTTAAACGTTTTTCAGATTCTTAAATAATCTATAAAGGAAATTAGCTTTCAATGGAGGAGTATTTTAAAATTGTATTCTTTCTTCCTATTCCCCTGCCACAACCAGTTGTATTTTTCATATGGAACTTTATCATAATCGAACTTGTATACATGCACAAATTAATTACATCATAAACAAAATGCATTTGTTTTCACAATAAATGATATTCTAAAACTTCTTGAATAATAAAGAAAAATTTAAATATTCTACAAGCATTCATAGATATCAGGTATTAGATATCAACTCCATTGAAGAAACTATATAGAATTGAGAATAAATCTCTAAGGAGACAAATGATGTGATTTGATCCAAACTTTTCATGTGATTCCACTCAATATTTTCCCTAAGAAAGAGTAAATTATTAGGATGTTAATAGAGTGGACTCTTTCTGTCATGTTCGATGATGAAAGTAAACTATTCATCACTGGCATATCTGGGGTTCCTCATATAGAAAAAAATGGTTTTTACATTCATTTACTAGCTAAAATAAGTACTGTAATGGTTCCTATTTTGTTCTCCTATTTGAAACACACTCTATGCTTCAGAGTCCTCTCTCTAACCCCCAATTCCCACACATAGATACTTCTCTACCCATTATGTAAAGGTGACATTATCTCTAGGTGACTATACAGTTTATTCTAGGACTTTCAAGCCCTGAGAATAACACCTTAATTTCTTTTTATGAAGAAAGCTTTCTTTGAATATAACTCAAAGGGTGAACTACTCAATAGCAACAACAATAACAACAAAACATTTCTTTGGGAGTTATTAATAGCAATTTGGAAAAAAACTAATATTTACTAAGCAGCAAATCAAACAATACAGCTCTCTATTCCATTAATAATATAGTCTTCAGGTATGATAACGATACTTGAATTCGAGTTGGCAACAATTTGCTAACTTTGGAATCTATATTCATCCTCCTTTCAGGATATTCTGTTGTTCTTGTCTGATATTCAAACCACTAGATATCAAATTGGTGAGTACCTGCTATGTGTCAAATCATACCAGATAAACAATACATTCTTAGTCATGTATTTGCTATACAGTCTATGTTAATAAGCCTTAAGATGGTTTTAGATTTACAAAAAAGTATCAGATGATACAAAGTTCCCATATCATCTCCATACACTTTTCCTTATTACTCACATTTTACTTAATAGAATACATTTGTTATACTTAACTCAAATTGATACATTATTATTAACTGAAGTCTCAGCTTTATTCAGTTTCTCTTTTCTTTTCTGCAGTCTCATCCAAGATACTATGTTATATTTAATAGCCATGTCTCCTTAGGATCCTCTTGGGTGTCACATTCTCTGACTTTCTTTGTATTTGATGACCTTGAGGGTTTTGGGGTATACCTTTCAGGTATTTTGTAGGATGCCTTCCTACTGGAATTCATCTGTTGTTTTTCTTATGATTAGACTAGAATTACAGATTTTTAGAAGAAGGACCACAGAGGTGAAGTGCCATTTTCATTACATCATATCAAGAGTACATAGTATCAATATGATATGTGATGTTGTTGTTGACCTTGATAGCCTGGCTGATGCATGTTTGTAAGATTGCTCCACTTTAAAGCTACTCTCTCCCTCACCCCCTTCCCTTTCCATATTGTATCTTTTGGAAGGAAGTCACTATGCTCAGCCCACACTTCAGGGGTGAGAAGTTATGACATTCCCCTTATGCAGTAGAGTAATTGATTTCATAATTGATTTCAAATTCCTCTGCATAGAAGATTGCTCTTTTCTCTCTCATTTATTAATTCATTCAATCATTTATATCAGCATGGACTCATGGCTATTTATTTTACACTTTTGGTTATAATGTAATGCAATTTCACTTGTTTTATTGCTCCAGTTGTTCCAGCTTTGGCCATTGGGCACTTGCTCTGTTGGCTTCTGCACCTCTGATGTACCCCATAATGTCTGTGTGTGTGTGCGTGTGTGTGTGTTGAGCATTTTCTTAAATTCTGACACTATAAAGCTCATCTAGTATATTTTATGCCCCCGTTCTAAAATCAGCCATTTCTTCAAGGAACTGTGGTTTGTTTTAATGGACAATGGTATTAAAAATCTAGATGGGGGCAATATGTGTGCTTGTTGCAAGTAGGAAGTCATTTTTTAGATTCTCTCAGCTGACAAAGCAAAGAAGTGTGCATATATAATAACTCATGTGAAATGGTTAGGCTTTGTGTCCTCACCGAAATCTCACCTTGAATTATAATCCCCATAATTCTCACCTGTCAAGGGAGAGACCAGGTGGAGGTACTTGAATCATGGGAGTGGTTTTCCCCATGCTGTTCTCATGACAGTGAGTGAGTACTCAGGAGACCTGAAGGCTTTATAAGGGACTCTTTCCCTTTTGCCTGGCACTTCTCCTTCCCGCTGCTTTGTGAAGAAGGTGCCTTGCTTCCCCTTCACCTTCCGCCATGATTGTAAGTTTCCTGAGGCTTCCGAAGCCATGCTGAACTGTGAGTCAATTAAACCACTTTCCTTTTTAAATTATCCAGTCTCAGACAGTTCTTTATAGCAGTATGAAAATGGACTAATATATCACGTGTACCCAAATATCTAGAAATATTTCTATAGGTAACTATCTGTATCTATATCACGTTAAATATAAGTTCTTATTGATGTCTCCATCTCTTAACTCATTACCACATAGTTTATTCTAGCCTCCTGTTTTTGCTTATCTGTAAATTCCCACTCCAACGATGAGAATCCAGGCTTCCACCACCTACCTTCTATTTATTTCATTGTTCCATTCCAGTGTACATACAAATCAGTATGAAATTTGTACCCTCATGGCCGGGCGCGGTGGCTGACGCCTATAATCCCAGCACTTTGGGAGGCCAAGGCAGGCAGATCACCTGAAGTCAGGAGTTCGAGACCATCCTGGTCAACCCGGTGAAACCCCATCTCAACTAAAAGTATAGAAGTTAGCAGGGCGTGGTGGCGGGCTCCTGTAATTCCAGCTACTCAGGAGGCTGAGGCAGGAGAAGCTTGAACCCGAGAGGTGGAGGTTGCAGTGAGCCAAGATCGCACCATTGCACTCCAGCTTGGGTGACAAGAGCAAGACTCTTGTCTCAACAACAACAACACACAAAAAAGAAAGAAAGAAAATTGTACCCTCATAAGAAGCAACTTTATCCACTGGAGTACAGTGCTCATATGCAGTTATTTACAAAGTTACTTCAGCCAGCACCTTTTCTTCCATCCTCTTCAGTGAGGTTGTTTGAAACATTTGTAATATAGTTATACAATTAGAGTTCCCCTTTCTCTATATCTTCTCCAGAATTTGGCATTTTCAGCTTTTTAAATTTTAGTCATCGTGATAGGTGTGTAATGGTATCTCATGTTGTTTTAATCCCTTTGTGATAAATGATGTTGAACATTTTTTTCATGTGGCTATTTTCTATCTATATTATCTTTGGTCAGCTGCCAGTCATATCTTTTGCTTGCTTTAAAATGGGGTTGTTTATTGACTATTAAAAGTTTTTTTTTATATTATGGATATAAGTTGTTTTTCAGACATGTGTTTTGCAAATATTTTTCCCAGTCTGTGGCTTGTCTTTTCATTCTCTTAATAGTGTCTTCACAGAGCAGAAGTTTTTAAATTTAATGAAGTCCAACATACCTATATATTTTACAGAACATGTTAGTCATTTAATTTGAAAAACATCCTTATATGGCACATTTATTTTTGCATATTTTACTGGTGAATAAATGTACTCAGATATGTTAAACAACTGGTTTTATCTCACACAGCTGCTAAATGCTAGAACAAAAGTTAAAATTATACTTGTGTGACTACAAACTTTGTTTTACTTATTGTCTCCCTGTTTTTATGCTGCCTAAAAAAATTTAAATATTCTATAAAATGGATCCAATGCCCAATTTTATTTGTTGTGTGTGTACTGTACATAACACAGAGTGGCCAAAAGTCTGGACATTTGAGTTTGAAAGTCCATTTTTTCATCTTTAAAATGGAGATTGTTTTTTAAATTTTTATAGAATTGTAATGAAAAGTAAATGAAGTTACCTATAATAAAGCACTTGGCAATATCTTATCCAAATTAATTTAATCAATTTACCAATATTATCTTATTTATTATTATTTTATGGTATTGTCACTATTACTACAAATACCTGATGTAGTATAGTTCCTCTCGTAGGATAGATGCTCAATATATTTTCTTAAATAAACAAATAAATGTATTTCTCTACACACTTTTTAATTTATGGTATGGATTTCTACTATTTTTCATTTATTTTCCTTTCTTGCAGTATTTTTTTTTTATCATCACTAGCTTTATTTTCTTTCTTGTTGATACTTTTATCACTATTTTTTATTTGCTATTGTTGGCTTCTGACCTATAGGCTAAACCATTTCAGAATTTTCTGGTTATGATTATGTCTCATGTATTAGGCTCTGGAGTTCTTACTTTTCCCTATCAGAAAATAGCCGTTTTGACAGGTTTGACAGGATTTGAGAGAGGACCATCTGGAAGACCTTTCTTTCTGGAAGAAAACAAAATATTACCACTGTCTCTGTAGTGTGTAATGTCTTTCTTACTTAGGCATCTTCACCAAGACATACAATATAAAATTTAATGTACATCCAAAGACAAGGTAACTGGAGCTGAGGCCTCCGTAGCAAAAATATCATTAATGTGGTTTAACTATTTAGCTCATTGCGTCAAGTATTCTCATCTTTTCCCTTTAGACTCTTTCACTCAAAAGACTTTCTATCCAAAACTGAAAATCACATAAACTCCTTTGCTATGGATTTGCTTATATTTTTGTGTTCTGCATCTTTAGTCCAAGTAACCAAATGATATGTTAAACTCCTTGAGACAAGGAATAGCATCCATCTTGTTTCCCATTTTACCTCAGTGCCTACCCTACATAATAGGCTCTTGGAAAATATTTTATGAATGCATAAATGAAAGTGACTCTAGAAATGAAGAACTCATATTTTGTTCTGGTAAGATGTGCAGTGACTACTTATTAAATAGAAATAATTTCTGGTTGAAGACAATTTTTGTTGTTGTTGTTCATCTTGACTTGTGAGTATCCCCACTGTTGCCCTTCATGATTCAAACTCTTTCTTTCTATCCCTCCCTCCTTCCTTCCCTCCCTTACTTCTTTCCTCTCTCTCTTTTTTCTTTTCATCTTTTCTTCTCCCTCTCTCTCCATTTCCTTCTATCCTTTTCATATAAACCAAGCACAAAAATAAACCAAGCATTGTACTGGATTCCAAGGATACAAGTAAGGTGATACAACATTACCCAATTATAGTCTATGTTTTTATTGTCTATAAACATTTATGGTCTATAAAGTTATTGTCTATTGACAATAAATACTACCTCAGTGTGCCAATTACATTCATTTATGATTCTAGCATGGCCTGTGTTCAGGGGGTCAGGCTTCAGTATAGTTTTTTTTTAAAAAAAGGATGCCTCCCATTCAAACTTAATCTTCAGAGTGACAGATATTTATAGATTTCTACATTTTTTGGTATAGATTCTCCTTAGGTGTCTTCCTAATATCATTTTATCCAGTTTTTAATAACAGTTTATTATAATTAATTATAAAACTCTTACTGTAGAAAAGTATGAAAACGATAAAGAAAAAATTTAAAATGCTCATCATTATTTAAAGTTATAAGGATATGTAACCAAATGCTTTGATATATTTTCCTGCAATATTTTTAATGAAATGTCACTGATATTATTTAAAAACTTATAATGTATATGTAAATTTTATCTAATCTTACCTAAGATTCAATCATAAATATTTTCTGTATCAAAAAAATTGCACTTCATGAAAATAACTTTCAATGTCAATATAATTTGTGGTCATTTTAATGTTTTTATAGCCCTTTAATATCTATTTTCTGCTTGTTTGTTGGCTAACATAATAACAGTGTTACCCATAAAACATATGAATTTCTTGGATTATTTACCAAGGATATATTCTGAGAAGACAGGAATGAGTGTCAATTCTTTACATATCACAACTTTCTTACATATCTGTGTACTGATAATTTTTATTATCTTGTTTTGCTGGAATATATCTTCAAGTTGTATGTTAAAGATTACAGGTGATTTTTTTTGTGTGTATATATATATGAGAATGTCTTTTTGTCACTTTCACAACCAAGATGTCCTGACTGACAGTGAAGTGTGTTTATGGGGAATTAATGTTTCAGTCTGAAAATTCTGTTCTCTGTCATTTGGTGTCACAGTGACGTTTAAACCAGTAATTCTCTTTGTAGTTATCATTTATCCATTTTTTTTCCTGAATAGAATCTTATAGTATTATTTAACTTAAAAATTCTAATATTTTTGGGTAACAAAGTGTTTAGCACATGTAAAAACCTCAATAATATTTTTGAATAAAAAAAAATCTCTGTAAGCATGCTAAAATGACTCCTAATAATGTTGCCTCTTTATCCTCTTCATATTCATGCCCTTGTAGAAGTTCCTCCTTCTGAGTATGGTCTGCATTTATTGACTTGCTTATAACAAATAAATATGATAGATATGATGGGATGTTACATGTAATATATGACTTTAAAAACACTGTGACTTTCATCTAGAGTGCTCTCACTCGCTCATTTTCTCTTGCTTCATGCACCCGGCAGGAAATCAGCTGTCAAGTTGTGAGGGAGCCCTGTGGAGAGGTCTACGTTGCCATCAACCACATGGGTGAGCTTAGAAGTAGATTGTACAGCTCTAGTCATACCTGGACATGACTGCAATTGCCCCCAGACCACACAAGACATCTTGAGCCAGAGGCACCCAGTGAAAGTTATGCTAAGATTCCTGAACCACAGAAACTGAAATATAATAAATGTTTCTTGTTTTCAGCTCCTAATTTTTGAGCTATTTTCTAACACATCTGTATATAATAGACTACTTTTCCCGTTGTTTCCTGGAATATGACAACTCTTTTCCTTTATTTATTTAGGATTTTATTTTCCAATGAGAAGAATTTATTTCAATTATGTCTTTATTAATTTTTTCTAATAAAACTGTTAAAGTTTCTTCCCTGCACATACCTACTTTTTATCTTCAAAATGTATTATATTAAGTCCTTTATATGTTTTTCTTCAATCATGAAACTTCTCAACTTTTTCTCTCACTTCACTGATTTTATTTTACTTTTTGAAACTTAGATGCACAGATTTGAATTAATCGTATTCCAAGTTTGTAAAACACTGTAATTTTGTTAATCCAAAGCCAAACTTTTTATCTGGTTTATTATTTCTTCTTAATCCCTTATCTCTACTCTCATCCCCTTTACCCCATAGACAACTACCTAAGCATTTATTTAGGTTTGTATGTATCCTTGTAACTTATATTGTTTGGCTGAGTGCTTAAATGTACAGAAGAGTTTTGAAACAATTTTAATCTAACTTCTCATTTAATACTATGTTTCTACGAGGCATCCACATCACTACATTTGAGGATAGTTCATTAACTCCGATTGCTGAAAATTATTCTATTATATGCACATACCATGCACATTTTACATTTTATTTAGCCAACCAAGTGATCTCCAAACTCTTGTTATTAAATCCAGTCACTGTAATACAAATCCTTGTATGTACTTATGTGAACATTTTTGTGGATATATACCTAGGATAGGTTTAGCTACGTTTAGGATGTAAAATACTGACTTTTATGAAATACTGGCAGACTGTTCTTCAAAATTTCTGTGCCGATTTGTACTCCAACCACCAGATTTTGAGGGCTCTTACTAGCTCAGGTTTTCAATAGCCCTTCATAAGGTTTGTCTTTATTTCTTCAAACCTGATAGCTAAAATTTGTAATATCACTGATGTTCCCTAACCCCGTCTTCCTTCCTCTGGTTACTAGAAAAGTTGTTCACTTCTTCATTTATAAGAAAGCTGTCCATTTAGAATCTACCTGTTTGACCGTAGTTTTTGTTAATGGGCTTCATGTATTTTTCTTGATGATCTGGAGAAGTACCATGGATATTTTATATATTAATGCCTGTAACTTTACACATTGTATTAACTACTGCTTTGGGGTTTGTTCCTGATTTTTGAATTAATCTATAATACAAGTTATTCAATTAAAGTCATTAATTTTGAGAAGGTTTAATACATTTACCTCTGTTAATTTTTAATTTTTAAGTTTTGATTAAAAACCATTTCCTAGAATCAGAGTGATGCAATGTGAGAAAGACTTCACTGGCTTTTGCTGGTTTTGAAAATTCTACAAGCCAAGGAATGTGGTCAGCCTCTAGAATCTAGAATAGATCATCATGGCTGACAGGAGGCAGGACTAGATTGCAGCTCCAACCCAGGCTGACAGAACAGTGTGCAGAGGCTCAAATCATGAATTTTAGCTCTAGAATGACTGCAAGAACAAAACAGGAATCCCAAGAGGACCCACAGACCCTCTGAAGGAAACAGACTGATTCTGCAGGACCTGGGAGATGTGCTGGCATCTATGGCTAAGAGACTCATAGATGGTTCACATCACAGCACTCTGTGCAGACAAGCCCCAGTACCAGCCCAGAGCCTGGAAGACACGCTGGGTGGCTAGACCCAGAAGAGGGAAAACAATCACTGCAGCTCAGCTTTCAGGAAGCCACATCCATAGGAAAAGGGAGAGAGTACTACATCAAGGGAACACTGAATGGGACAAAATAATCTGAACCATAGCTTTCAGCCCTAGACCTTCCCTCTGACAGAACCTACCCAAATGAGAAGGAACCAAAAAACCCAACTCTGGTAATACGACAACACAAAGCTCTTCAACACCCCTAAAAATCACACTAGCTCACTAGGGAGCCAAACCAAGAAGAAATCCTCGATTTACCTGAAAAGGAATTCAGGAGGTTAGTTATTAAGCTAATCAGGGAGGCACTAGAGAAAGGTAAAGCCAAATGCAAGGAAATTTAAAAAATAATACAAGAAGTAAAGGGAGAAATATTCAAGGAAATAGATAGCATAAAGAAAAAACAAAATTTCAGGAAACATTGGACACACTTATAGAAATGCAAAATGCTCTGGAAAGTCTCAGCAATAGAACTGAACAAGCAGAAGAAAGAAATTCAGAGCTTGAAGACAAGGTCTTTGAATTAACCCAATCCAACAAAGACAAAGAAAGAAGAAGAAAATATGAACAAAGCCTCCAAGCAGTCTGGGATTATGTTAAACGACCAAACCTAAGAATAACTGGGGTTGCTGAGGAAGAAGAGAAATCTGGAAGTTTTTGAAACATATTTGTGGGAACAATTGAGGAAATCTTCCCCAGCCTTGCTAGAGACCTAGACATCCAAATACAAGAAGCACAAAGAACACCTGGGAAATTCATCGCCAAAAGATCATTGCCTAGGCACACTGTCATCAGGTTATCTAAAGTTCAGATGAAGGAAAGAACCTTAAGAGCTGTGAGACTAAAGTACCAGGTAACCTATAAAGGGAAACCTATCAGATTAACAGCAGATTTCTCAGCAGTAACCCTACAAGCTAGAAGGGATTGGGGCCCCATCTTCAGCCTCCTCAAACCAAACAATTATCAGCCAAGAATTTTGTAGCCCATCATATATGAAGGAAAGATAGTCTCTTTCAGACAAAAAGTGCTGAGAGAATTCACCAGTGCCAAGCCACCACCACAAGAACTGCTAAAAGGAGCTCTAAATATTGAAACAAATCCTGGAAACACATTAAACAGAACCTCTTTAAAGCATAAATCACCCAGGATCTATAAAACAAAAATACAATTTAAAAAACAAAAACAAAAACAAAAAACAAGGTACACAGGCAACAAATAGCATGATGAATGCAATGGTACCTCACATCTCAATATTAACATTGGATGTAAATGGTCTAAGTGCTCCACTTAAAAGATACAGAACTGCAGAATGGGTAAGAATTCACCAACCAACCATCTGCTGCCTTCAGGAGACTCACCTAACACATAAGGACACACATAAACCTAAAGTAAAGGGATAGAAAAAGGCATTTCGTGCAAATAAACACCAAAAGCCAGGAGGGGTAGCTATTCTTATATCAGACAAAACAAACCTTAAAGCAGCAGCAGTTAAAAGAGACAAAGAGGGACATTATATAATGGTAAAAGACCTTGTCCAACAGGAAAATATCACAATCCTAGACATATATGCACCTAACACTGGAGCTCTGAAATTTATAAAACAATTACTAATAGACCTAAGAAATGAGATAGACAGCAACACAATAACAGTGGGGGACTTCAATACTCCACTGACAGCACTAGTCAGGTCATCAAGACAGAAAGTCAACAAAGAAACAATGGATTTAAACTATAGCCTGGAACAAATGGACTTAACAGATATATACAGAACATTTCATGCAACAACCACAGAATACACATTCTATTCAACAGTGCATGGAATGTTCTCCAAGGTAGACCATATGATAGGCCATAAACAAGGCTCAATAAATTTAAGAAAATTGAAATTATATCAGGCATTCTCTCAGACCACAGTGGAATAAAACTGGAAATGAACTCCAAAAGGAACCTTCAAAACCATGCAAATACATGGAAATTAAATAACCTGGTCCTGAATGAGCATTGGGTCAAAAATGAAATCAAGATGGAAATTAAAAAATTCTTTGAACTTAATGACAATAATTATACAACCTATCAAAACCGCTGGGATACAGCAAAGGCGGTGCTAAGAGGAACGTTCATAGCCCTAAACACCTACATGGAAAAGACTGAAAGAACACAAACTGACATTCTAAGTTCACACCTCAAGGAAGTAGGAAATCATCATTCTCAGTAAACTATTGCAAGAACAAAAAACCAAACACCGCATATTCTCACTCATAGGTGAGAAATAAGAATAAACCAAACCCAAACCAAGCAGAAGAAAGGAAATAACCAAGATCAGAGCAGAACTAAATGAAATTGAAACAAACAACAACAACAACACAAAAATACAAAGGATACATGAAACAAAAAGCTGGCTCTTTGAAAAGATAAATAAAATTGATAGACCATTAGCAAGATTAACCAAGAAAAGAAGAGAGGAAATCCAAATAGCGTTATTAAGAAACAAAACAGGAGATATTACAACTGACACCACTGAAACACAAGAGATCATTCAAGGCTACTATGAACACCTTTATGCAAATAAACTAGAAAACCTAGAAGAGATGGATAAGTTCCTGGAAAACTACAACCCTCCTAGTTTAAGTCAGGAATAATCAGATACCCTGAACAGATCAATAACACACAGCGAGAATGAAATGGTAATTTTAAAATTTCCAACAAAGAAAGTCCAGGACCAGACAGATTCACAGCAGAATTCTACCAGACATTCAAAGAAGAATTGGTACCAATCCTTTTGACACTATTCCACAAGACACAGAGGAAACACTCCCTAATTCATTCTGTGAAGCCAGCATCACCCTAATAACCAAAACCAGGAAAGGACATAACCAAAAAAGAAAACTACAGACTGATATGCCTGATGAACGTAGATACTAAAATCCTTAGCAAAATACTAGCTTACCAAATCTGACAACATATCAAAAAGATAATCCACATGACCAAGTTGATTTCATACCAGAGATGCAGGGATGGTTTGACATAAGCAAGTCAATAAATGTGATACATCACATTAACAGAATTGAAAACAAAAATTACATAATCTCAATGGATGCAGAAAAAGCATTCAAAAATATCCAGCATCCCTTTATTATTAAAACTCTCAGCAAAATCGGTATGCGAAGGACATACTTCAATGTAATAAAAGCCATCTATGACAAACTCACAGCCAACATAATACTGAATGGGGAAAAGCTGAAAGCATTTCCTCTGAGAAATGGAACAAGAAAATGATGCCCACACTCTCACCACTCATCTTCAACTTAGTACTGGAAGTCCTAGCCAGAGCAATCAGACAAGAGAAAAAAATAAAGGGCATCCAAATCAGTAAAAAGAAAGTCAAACTGTTCCTGTTTGCTGACAATATGATCGTTTACCTTGAAAACCATAGACTCCTTCAGAAAGCTCTTAGAACTGCAAAGTTTCTGGATACAAGATTAATGTACAAAGATCAGTAGCTCTTCCAAACACCAACAGCAACCAAGTGGATAATAAAATCAAGAATTCAACCCCTTTTACAATAGCTACAAAAAAATTAAAATACTTAAGAATACACCTAACCAAGGAGATGAAAGACCTCTACAAGGAAAACTAGAAAACACTGCTGAAAGAAATCATAGATGACACAAACATACATAAATACAGCCTATATTCCTGGATGGATAGAATCAATATTGTGAAAATGACCATATTGCCAAAATCAATCTACAAATTTAATGCGATCCCCACCAAAATACCACCATCATTCTTCACAGAATTAGAAAAAGTAATTCAAAAATTTATATGGAAACAAACCAATTCAGTAAAGTTGCAGGGTAAAAGTAAACATGAAAATTAGTAGTGTTTATTTATATACACCAATAAAGAACTAGCTGAGAAAGAAATAAGAAGACTAGACCATTTATAATAGACTAAAAAATATATACAGCTATGAATAAATTTAGCCAACCCGGTAAAAGAACTCTTTGATGTGTGTGTGTGTGTGTATATATATATATATATACACACATATATATACACCACATATATACCACATATATATGCACCATATATATATATATGGTGCATATATATGTGGTATATATATGGTGTATATATATGTGGTATATATGTGGTATATATAGATGTGAGAGATATATATGTATATATATAGTGTATATATATATATGATGGAATACTACTCAGCCATAAAAAGGAATGAATTAATGGCATTTACAGAGACCTGGGTGAGATTGGAGTCTATTATTCTACGTGAAGTAACTCCGGAATGGAAAACAAAACATTGTATGTTCTCACTGATATGTGAGAGCTAAGCTATGAGGACGCAAAGGCGTAAGAATGATACTTTGGTGACTTGGGAGGAAGGTTGGGAGAGAGGTGAGGGATATAAGACTACAAATAGGGTGCAGTGTACACTGCTCGGGTGATGGGTGCACCGAAATCTCACAAATTACCACTAAAGAACTTACTCATGTAACCAAACACCACCTGTACCACAATAACCTATAGAAAAAATTTTAAAATTCCTATCCCATAGTCAAAAAGATATGTATGTTTCTCCTTTAATATCTCATATAGAAGTATTTAATTCACTAGGAATCAATTTTTTTCCATTTTATAATGTGTAGATAACCTTGATTTTCTATAAGCAGTGAGGCAGTTTTTCCAATACCATCTAGGACTAAGAAATTCTTATGTTTCCTCTTAATTTGTTATGTGATGTCTATCCATTCTTCTTTCAGTGATATGTTTGTCTTTTTCAACACAAATATCCCACTCTTAAATTTTATTATTTTAACTTTCTAATGTATCTTAATGTCTAGTAAGGCAAATTATCTTTCTCTAATTTTTAAAATTTTCTCTGCTATTGATCAAACTTTATTCTTCCATATGAATTTCAAAATCAGTTTGTCATACTGATTCAAGTAATGCTAAGAATCCTGTTGGGGTTTTATTGTTATTTAATTGAATTTATAGATTTATTAGAGCAAATTGACATCATATTGTGTTATGTTTTGCCATCCATGAACATCATGTCTATTTCATTTATGTAGTTCTCTTTCAATGTTCTGTAATAGTCTGAAGATATTCATTATAAAGGACGTGTGTGTTCTTGGTTTTGTCCATTACTATAAAATCCTATTAAATGTTATAATTTATAGATGGTAAATTTTTGTAGATAAATCTTATATCTGAAAACCTTGCTGAACCCTCATATTTGTTTAATTAATTCATTGATTCTTTTGGATTTTCTAAATAGAGAGTCATATCTACAAATAAGAATAATTTGAATTCTCTATCAACTGGCTAATAATTTACATCTAATTTTCATAGCTGCTGGTTTTACTTGGGTTTTATGAATTATTTTGTTAATATTTTTTCATATTTATTTTTGTATATCATTAAACTTATTTTATACTCTTGATCCATCTGTAGTAATACTTCTGCTTCTGGTGATATATTTTGCTTGGTTTGTTGTGTCTCATTATTTTGGCTCGTGAGAATAGATTCTTTTTGGGCTCTAGGATTCTTTTCTAGAAAAAGTTTGGGGAAGTTAGAAGCCCACACCCAAGTCTCTGGTGAGGAGAGGGAAAGGGTTGATGCCTTGGATGGAGATGGTCAGACACAACAAAATTCCAGTTCATCACTCTGTCATTCAATAGCTCACCTACAGATCATCTAGGAGAAGCAGCCCTGGCAGGAGGCATCTACCTCGGCCAGGCTGAACTGTTTGGAGGTAAAAGGGTAAACGAATGAATGTCCAAGAAATGCACTTACTTTCTTCAACTTCTCACCCTGCCACATTTTATACTTTCCTGATTTTACATCTCTAGACACCTGCATGAGAGGTTTGAGCCATTATTATAGATTGCCACAGGAATGGAACAGGGAATTATTGGCAGAAGGCAAGAGTGTGGGAAAGAGAAAAAAATCAAAAGGTTTCTCTTCAGTTCCTACTCCCAGAATGTCAGCCATGCTGTGCTCCAAGTGGCAGCCACCTGCTCAGGGTCTCTGGGTTATATAAAGTCAGAGGACAACTTTCACGTCATGGTTGATGTAAATAGCACTCTCTGGAGTTGGATCTAGCAACTCTAACCACTCTCTCCAGTCCCACATGATTCAGAGGAATCATCCATTGACTCAGCTATTTCTAGTTTATTGTTGTTGCTGTTTCCTTGGCATTTCTCGTATCTATTTTTGTATACTATTAAACTTATTTTATATTCTTGGCCCATCTGTAGCAATACATTTTGCTTCTATGTTTACATGTTCCTCCATAGCTTAGCCAGGGTTTAGAGAAGGAACAAAGCAGCCCATGGTATTACATAATCTTGGCTGAACCCAAAATAACTGGGTTTCAGTTTTAATCCTGCTTTTGAAGTCAGGTATTTCTCTCTCTCTCTCTCTCTGCTACAGTATTACAGTAGAAAGGACCTCCAGTGCTATAGTTAAAGAATATTGATAGTTCTCATTACTGTTTTCACCCTCACTTTAAATGGAATGTGCGTACATTTTCTTCATTAAGTGTAATATTTGCTGCAAGTTTTGGCGGAATGACCTTGAGGAAATTCTCTCACATTCTTCATGTGCAGTTTTAAAATCCTAAGTAGGTTTCAAAGTTTGTATAATATTTGTTGTCCTGTAGAATTTTTGTTTTTAATTCCTTATAATGATTAATTCCAATGATAGGTTTTCTAAGTTTAATTGCCCTTCTATTTCTGGGATAAGTCCTACATTATTATGACTTTCTTTTTCCTAACCCTGGCGAATTAGGTTAGCTAAGATTTTTTTTTTAGTTTTGTTCTGTTTTCTGCAACAACACATAAGATAGGAATTCTTTATTCCTTGACAATTTTTAACACTCAGGAAACCTTCTTAACCTGTCATCTTTATTTCCTTATTGCAATTTCCTCATTGTAATGTAGTTTATTCACATTTCCATTTATTCTTTTATCACTTTTGGAATTTTGTTTCCAGATATTTAGTTAGGTTTTACAAATTTATTTTAATTTGGTTGTGTATGATATTGTTTTTATGATCATAATTGATTTGTTCATATCAATTTCACTCTTCATTGCTTCGTTAAGATTTTAATTCTGCTTCTACATTTTTTGTTTCACTATAATTATTTTTTAATCTCACATTTTTTCTTATGTCACCAAATGATCTTTCATCTCAATCTATACTCTTTTTTTTTTCTTTTTTTAAGACGGAGTCTCACTCTATTGACTAGGATAGAGTGCAGTGGCGTGATCTCAGCTCACTGCAACCTCTGCCTCCCGGGTTCAAGCGATTCTCCTGCGTCAGCCTCCTGAGTAGGTGGGATTACAGGCACCCGCCAACACATCTGGCTAGTTTTTGTATTTTTAGTAGAGATGGGGTTTTGCCATGTTGGCCAGGCTGGTCTCAAACTCCTGACCTCAGGTGATCCGCCCGCCTTGGCCTCGCAAAGTACTGGGATTACAGGCATGAGCCACCACTCCTGGCCTCAACTATACTTATATTATGCCTTTCCATCTCTGTTTCATTGAGTTTGCTTAAATCTCATACAGAGTTTAACATAGTTTCCTAAAATTATTATTATTTTTGTTTCCTGTGGCAAATGATTGTTAGAGATTGCCTTTTAGTTGGAAGGATTTCATTTTCTTTCTGCTACAGTGCAATTTTTGTTGTTGTTCTTGCTATTATTTCCCCCAGTTTCTTCTTTTATTGCATTAGAAAAAATATCATTTTAGATTAAGTTCTGTTCTGCTTAGTTTTTTTGATGAACTTCAACAGCATGCTAGCTTTTTATTTTATGTCATTCACAATTTTTAAAATATAAAATTAATATCAGGCATTAAGTTATTAATCTTCAACAAATATTTTAATAAACATAAAGATTTACAAACATACTTTTAAAACTAGATATATTTATGTACAAGAGGTATGTATAGAGAAGTAAGTGACTCTCAATGGGCTAAGATAGAATGAAAAATGACTATATAGTGTAAAAAATTATTAATAATATACTAATAATTTAAAAATATTTGCAACAAAATTCTCATCACTTAAACTTCAAAACATATATCATAATCAAGATGATTTGCAGAAGCTAGACAATTTGAGATGGGAGATTTGACTGGAATGAAGTGTTAATTGAAGAAACAGTGAGAAATACTATTGTAAGCACTGCGTCTCAGGTCACAGAATACTAACTACTGATTATTCTTTGTCTAAGTTAATTTTGTTTTCTGTACATATTTCCTCTATGATTCAATTTATATTAATAAGCATTTACTGACAATCCATGTACCAGGTAATATGTTAAATATTGGAGGTGATACAAAGGCGAGTCAGTACAAATTCTTGCTCTTCCTTTGCTTAAAATACTTTAAGTTAGATGAGCAGATTTTAAGAGCATAATCTCCTAATTCATACCACCTGCGTTTGCATCTTGACTCCAACCTTTACTAGCTGCATGAACTTGAGCAAGATGTTTGACATATTGGTGTCTCAGTGTCCACATCTGAATAATCATTTTAAGATTGTTGTGAAGATCAAATGAGTAATCCAAGTAAAGCACTTAGAAGAGGTCTTAACACATAATGTATTACCTGTAAATATTAGGCATTATTTTTATTAAAATGAAAACTTGATACAAGCAATTAAATTGAGTACCATATAAAAAGTACAAAGAACACCTTTTAGTTAGGCAATTTTATCTAGAAATTATACATTTTGGAGCAGTATTCATTTGCGAGTGTGTCTGACTTTTTAATAAGTATATAATACTATTTTGTCTTCAGTTTTTATACTGAAATGGGTATACACCTGACTTTGTGATACACTCCCTTCTAAAGTGTTAGGATTAAATAAGTATTAGTTGACACTGTTACTTAAGAAACTACTTCAGGGAAAAACCTATGCATTTATTTTCTCTCTTTGAGATGTTTACTTTAAAAAAATTTTCATTTCTTGGTCAGACAGTTAGGCAATGATTTAGAAAAAGTTAAATTTTGCAGACCTAAGAAGCCTTCTGATATGGGTAATTCCTATTCATTTTTTTCAGAAACAGCTCTACAGTTAATAACGTATGGCTTGTAATAGTTTAATTTATATCTGTGCCCTACAGTTATCTCCCTGTATCACTTGAAATCTATCCTAGTTAGTCTCATCAAATAAAAAGTATCCTTAGGTATAACAAAGGGAAAAAGCCTCGATCATTATTTAATAGATAGTCTACTAACTACTGGATAAAGTAGTTTTATTTAAACTCTGGACACAAAACAATCGACCCCCCCACCCGCAAAAAAAAAAAACCCAAACCACAAAAAAAATTGACAATATTCTCTGTTTCAAAGCCTGTGACCTGGCTTATATTGGATTATTTGTTTTTTAAAAGTTCACCAAGATTAAGGTTGTATAAAGATTTTTCTAAGACAAAAACTAAGTTCACTGCTAAGAGAACCTTCCTAACTTGTATCAAAACTCAGTTTATATTCCCACAGATGTCTAACAAGCTCTGTATATGGTCTTGGATTATAGACAGGGAAAAATCAATAGCCTGCTGTCTCAAAGGCACCGATATAGATTATGAATCACAGCCAGGAAGTTGTCAGTGATTTCAGCTGCCAACAGCGCTTCAGTAAAGATATTTGCTACCTCATATTCTTTTAATGTGAAGCTTTCATATATGAAATAGAACAGGTCACTTTTGGACAAAAACATAAGAGAATTTTAAGTAGAGCAATGAGAGCACAAACATAGCTGTGCTCTGGATTGATCAAATAAAAGCTACACCTTCTCCACTTGCCCACATGCTGTGTGAAAACAAAGATCCACATAAATGTCCTGTGTTGCTAGTTATTAGTTCCTTCTCCACCTGGCTGTATCTACATATACATACACATGCAATGGCTTGGATGGACTAGGCCAAGCCCATCTAAATCACCTTTTATGCCTCTAATAAAAAGAGCTCACTGGTCTAAGTGAAGAAAGTGCAAAACGGCACTGAACTTTTGAGTTGAAATAGGCTTCAGATTCTCAAGTCAATCTTCTCTCATTGGTCGATGAGAAAACTGAGTCTCAGAGATAATGCAGGTGACTCAGCCAGATCAGTCAAGGAAAAGGTGCTGGAGACAAGATGAGAACCTTCTAGTGAATCACATTTACTCAAGATAGGTCTACAATATTCTGAAAACCCGTATGACAAACATTCCTCAAAGGTAAACACAATATTGTGTCTAAAACATTAGTAAATAGAGTCTAAAGAATATTTTAAGTGTTTTGAATTTAAGAATAAAAGTATTAAAGGTTTTTTCTCTGTATATATTTATATATGTTTATATATGATATTATACCTATATTAATATATATGGTCAGCGTAAGATTTATGGCAAAAATTTTAAGCATTCCTCATGTATTTTTTGGAAAAGTGACTAAAAAAAGGTGTGAAAAAATTTAGTAACAGTCAAATGAACAGACTGGAACAGTGAATATATGAGACTGTCATTCTGTTACATGCCTGTTAACCTTTATGTGCATCAATTTCCTCATTTATAAAACGAGCATAATTAATATCTTGATACAATGCCAAGAGGATTAAATTTAATTTATGCAAATCATATAGTATACTTTTTAGCACTTAGCATTTAGGTAGTCAATACCTGGTTGTTCCTTTTATTACCTGATTTGTTTCAAAAAAAAAAAAAGAGTCTGAATCAAATGTGCCAGAAAAGAACCACATGCAGTGACGTGGCGAAAGTCAGAGATCTACACTAGGCTTTAATTGAAAAATTACTTAGAAGATGGGAGATAATAAAAATCTGTTCCTTTGATAACTTATGGGAGAATTAGAGAAGATAATGCTGTTCCCATTTTTAGAAAAAGGAAGAAAAGTTGATTCTGTAAATTAGAGCAGTTCAGTGTGAAAAATTGTGAAGATAATAGAATAATCAGCAATCAATCTAGTGATCTTCTAGAATACTCTCAGGTACAACACATATCTTTGCAAAGAACATATCTCACAGACAGTTTGCATAGGCAAAAGGGGCATATAGGATATAATATATATGTGTATATGATTTTAAGAAGGTTCTCAATTCAATATCATGTGATATTCTGATTAACAAGGACACCTCTGGAGCATGTTCCTTTCAGTTCTTAGATGATTCATAAACATAACTTGGAGGCCAAAGCCAAAAAAATGGCTTAGGAAAAACTTGGGCTACCATGAATGTTACTTTAAGAGTGTCCTCTGACATCAAATGCCGTTAAAAAATGATCTACTTAGTATTTCAATTATATTGTAGAAAACAAGAATTCTCCAATTAAGATATAAGCAGGAAGAAATAAAACAGGAGAAAAGAAGCACAAACTCCAGAACAAATGCAGATTTGGCAAGGACTGGTTGGACATGAAGGTTAACCTGCTTTAAACACATCAAAAGATGAATCTTACGAGAATCAGTCAGATAAAAATGTTAATGTTCTTTTAATTATGTGTTCTGTTATGTTCACTGCGCTAAAGTCATACAAAAAAATGTTGGAGATCATTCACAGAAAAAAAGCAGAGGTGTTTAAAGGGAGAAAATTGATTCCATGAAAAGTAAATAAATTGTGATGTCAAATTAGATAAGATCAAAGCTAAAGGATAATTTATTTATTTGTCTTTAATGTGGGATAATGTTATTTCTGGAGTGTAATGTACTGTTCTTGACTGGGTGCAGTGGCTCATGCCTGTGATCCTACCACTTTGGGAAGCCCAGGCAAGAGGATCTTTTGAGGTCATGTGTTTGAGACCAGCCTTTGTAACACAGTGAGATCCTGTCTCAACTAAAAACAGCAAGGCATGGTGGTGCACACCTCCCAGCTACTTGGGAGGCGGGAGGTGAGAGGATCGCTTGAGTAGATTAAGGCTGCAGTGAGCTATGATCATGTCACAGCACTCCAGCCTGGGTGTCAGAGTGAAACCTTGTCTCCAAAATAAATAGATACACACATAAATAATAATATACTGTTACTTTTACAGAGGGCCAAATATTACATTTGACCCCGTGAGAGTAAGGACAGGCCACACACTCACTACTGCATCCTCTGACAATGTCTCACTGCCTGTACTCCATTAGTGTTTAGGGATAAGTGAAACAGAAAATCATAAGCTTAATTAATGTTCACCAGCCTTGGCTTGCCTACATTTCAGAGGGTTGTTTTCCTGTGTTGCTCCTGAATAAACTTTGTAATCCCAGATAGTGGGCTCCCAATGTCCTTACTCCTGCTGCATACCAACTTAACAGCTCAGCTCGCCTGCACCTGGAATATTTTTCTTTGCTTACTCAGTGAATCAGGAACAATAAACTGCACCATCTGTGAGGATGCAACCGTGCCTTCTTCAATGACATCTGCCATCCAGCCCCGAGGTGCCTCAAGTTAGTCCCCTCTTGGGTATTCTTCTGCCCTAAGGTACCTGTGATGGTTAATTTTATGTGTCAACCTGACCGGGCTAAGGGATACCCAGAAAAGTGGTAAAAAACAAAACAAAACAAAACAAGAAAATATTCCTACCGGGGATGTCTGGGACGGTGTTTCTAGAAGAGATTAGCATTTGAAGGAGTAGACTGTGTAAAGAAGATCTGCCCTCACCGGTGTGGGTGAGCACCACTCAATCCATTGAGGATCCACATAAGACAAAAATGTGAAGGAAAGGTGAATTCACTCTTTGCCTTGAGCTGGAGAGTACATCTTCTGCCCTCAGACATCAGCACACCTGGTTCTCAGGCCTTCAGACTTGGGCTGGGACTTGCACCATTGACCCCCAGTCCTTGGACATTCAGAATTCAACTGGAATTGCACCACTGGCTTTCCTGGCTGTCCAGCTTGCAGAGGGCAGATTGTGGGACTTCCTAGCCTCCATAGGCTCTTGAGCCAATATCTTACAATAAATCTCTTACTACATATCTATGTATATCCTATCCTTTCTGTTTCTCTGGAGAACCCTGACTAACACAATACCCTTTAGAGTTCCCATTACATCTTTATAGTTACAGCTTTATCGTAAGTTTAGTTTTCTTTATATTAAACTTCCCCGATTCAAATTACTATGTACTTCGATCTCCTAATGGTACCCAGACTTTTAGTTTTCCTCTTTTCTGAGTCTTTATTTTTAAAATATGTTTCTCATACACACTACATTGCTCAGTTTGATTTACTTTTTAATTTTTCAGTTGAAGCTTTTTGTCCCTTTAAATGGATTGTGATTACTGTTATATATGTCTGGATTTATTTCCCGCATCTATCTTATCTTGTGCTTTCTGTTTTTTCTACTTCCCCTCCTTCTTCCTCCATCTCTCTCTTCCTCCTTTCTTTTTTACTTCCTCTTTCTTTGTCTTTTCCTTACCTGTTAGAAATTTATATGCTTTAGTCTCCTTTCTTCTTCGAATGTTTAGCATGTATATTTAAATTAATATAATCTCATCAATATCTTTACTCTCCTTCTGAAAAAATGTTTTGCTCATATTAAATCTCTTCTGAATTGTTTGCTATGGTTGTCAAGATTCTATCATAATTATTTAAGCTTACAAATTAGGCATAATCATTATCACTTAATCAGCCATATAATTTGGGCTCATCAGAAAATTTATAATTTAATCTTTCTTACCCTTTCTTCTAACGTTTTTACAGATTTCCTTTGAGGACCATTTTTCTTTCTTTTTCTGAAGTGTATCCATTAGATTTTTCTTTTAGCGAATGTCTGTTCTTAATGAATTTATTCTGCTTTTTCCCCTTTGATAATCGCTTCACTTTTTCCTTAAAATATAATTTTTGAAGTTATATAATACTGTGTTTACTGCTGTTTTTATGAGACTTTCAAGACATTTTATGTATTTATTAATTTTATTTATTTTCTTAAAGATTTTCCAGTTTTTATTTCCTCCGTTTTTGCCTTGAGAATTCCACTCTCACTCTAATTAATGTTCATTTGTAGGTAATTTTTTTCTGACTACCTTTGAAACGTTATTTTTTGCCTTTGGAGGTTTGTAGATTCACTAAAATGTGAATATCATTTTATCTTGGATTTTTTAGCTCCTTTAATCTAAATGTTAATATCTATATTAGTCAGGGTTCTCTAGAGAAGACATTTAGTAAGATGTATAAGAGCGAGTGTGTGTATGTCTGTGTGTGTGTGTGCGTGTGTGCATGCGGAGAGAGGGATTTAGAGAGAGATTTATTTTAAGCAATTGGCCCACACAATTTTGGGGACTGGAAAGTCCAAACTCTGTAGGGCAGGCTGGCAGGCTGGAGACCCAGGGAACTGTTGTCATTGAAGCTGGAGTCCAAGGGCAGTCAGGAAGCAGAATTCCACTTCCACAGTGGTCCTCTTTTTTTTCTGTGATGCTTTTCTACTGATTGGATGCAGCTCATCCACATTACGGACGGTAACCTGCTTTGCTCCAAGTATACCGAGTTAAATATTAAGCACATCCAACAAATACCTTCATGGTAACATCTAGATTGGTGTTTCAGAGAACATCTGGGCATGGTAGCCTAGCCAAGTTGACACATAAAATTAACCTTCATGGTATCTTTTATCAATTCTGGTAAAAATATAGGCAATATTTATTTCTATATTTCATTTGACTATTCTCTTTATTGTTCTCTTCTGAATATAACAAAAATGCATATTGGATTTTATTTTCTATCCTTTATATCTCTTATCTCTCAACGTTTTCATATTTGTGTTACATTCGGGAGGTTTCAAATCTTTTCTCAGTTTGTTAATCACCTCTCCATCAGTCACATGGTACAACCAAAGAAGCAGAACAAGTAGGAGATATGTGCTAAGAGACTTATTGCAGAGAGTTGGTTTATGAGATGCTGGGTCTAGCAAGGAAAGTTCAAGTACACAGGGCAGGCTTTTAGGAAGGTCAGGTTGAAACTCCAGTCATATGCTCCAGCTTCTGTCCCACAAGCAGAATTTCTTTTCCTTCAAGGAAACCTCAGATCTACTCTTAAAATCTTTCATGTGACTTACTCAGGTGCATCCAGATTGTCCAGAAAAATCTCCATTACTTCATGGCAACTGATTACAGACTTCAGTCACATCTACAAAATACCTTCGTAACAACATGCCTAGATTGCTACTTGATTGAATAATTGGGGATGACTAGCCAAGCTGACACGTAAAACTAGCCAAGTTGACATAGAAAAATCCCTGTTACTTCATGGCAACTGATTATAGACTTTTGTCACATCTGCAAAATACCTTCACAACAACATACCTTGATTAAATAATTGGGGATGACTAGCCAAATTGACACATAAAACTGACCATCACAATCTCCTAAAGAGTGTCTAATTTGTTTTCTAATGTAAAAATTTGGTTTTTAATTTCAATTATTATATTTTTCCAGATGCTCTACTTAGTTCTTTTTAAAAAATATCCAGGTTGCTCTTGGTGATATCTTGTACTTTACTTCTGAATTCCTTCTTTTATTTTTAAAGTATTTGACAAACATTCATTTTACATTGTGAATGTGATCATACCAAAATATGCAATTTTCATGGGCCTTGTTTCTTCCGGTTGTTGTTTCTGCTGGCTTTTGTTCTTGATGGCTTGATTTCTTGTGAGGAGTGTGGTGTGTGTGTGTGTGTGTGTGTGTGTGTGTGTGTGTGTGACAGTGGGAGAGAGAGAGAGAGAGAGCACTCATGCTGCTTTTTTTATCTGTTCAAATTCTAAGATTATGCAGATTAAAATACACTCACCAAGTGATAATTTGACTTTACTTTTGCTAGGTGATTGGTGACACTCCAAGCCTGTGACCACGTTACACTAAATTTTGGCTTGAGCTCCAAAGGGGATGTACATTCTGGTCCTCAGGTAACATAAACACTGGTTTTTGTTTAGGAATTCTCATAAGTTTCTTTCTCCATCAGCCCTCTTAGCTATGACAAAGACCAAAATAATCAACTCTTTGTCTTTGAAGTGAATGTTTTACTACTGTATCTACTAAGAGTATCTTAGCTTTATACTTGGTCTCTATCTTGACTTCCAACTTGAATAGGCCCCAAATTTGTCTTTTGTCTCCTAATGCTTGTTGGTCATTAAACCCAGATTTAGGCTTTGAGAGTAGAGCAGGATTTTTAGAGTGTACTCTTTTGCAATGACAAATCTTTATTGTTTCCCATTTTAATTGTTTCTCTTACTTTACTGATAGCTCAGCCATGCTTTTAAAGAGATGTTTCTTATATTTTAGGCAGTCTTTTAGGTGTTCTGCTCTAGAAAACATTTTTTTTTTCCTGCAAAATCTAGTCAACCATATGACTAGAAATGGAAGTATCTCACTCTCTTTTTCACATGTTTTCATCAGAATTTCATCCCCATTGCTCTACAGAAACTTCTTTTTTCTAGGTCAACAATGACATCCACTTGCCAGATCTTATATTCATCTTGCTGGGCTCACATAGTTTGACCTGAGCAGGACTTGACAGTTTGATCTCTTTCTTCTTCTTAGGAAAGTTTCTTTACTTTGCTTCTGCTCACTATGTTTTTAAGTAAACTATACAGTTTACTTCCTGTGTCACATATTTGGTGTCATGTTCCTGAATCTCTCTCTTTTATCAGGACTCAGCCCTCAAACTCTATCTCTTCTTAATTTATACTCTTGATAATTGCATTTGCCTGAACTCTCATCCTGACCTTCCAGATTTGTAGATTTCTGCCTGAGGACTAATGAGATCTCAACAGAGCAGGTGTAAAATAGAAATTTTGATTTTTGTTCCTCAAATTTGGCCCTCTTAACTTGCCTCAAACTCACTAAATAGCACTATCATCCTTCTAGTTGTTAAGCCAAAACTCTAGACCTAGTTCTTAATCCTGGTCTTTCCTTTATACCTTACATTCCATTAGCCGCAGTCTTCTTACTTCACTTTTGTAATATATGCAGAGTCCAACCACTTCTCACCATCATTCTCTCTTAAATGAGTAACTGCAGTAGATTTCTTACTGTTCTCCCAGCTCTCATCCTTGCCCCTGAACTATCTGTTCGTAACACAACTACCAGAGTGATCGTTTAAAAATATAAATAAGGGCCAGTCGCGGTGGTTCACACCCGTAATCCCAGCACTTTGGGAGGCTGAGGTGGGCAGATCACAAGGTCAAGGGATCGAGATCATCTGGCCAACATGGTGAAACACCGTCTCTATTAAAAATACAAAAACTAGATGGGCGTGGTGGTGTGTGCCTGTAGTCCCAGCTATTCGGGAGGCTGAGGCAGGAGAATAGCTTGAACCCAGGAGGTGGAGGTTGCAGTTTGCTGAGATCGCATCACTGCACTGTTGCTTGGTGACAGAGCGAGACTCCATCTCACGATTTTATCATTATGTTCAATGTACTCCAATGGCTTCTCATCTTATTCAGAGTAAAGGCAAATTGCTTGTAATGGCCTAAAATACTCTAAACACTCTTTCACTTCTTTCTGACTTCTACCACTCTTAATCTACTTTCTGGACTCTGTTCTGTTTTTTTATTCTATGTGTCTATACTTGTGCAAACACCCCACCGTCTTTTTTTTTTTTAACTGTAGATTACTAATTAATGAAAAATCCACAAAATTTGTTCTTTCATATTGACTTACTATCTTCTTGGCTTGTTCATATACATCTTAGAATAAGCTTGTTGATTTATACACACACACACACACACACACACACACACTTTCATACCTGCTGAGATTTAAACTGAGATTGAACTGAATCTGTAGCTCATTGTAAGGAGATGACATCATTGCAGTATTAAGAGTTTTATGCAATGTTTTTGCATTATTAAGAGACTCTGTTTTTCTGTTGGCAAATACTACTTTTATCCTGAATAAATATTAACTACTATTATCAAATGTCTTTTCAGCACCTATGATGATGGTGCCATTTTTATTCTTTGTTTCTCTGATATTAGTACATATTAATAGGGTTTCTTATGTTGTTTCCTCATTATCTAACTAGACTAGACCCTACTTGGTTATGTTTTTATTACTTGACTAACAACACTCCGGATTTGCTTTGCTAGTTTTTCATTACGAATATTCTTAAATGAGTTCTGTCTTTAGGTTTTTCTGCCTGTTTTTGCTAATGGGTTATGTTGTCTTCTAAAAACAAATTAACACAATTTTCTAATTTTTCTATGCTCTGGAACCATTTCTAGGAGACCATTTTTTGTTTCTCATGGATTTAGAAGAAATTATAATACCAAATGAATCTGAAAACTTTCCTTGGGAAATCTGGAATATCAATTATGAAATATATTTTATTATTATTTATTCTGTTAAACCACTAAGCATTGGGAAATCATTTTTGTTAATTTATATATTCTTAGAATACTGTATTTCACAAAGCTTTTAAAAAGTATTAGCATAGGCATTTCTTTCTTTTTCTTTTTCTTTTGCTTTTTTTTGTTTCTTTGTTTTTGGGTTTTTTTTGTTTTTTTTAAATTATACTTTAAGTTTTAGGGTACATGTGCACATTGTGCAGGTTAGTTACATATGTATACATGTGCCATGCTGGTGCACTGCACCCACTAACTCGTCATCTAGCATTAGGTATATCTCCCAGTGCTATCCCTCCCCGCTCCCCCCACCCCACAACAGTCCCCAGAGTGTGATATTCCCCTTCCTGTGTCCATGTGATCTCATTGTTCAATTCTCACCTATGAGTGAGAATATGCGGTGTTTGGTTTTTTGTTCTTGCGATAGTTTACTGAGAATGATGTTTTCCAATTTCATCCATGTCCCTACAAAGGACATGAACTCATCATTTGTTTTGGCTGCATAGTATTCCATGGTGTATATGTGCCACATTTTCTTAATCCAGTCTATCATTGTTGGACATTTGGGTTGGTTCCAAGTCTTTGCTATTGTGAATAATGCCGCAATAAACATATGTGTGCGTGTGTCTTTATAGCAGCATGATTTATAGTCCTTTGGGTATATACCCAGTAATGGGATGGCTGGGTCAAATGGTATTTCCAGTTCTAGATCCCTGAGGAATCGCCACACTGACTTCCACAATGGTTGAACTAGTTTACAGTCCCACCAACAGTGTAAAACTGTTCCTATTTCTCCACGTCCTCTCCAGCACCTGTTGTTTCCTGACTTTTTAATGATTGCCATTCTAAGTAGTGTGAGATGGTATCTCATTGTGGTTTTGATTTGCATTTCTCTGATGGCCAGTGATGATGAGCATTTTTTCATGTGTTTTTTGGCTGCATAAATGTCTTCTTTTGAGAAGTGTCTGTTCATGTCCTTCACCCACTTTTTGATGGGGTTGTTTGTTTTTTTCTTGTAAATTTGTTTGAGTTCATTGTAGATTCTGGATATTAGCCCTTTGTCAGATGAGTAGGTTGCGAAAATTTTCTCCCATTTTGTAGGTTGCCTGTTCACTCTGATGGTAGTTTCTTTTGCTGTGCAGAAGCTCTTTAGTTTAATTAGATCCCATTTGTCAATTTTGGCTTTTGTTGCCATTGCTTTTGGTGTTTTAGACATGAAGTCCTTGCCCATGCCTATGTCCTGAATGGTAATGCCTAGGTTTTCTTCTAGGGTTTTTATGGTTTTAGGTCTAACGTTTAAGTCTTTAATCCATCTTGAATTAATTTTTGTATAAGGTGTAAGGAAGGGATCCAGTTTCAGCTTTCTACATATGGCTAGCCAGTTTTCCCAGCACCATTTATTAAACAGGGAATCCTTTCCCCATTGCTTGTTTTTCTCAGGTTTGTCAAAGATCAGATAGTTGTAGATATGCGGCGTTATTTCTGAGGGCTCTGTTCTGTTCCATTGATCTGTATCTCTGTTTTGGTACCAGTACCATGCTGTTTTGGTTACTGTAGCCTTGTAGTATAGTTTGAAGTCAGGTAGTGTGATGCCTCCAGCTTTGTTCTTTTGGCTTAGGATTGACTTGGTGATGCGGGCTCTTTTTTTGGTTCCATATGAACTTTAAAGTAGTTTTTTCCAGTTCTGTGAAGAAAGTCATTGGTAGCTTGATGGGGATGGCATTGAATCTGTAAATTACCTTGGGCAGTATGGCCATTTTCACGATATTGATTCTTCCTCCACATGAGCATGGAATGTTCTTCCATTTGTTTGTATCCTCTTTTATTTCCTTGAGCAGTGGTTTGTAGTTCTCCTTGAAGAGGTCCTTCACATCCCTTGTAAGTTGGATTCCTAGGTATTTTATTCTCTTTGAAGCAATTGTGAATGGGAGTTCACTCATGATTTGGCTCTCTGTTTGTCTGTTGTTGGTGTATAAGAATGCTTGTGACTTTTGTACATTGATTTTGTATCCTGAGACTTTGCTGAAGTTGCTTATCAGCTTAAGGAGATTTTGGGCTGAGACAATGGGGTTTTCTAGATATACAATCATGTCACCTGCAAACAGGGACAATTTGGCTTCCTCTTTTCCTAATTGAATACCCTTTATTTCCTTCTCCTGCCTAATTGCCCTGGCCAGAACTTCCAACACTATGTTGAATAGGAGTGGTGAGAGAGGGCATCCCTGTCTTGTGCCAGTTTTCAAAGTTAATGCTTCCAGTTTTTGCCCATTCAGTATGATATTGGCTGTGGGTTTGTCATAGATAGCTCTTATTATTTTGAAATACATCCCATCAATACCTAATTTATTAAGAGTTTTTAGCATGAAGGGTTGTTGAATTTTGTCAAAGGCTTTTTATGCATCTATTGAGATAATCATGTGGTTTTTGTCTTTGCCTCTGTTTATATGCTGGATTACATTTATTGATGTGCATATATTGAACCAGCCTTGCATCCCAGGGATGAAGCCCACTTGATCATGGTGGATAAGCTTTTTGATGTGCTGCTGGATTCAGTTTGCCAGTGTTTTATTGAGGATTTTTGCATCAATGTTCATCAAGGATATTGGTCTAAAATTCTTTTTTTGTTGTGTCTCTGCCTGGCTTTGGTATCAGAATGATGCTGGCCTCATAAAATGAGTTAGGGAGGATTCCCTCTTTTTCTATTGATTGGAATAGTTTCAGAAGGAATGGTACCAGTTCCTCCTTGTACCTCTGGTAGAATTCGGCTGTGAATCCATCTGGTCCTGGACTCTTTTTGGTTGGTAAGCTATTGATTATTGCCACAATTTCAGATCCTGTTATTGGTCTATTCAGAGATTCAACTTCTTCCTGGTTTAGTTTTGGGAGAGTGTATGTGTCGAGGAATTTATCCATTTCTTCTAGATTTTCTAGTTTATTTGCATAGAGGTGTTTGTAGTATTCTCTGATGGTAGTTTGTATTTCTGTGGGATCGGTGGTGATATCCCCTTATTATTTTTTATTGCGTCTATTAGATTCTTCTCTCTTTTTTTCTTTATTAGTCTTGCTAGCGGTCTATCAATTTTGTTGATCCTTTCAAAAAACCAGCTCCTGGATTCATTAATTTTTTGAAGGGTTTTTTGTGTCTCTATTTCCTTCAGTTCTGCTCTGATTTTAGTTATTTCTTGCCTTCTGCTAGCTTTTGAATGTGTTTGCTCTTGCTTTTGTAGTTCTTTTAATTGTGATGTTAGGGTGTCAATTTTGGATCTTCCCTGCTTTCTCTTGTGGGCATTTAGTGCTATAAATTTCCCTCTACACACTGCTTTGAATGCGTCCCAGAGATTCTGGTATGTTGTGTCTTTGTTCTCATTGGTTTCAAAGAAAATCTTTATTTCTGCCTTCATTTCGTTATGTACCCAGTAGTCATTCAGGAGCAGGTTGTTCAGTTTCCATGTAGTCGAGCGGTTTTGAGTGAGATTCTTAATCCTGAGTTCTAGTTTGATTGCACTGTCATCTGAGAGATAGTTTTTTATAATTTCTGTTCTTTTACATTTGCTGAGGAGAGCTTTACTTCCAAGTATGTGGTCAGTTTTGGAATAGGTGTGGTGTGGTGTTGAAAAAAATGTATATTCTGTTGATTTGGGGTGGAGAGTTCTGTAGATGTCTATTAGGTCTGCCTGGTGCAGAGCTGAGTTCAATTCCTGGGTATCCTTGTTGACTTTCTGTCTCGTTGATCTGTCTAATGTTGACAGTGGGGTGTTAAAGTCTCCCATTATTAATGTGTGGGAGTCTAAGTCTCTTTGTAGGTCACTCAGGACTTGCTTTATGAATCTGGGTGCTCCTGTATTGGGTGTATATACATTTAGGATAGTTAGCTCTTCTTGTTGAATTGATCCCTTTACCATTATGTAATGGCCTTCTTTGTCTCTTTTGATGTTTGTTGGTTTAAAGTCTGTTTTATCAGAGACTAGGATTGCAACCCCTGCCTTTTTTTGTTTTCCATTTGCTTGGTAGATCTTCCTCCATCCTTTTATTTTGAGCCTATGTGTGCCTCTGCCCGTGAGATACGTTTCCTGAATACAGCACACTGATGGGTCTTGACTCTTTATCCAATTTGCCAGTCTGTGTCTTTTAATTGGAGCATTTAGTCCATTTACATTTAAAGTTAATATTGTTATGTGTGAATTTGATCCTGTCATTATGATGTTAGCTGGTTATTTTGCTCGTTAGTTGATGCAGTTTCTTCCTAGTCTTGATGGTCTTTACATTTTGGCATGATTTTGCAGCAGCTGGTACCGGTTGTTCCTTTCCATGTTTAGTGCTTCCTTCAGGAGCTCTTTTAGGGCAGGCCTGGTGGTGACAAAATCTCTCAGCATTTGCTTGTCTGTAAAGTATTTTATTTCTCCTTCACTTATGAAGCTTAGTTTGGCTGGATATGAAATTCTGGGTTGAAAATTCTTTTCTTTAAGAATGTCGAATATTGGCCCCCACTCTCTTCTGGCTTGTAGAGTTTCTGCCTAGAGATCCACTGTTAGTCTGATGGGCTTCCCTTTGAGGGTAACCCGACCTTTCTCTCTGGCTGCCCTTAACATTTTTTCCTTCATTTCAACTTTGGTGAATCTCACAATTATGTGTCTTGGAGTTGCTCTTCTCGAGGAGTATCTTTGTGGAGTTCTCTGTATTTCCTGAATCTGAACATTGGCCTGCCTTGCTAGATTGGGGAAGTTCTCCTGGATAATATCCTGCAGAGTGTTTTCCAACTTGGTTCCATTCTCCCCATCACTTTCAGGTACACCAATCAGACGTAGATTTGGTCTTTTCACATAGTCCCATATTTCTTGGAGGCTTTGCTCATTTCTTTTTATTCTTTTTTCTCTAAACTTCCCTTCTCACTTCATTCCATTCATTTCATCTTCCATTGCTGATACCCTTTCTTCCAGTTGATTGCATCGGCTCCTGAGGCTTCTGCATTCTTCATGTAGTTCTCGAGCCTTGGTTTTCAGCTCCATCAGCTCCTTTAAGCACTTCTCTGTATTGGTTATTCTAGTTATACATTCTTCTAAATTTTTTTCAAAGTTTTCAACTTCTTTGCCTTTGGTTTGAATGTCCTCCCGTAGCTCAGAGTAATTTGATCGTCTGAAGCCTTCTTCTCTCAGCTCGTCAAAGTCATTCTCCATCCAGCTTTGGTCCATTGCTGGTGAGGAACTGCGTTCCTTTGGAAGAGGAGAGGCGCTCTGCTTTTTAGAGTTTCCAGTTTTTCTGTTCTGTTTTTTCCCCATCTTTGTGGTTTTATCTACTTTTGGTCTTTGATGATGGTGATGTACAGATGGGTTTTTGGTGTGGATGTCCTGTCTGTTTGTTAGTTTTCCTTCTAACAGACAGGACCCTCAGCTGCAGGTTTGTTGGAATACCCTGCCGTGTGAGGTGTCAGTGTGCCCCTGCTGGGGGGTTCCTCCCAGTTAGGCTGCTCGGGGGTCAGGGGTCAGGGACCCACTTGAGGAGGCAGTCTGCGGGTTCCCAGACCTCCAGCTGCGTGCTGGGAGAACCACTGCTCTCTTCAAAGCTGTCAGACAGGGAAATTTAAGTCTGCAGAGGTTACTGCTGTCTTTTTGTTTGTCTGTGTCCTGCCCCCAGAGGTGGAGCCTACAGAGGCAGGCAGGCCTCCTTAAGCTGTGGTGGGCTCCGCCCAGTTTGAGCTTCCCGGCTGCTTTGTTTACCTAATCAAGGCTGGGCAATGGCGGGTGCCCCTCCCCCACCCTGGCTGCCGCCTTGCAGTTCGATCTCAGACTGCTGTGCTAGCAATCAGGAGACTCCGTGGGCGTAGGACCCTCCGAGCCAGGTGCGGGTTATAATCTCGTGGTGCGCCGTTTTTTAAGCCCGTCGGAAAAGCGCAGTATTCGGGTGGGAGTGACCCGATTTTCCAGGTGCGTCTGTCACCCCTTTCTTTGACTCGGAAAGGGAACTCCCTGACCCCTTGCGCTTCCCGAGTGAGGCAATGCCTCGCCCTGCTTCGGCTCGCGCACAGTGCGCGCACCCACTGACCTGCGCCCACTGTCTGGCACTCCCTAGTGAGATGAACCCGGTACCTCAGATGGAAATGCAGAAATCACCGTCTTTTGCGTTGGTGTGAGCTGTAGACTGGAGCTGTTCCTATTCGGCCATCTTGGCTCCTCCTGGCATTTCTTTCTTATGTTTCCATATTTCTGTTTATTTTCCCTTACTTATTTTTAGCCTTTTTAAATTTATGTGTCTTATGTATTTTTCTTTGTTTCTTTTTTTTGCTTAAATATACTACTTAGAGGCTTCTCAACTACGTTGTGCTTTCCTATTGTTTTAATAATGTGGTTATTTTAAAATTTATTTATTTATTTAAAAATATATCAATTTCTGCCATAATTCTCATTTGTTCATTTTTTCTATGGCTAATTTTATGTTTTTAATTTTTTAAAAATATAGTCTAACTCTGAGCAATTTATTGCTTAATAATAAAAAAAAAGGCTCAAAAGTTCAGCTTTCACATCACTGATTCAGTTTTTACAGTATGGATTCCTCTCTTTACTGCTTTCAAAGCAGTTTTAAAATTAGTTATTGTATCTTGAGTTTCCTTTCATTTTTTCCTTATCTTGTTCAGCTCCTTTTGCCCTTCTGTCTGGCTCCCAGCTAGCTCCATTTTATATCTCAGTCTGTTGTCTTATCCTCTCATCTTTCATCTCTTGTTTCATGGTGTTCAATTCTTTTCTTTTTACTGCAAGACAAAGCAGGCACTTTTTAAAATCTACTTCTTTATTCTGTAGGTTTGGAAAAACTTTATAAGTAGGTTTTTTCTCTGATTCTGATGGGCTGAGCTCACCTTATCTTATTGTGTGTACTCTTTTTATATGCTATGTGTTATGATTTTTTCCTCTTTACCCACACACAAATGGTGGCATGATTATCAATAACAAATATGTCCAAAATCAAGTGCGTATATTAACCTTTTCTCCTCAAAGTCTAGTTGGTATCAGTGCCCACTGTAGCCAGCAGCAGGCCTGCTGATCCAGAGAAAAGCCCAATTATGCTGAGGTAGGGAGAAAGCAGCTGTTGATGCCCACTGTGTTTTCTACTTGGAGTTGCTTCTGGAATTCTCTATGAATTACTTTCTAATATTCTTATTCTTACTGGAGAAAGGGATTCCAAGGCAAGGGTTCTGTGGTTACCTCTCTTTCTAGCTCTTGCCTCTAGCAATCAGTTTCATTTGTTGCATCCAAATATTCCTCTCTTGTCTTTCTGCTTTTACTTTGTTTGTTGTTGTTGTTATTTCAAAATTTTCATTTGAACTCTATCTAGAAAATATCCAACTGAAATTCCTCTGTGTTATTTTTAGGTAAATTGTACTTTCTATTAATCCTGGATCCTGAGGCATGATATCTCTAATTTTTCTATCATTTAAATAATTTTAGAAGGAATTTAGAATAGGATAAGTTAGCACGCTGTGTTCATTATGAATCTTCAGCTAGTATCTGAAAGTTATGTTTATATAAATGTTTATTTTTTGCTGAGAACACATGTCCATGAATGAATGTGATTGAAATTGTAACACCTCATAATGTTGAATTATTAAAAGATATAGACACTGTATATTATTAAATTACACATATGTCTTAATCTGGGTTCCCCAGAGAGAGACAGAACCAAAGGGAAATATATTTTTATACACAATGTTAAAATATATAAATATGTATGCAATGTTATATATATGTATAAATATTAAATGTGTAAATATATACACATAATATATATGCTTGTAAATAAATTTATTATATGGCATTGTCTCATGAAATTATAGAGGCTGAGTAGTCTCAAGATCTGAAGACAGCAGAAACCTGGGAAAGTTAATGATATAAGTTGTTATACTCCAAGTGTGAGTCTGAAGACAAGGGAAGACCAACGTCCAAGCTTGAAGACAGTCAGATAGAGTGAGTAAACTCTCCCTTACTTTGCTTTTTGTTCTACAGAGGCTTTCAGCTGAGTGGATGATGCCCATCCACATCGGGGAGGGCAATCTGCTTTACTCAGACCACCAATTCAAATGTTAATCTCCCCCAGAAACACCCCCATAGACACAACCAGAATAATGCTTCACTAAATATATAGGCGCCCTGTGGTGCAGTCAAGTTGGCACATTAAAATTAACCATTACACAATGTTTTACTTCTGGTTTCATGAAATTTCACTATTCACACTCTGGAACCATCAAACGTAGGAGCTCCCGTGTAACTACCTGTCAGCTAAATCTTTGTTAAAACAGACATATATATTGTCAGGCCAGTGACTTGTGCTTTGCAGACCTTTTGTATCGATGCTCTTGAGTTCCTTAAGATGAGCTGGTGGGGGGAAGCTGAATCTCCTGTGTGACAGAAGTGTAAGGAGAATATGAAAAAGTCATCCTGCATGTCTAGGGAGAGCAAGACTCTGCGAATAGGTTCAAAAATTGACCATGAATATATGTGGAAATAATATATGAAAGTCCGTTTGTATACCTGCTTTCTATTCTGCAGTCAGTTTTCTCACTAAGAATATCCCATCTTCAGCAGAAATTTGTAAAGGAATAAAAATAAGAAGGCAGACACAAACACATAGAAACTGCAAAACCCACTCAAGGGATTTTGGTATGTCAGCCTAGCTTCTTTCTCTTCTAATATCTGCATTTTATTCACAGTATTATGAGTAAAGATTCATGTCTGCACTTACATAGAATTCAGTCAATTTCCAGCCGAGCCCAGCAAGGAATTTATCTGCATTTCTGCTTAGATTTTAAAAACTGCAGTATACCTTGGAAATTGTCAAAATGGTGATGCAATGTTAAAATTGCAAATCAGAAATGCAAATAAAAGTGTAAGTTTTATGAGGTTTATATTGCATTGTTTATTCTGCTCGATAGATTCTTATTTTTTAACTGCCTAGCCTAATAATAATCTGAAATACTGTAAACAGCATACGTGTTGGCATATAAGTGAATAAACCTTTGCATTTTGTTATTTCCTCTTTTCAGTCCTTGAAATTCTAGGCTTAATATTGCAGGGCTGGAAGCTTTTTATTCTGCAATGTGAATTGTACAAGTGTCTATCTGTGTACGGGCACAATCCATTTTAAATATCCACAAATTTCCCTAAAGTCCCAAGTGGTTTCCTTGGCAACAAGGCTGCTGAAATGTAAAGGGCTAAGGTAGTTAGGATATTGCCTATCATTCTCCCTCTCTAGGTTATTTTAAATAGCTGCAATTTTCTTTGCACATTTGAAAAAATCCACAGTGGTTGGTGATGCAAAGGCGAATATGAGAGACATTAGAGAATAGTAGTACATCAGAGTCTAATTTGTGTGGACAAATTATTACTTTCACTACTCCCTGATTTGTAGAGCACCATTTTCATGTACCAAATTGTAGTACAAAAGAAGAGCAAACCATAAATACATCGGAATAATTTTTAGATAGAATGAGATAAAATATCTGCAAATAGCTTTTGACAATAGAGGCAGTGATTAATAATGGCAAGGTATCTATGCAACTTCTTTTCAATTCACCTGGAATAGCATGCTTATAATGAGGCCAGACCTTGGTACAATGAGTAGAAGAAAATTAAACACACTGAGGGGGACAAGGAATATTCTCTACAACCCTTCCACCAGATGAAACTTCAAATGCCTGTACATGCATTTAGTGACTTATTTTGTAAGTTGTCTTGGTAAATTATTTCAGTGTTATTGTTTGCTCTCGTTTGTCAATCCACTTCTCACTGTACTCCCTCACAATGGATTAGCATGCTGTAGGATTTATTTATTTTTAGTTCAGCCCATGGAATACATTCTACAGAGATTATCAAGGCAAAGGGACATTTCCCACTGTTAGCAATTTTGTGGATCAGACTGCACAATTTCCTTCCAGTGTCTCCTACTATGCTGCCATTTCCCATATCTGCATAAAGTCCCTAGCAATGAAGACACTTGTCTAGTAGCAACAACTCCACTGAATAAAAATAGCCTATTACAAATTATAAGCCAGGCTTTTTAGACCCTATCTCACACCCCTATAAACACAGTGATCAGAAGCCTTTGGGAGAACCAAATGAGAATTTGTATCAGTAAAACATGGCAATCCCACTCAAACATCAAGTCCCCATGTTTTCTTGACTAGTACCTGCCATCCTACTGGATAGCATCCTTCCAATTCAGAAATTTGGAAAGAGATTGTTAGTTTTGTTTCTTAATAATTCTCTTGTGTATAGGATAAGGAAAAAATGGAATGTGGTGATGGCTTTTGATGGCATATTAATAGTTTCTTATACAGCTTTCTGGTATTATAAATCTTCACTTACAAAAATTATTTTAAATTATATATTTTAAAAGTGATAAATGCCACTCCAACAAATTTTGTTATTCTTAACAAATACCACTCCAACAAATTGTATTATTCTTAACAGATAGCACAACTCTTCAGACTTTCCAATTGAGATTCAACACCTGCTACCCTGGTTCTTTTTTACAACTTCTTTCCTTCCTTCCTTCCTTCCTTCCTTCCTCCCTTTCTCCATTTCTCTTTTTCTTCTTCCTTTCCTCCATCCCTGCCTCTCTCTGTTGTTCTTCTTTCTTTCTTTTTCTTTCCTTCTTTTCCTTCCTTCCTTTCTTCCTTCCTTCTTTCTTTCATTCTTTTTCTTTCTCTTTCATTCTTTCTTTCCTTTTTCTTCTTTCTCTCTTTTCTTCTTTCTTTTTTTCCTTCTTTCTTTCTTTCCTTCCTTCTCACCTATTCAACCAACCTACATGTGGTTCCAGGGTAATTACCAGAGCAAAAATCCTTAACAATAAATACAGTAGTTTTTGACTACAAAGATTCACAAATAGAGACTGTGGCCTATTTTTATATGCTTAATACTTACCGCAAAACATTATATATGTATGAAGCATTTAGTAAATGCTAGCTGAAAGAATGAATGGAAGTATATAAAAGGTGATTTGTGAGAATAAAATATGACTAATTCTATCTAAATTAGCTATTAGAAATCTTGCATGATTCTAGACTTCATGGCAAATTCTGAGCGTGGCTGGACTATCAGATACTTAAAGGACAATGGAGGAAAAGCAAAATGGAACGGTTATAAGGATTTTACATTCATCTTAAGGAATATGAACTTTATCTTGTAGGGTAACTGTTCTTAACATTTTTAGTACATAAATCCTTTTAACTTTTATGATAACTGTGCATTATCTCTCTTTATCTCATTCTCTTTTGCTCTCTCTGTATGCATGTATAAAATCAGAAAATGCACAACTACCTGAAACCCATTGATGGGTCTTCTAGGTCGGGGGTCCCCAAACCCCAGACCATGAACCAGTACCAATCATGGCCTGAACCAGGCCTCACAGCAGGAGGTGAGGAGTGGGCCAGTGAACAAAGCTTCATCTGTATTTAAAGCCATTCCTCATCATTCTCAATACTGTCTGAGCTCCGTCTCCTGTCAGATCAGCAGCAGCATTAGATTTTTGTAGGAGTGCAAATCCTATTGTGAACTGTGCATGCGAGGGCTCTAGATTGCATGCTCCTTAGGATAATCTAATGCCTGATGATCTGTCACTGTCTTTCATCACCATGAGACGGGACCATCTAATTTCAGAAAAACAAGCTCAGGGCTCCCACTGATTCTATGTTATGGTGAATTGTATAATTATTTCATTATATAATACAATGTAACAATAACAGACTAAAGAGCACAGTAAATGTAATATGCTTGGCTTATCCTGAAGCAACTCCCCATGCCTTGTCCCCGGGTCCATGGAAAAATTGTCTTCTACAAAACCCATCCCTAGTGCCAAAAAGGTTGGGACCATTACTCTAGGTCCTTGCCACTCAAGCTGAGGTTCATGGATCATCAACGTTGATGTCACATGGAAGCTTGTTAGAAATGCTGACCCTCAAGTACCACCTCAGACTAAGATTTTTTAAAAATCTCAAAATTATCCATACACCTTTACATTTGAGAATTACTGCTCCAGGCATTAAATTAAATTGGCATAGTAAAAAATGATTAAGATACAACATAAGGAGGATAATAAAATGCTCAGATTTTCCACATTCATCTGCCTTTGCTTGTAAAATTCGACATTTTGGAATATTTGATAACTATTTCTAAAACAACTGGATGCATTTTGAGAGCAAAAATCCTGCCTCTCACCAAAAATGGGAAGACATTTCTGAATGATAGAAGCAGAAGAGTATGCTAAAAGTATTTGTCTTATTATTCTGGAATCCCTGGCTCTAATTCTTTCTCCATAATTAACTGTGATACCTTGTATTTAAGACCTCAGTTACTTCTTCTCATCTTGTAGATGATGACAAAAGTCCCTTGCAAGCTCAATAGTCAAAAATGAATACTTTTGGAAAAAAAAAAACTAAAATGTGGAAAGGTAGTGCATGTGACAGTATAGTTTTTGTACCTCTTTAAGAGCCCATAGAAATAAGTAAGATAGAAAAAAAAAATCAAAACCCACAAAACTTTAACAGCAAAGGTAGGAGGAAAAATACCACTGAGTAGAGACAAGTCACCACGATTTGGCAGATCACAAATTTACCATAGTGTCAATGAGAGGTCCTGCAGACTGGTTAGAGCAATAGCTGAAGTAGGAGGTGGCCTTCACAAGCTCCAATGTGTGGGGAGAACAAGGAAACTGCAGGAAATTTGAATAATTATGGAATAGTCCAGAACCTATGAGATCTCAGAACTAGTCAACCAAAACATCACTGCTGCATCACAGGATATTAGTTTTCTATCACTGTGTAACAAATGACCACAAACTTGGCACTTTAACACCACACATATTACTGAAGGGTTTGGGAAAATGAGTGCTAACTTGAGTAACTTTGGAAAATGGCTTTGACTGGAAACCGTAAGACTAAAGACAAAAGGATCTGCACATATCTGCACATACATACTGTACTCTAGTTGGTAAAATTGTTTCTTAGGTGGGAATGGGTTATCAATTCTAAAACTGCTATACCTGTAAATGAGAGTTGAACAAACACATGCATGGAAGTGGAGGGTGGGAGCCAGACTTCTCATTTTTGGAGTGGGTGGTGCAGGTAAGCAAGAGGCTTTTTATTAAAAAGTCCCAATAAATCACATTGTACTGGGTGACAGTGAAGGGTATCAGTATTGATGCTTTTTTAGCTTAATATAAATACAGATGGACAGATACAGAAATAATTATAGATATGTATGTACACATGGGTAGATATGCATGCATATATTTCCTAGTTCTGCCCACTGAGAGGGCATAGAGGCAAGAATGCTCAGTCTAGCAATGAGCAAGCCCAGTGTTCAGATCTTAGTTTCTAATGCCATTTGCCAATAGAAAGAACTAGGGTTCTTTGGAGAACTGGTTATAACTAGGGCTGGGCCAGGGAGTACACCAATGAGCCTAGAGCATCTTCTACTACCAGAAAGTAAGGAAGCAAGCACTAAAAAACAAAATGATAGGGGTATGTCAAAGGGACAGAGAAGACAACCTGGAAAAGACCAGAATGTTTTGACTAACAAAATAGGTAATGTGGTATTGGATTATGGCTCAAAGTATAAAATAAACACCCATGAGTCAGCACTGACATAGTTAAATTATTGAATAATTTTGTAAATGAAGGAGAAAGACAAATCTCCTGAAGAGAAAAATTCCAAATAGTTTATGTGGATATCCCTCTTTTAGGGAGGTGGGGCTTAACTTCCCACTACTTGAGTGTGGGTGTGATAAATGCCTTGTTCTCAAATATTAGAGAATGAAAATGGGGGAAATAGTCATTTTACAGTGGAGAAACCTGGCAAGTGATACCTTGGCCAGGCGATAAAAGTTACCACAATCAGTAATATGTTGTGTTGATAAATATGCATCCTTGATACAATGTGATGAGAATGTCACTTCACCTTTGTGATCTTCTTCTCAAAACCTAACGCTCCATTCTAATCATGATAAAAACATCAACATGTTCCAATAGAAGGAGATTCTACAAAATAACTGACCAATAGTCTTCAATACCCTCAAAGTTATTGAAACCGCAGAAAATCTGAAAAACTTTCACAAACCAGAGGAGGCTAATGATATGATAACTGAATGTAATGTGGAGTCTCGGAGAATATTCTGGTTCAGAAAAAAGACATCATGGAAAAAATAATAAAAAACAAATGATACTATGGTAATCTAACATGTTGGTAATGGTTGTAAACTGAGTGTGAGGTATATGAGGCAACGAGGGAAAGAAAAAACTCAGTAAAACAAGTGCTACAGCCTTAGGTAGCATAGTCATGTAGTATATGTAATTACATATGTTCAACCACCTTGGCTCTATTTCATTGGTTGTGAAAAAAATACAGGTTCTGCCTACACTCTAGGGGAGAAGGTCATGAAAGCCACATTAATAGTCCATCTGTCACAAGAGCTGTGTGCTGAGGAAAGGTTGTGAGGATTCTAATTCACCTCTAGGATAAGGACTGGAGAGGCAAAGGAAAGTGAAGTATTCAGACGAAACTGCAGGAAGGACACAGACCCAGCAGTCCTCATAAACTGCAAGGTCACTTTGTAAAAAACACTGAAAAAATAAAGAAAGAAAAAAAAAAAGCTGTAGCATTTGTCAAAACCTACCAAACTACGCATTTTATTTTATGCAAATTATACTTAATAAAAATAATATAAAAATTAAAACATAAAATCATGGATCTACTTTGAAGATGCTATGAGTACATTTTCTGAAAAAGTAAAATTGAACACAATTTACCTCAGAATAGACAGAAAGGCTTAATCACCACACCAGAAGCACAGAATTAAAGTGCAAAAATAACACCAGGCCTATATGGATTCACAGGTGAACTCTAACAAACCCTTAAAGGTCAGTAATCGCAATTCTACTTTAACTCACTTATACTATAAAAGTAATAAAATTTCTAAATTGATTTAAAATAAATTGTATACCACTGATTTCCTAAATCTATCAAAAATCAAAGGCCCCCAAAATAAAACCATATTTATGATTATCAATATAAATATCTCAAATAAAATATAGCTAATCAGAAACACAGCCTTTATAAAAAATAATACAGCATGTTCATGTGGGTTTATTTCATAGATGCATAAGTGGTTTAATATTAAGAAATCCATTAATATTATTCATCACATTTACAGAATAAGAATGTTTTTTGATCATTTCTATAGATGCAGAAAATTAATACCCTTCTCTCAGTACAACAGGATTGCATAGAAACTTACTTAACATAATCAAATATGTATCATAGACCAAAAGACAGCATCATACTTAATGTGGAAGCACAGGAAGTTTTCCTGGTAAAGTCAGAAATAAGATTAAGATGCCAACTAACTACCCAGCATCTGTATTGTAGATATTAAACAAGGCAATTAGAAAAAAGAAAGTAATCAGCAGCATGAGAAAGAGTTGAAAAGGGAGAGGAAATGCTGTTTCTATGTTTGCATGATAGGATAATACATCTGGAAAGCCCAGTGGAAATTATGGAGAAAATTACTACAAAAAAAGATAATTTATTAAAGTAATACCTTATAAAGTCAATATACAAAATCAGTAATCTTCAAGTATACATTTAAAAATGAATAAATTCCAAAATGGATGATACTATCTATTTTATGTTGGAGATAGATATATGGAGTATAAATAAAGAACTGAAGAAGTATTCCTGAAGGGTTCAAAGACAGACTTGAATAAATGTAAAGACTTAATATGTTTTGAATAGAAAATCTGTATCTAATCTCTATCTATCTATGATCAGGTTTTTGTTAATTTGTAAAATAGACACAATTCTAATAAATATACAATTAGGCTTTTTCTATTTCCCAAAAGGTAGACAAACTATTTTTTAAAATTAAGATCATCTGTAATAACAAATAAGCATAATCATAAAATCCTGATATAGAAATGACTTGGGAAGAAGCAGTGGAAGACAACTAAGCCTGTTTGACATTATAACATATTGTAAAGACACTCTAACTAAAACAGTGTAATACTAGTGTATGCATAGCCTGAAAAGTTAATGTAGAAAAAATAAAATTTAGAATTATTCTTAATTGTATATGGAAATATGGCTTCTTAAATCGGTGAAGATAATATGAAAGGATAGTTATATATTTTAAAAGATAAAGTTGGATTCATTATCATGAGACAAATTTTAAAAATTCCAATTCATCAGAAACTTTAATGTAAAATGTGAGGGCATGAAAGTTCTAGAAGAATACCTAAGTGTGTTTTTCTATGATTACAGGGAAATGTTTCATAATTATTATTAAAACCCATAAGCAATATGGATAATTATAATATTGATTAAAATAAAACATTCACAAAAATAAATGTACATTTCTAAAAATACATTAATAAATTCACTTAAGATAAATATAAGTTAAAAGTACATTGATTTACCACCTCCCAGATATTAAAAATTTTGGTAATATAAAATGTGGGTGAGCTTTTGGTAATATTACCATTCTTAGTGGGTATAAAAAATTAAACAACTTCACTGGAGAAGTCATTGGGTAATTCTAGTAATATTATATAGGCATTTATTCTTTGATATGGTAACATCACTTCTAAAACTCTCTTTTTAACTTATGCAGACAAATATATGAGAGAGTGATACAGATAACTATCATTGCAGTAATATTTGAAAGAGGAAAAGACTGCAAACCACTTAATGTCCATCTATAATGGACTAGAATATAGAACACTATTGTCACACAATACTAAGCAGTTCCAAAGGGGAAAAGAGGAGTAGTTCTATACGACTGTGGAGTCATTTCAGAGTATATTAAAGAGAAAGCAAGCAGAGAAAAATTCATAAAGTATGTCACTGTTCTCTAAGAAAGGTTGGATAAAAACACATAAGTCACTTTTTTATGTCAAATAAAAACAGGGAAAAGGGAAGTACAATAGTCAAGAAAGGGTCATTCATGTGAATCGGAAAAGGAAATTGTGTGTGTGTGTTTAAGTTTATATGCATGTGCATTTTGGTATGTGTATGCGTAAGCAATAGAATCTAGACATCTCTTTTTTCTTTTTGGAGATGGGGTCTCACTCTGTCACCCAGGCTGGAGTGCAGTGGTGCGATCTTGGCTCACCACAACCTCCGTCTCCCAGGTTCAAGTGATTCTCCTGCCTCAGCCTCCCAAGTAGCTGCGATTACAGGCACACACAACCACGCCTGGATAATTTTTGTATTTTTAGTAGAGATGGGGTTTCACCATATTCACCAGGCTGGTCTCAAAGTCCTGACCTCAGATGATCCACCGGCCTCAGCCACCCAGAGTGATGGGATTACAGACATGAGCCACCATGCCTGGCCAAGACATCTCTGAATATATCTATTTCATAGATTTGACTTTGGAATCACATAAATATTCTATATAACTAAAACTACTTTTTAAAAACATCCCTAAAAATGTAAAGCAAAATGAATAAAATGAATCTAATATTAGATCAAATTGATGGTATAATTCATAACCACCAAAGAGGAATTCTTTCTAGATACTTTAAAACCCAATGATAAGATTAAATGTTCCTAGTTCATATACTGTGAAAAAAAAAAGAACTGCAAATGAAACTCAAAAGTAGACAAAATTTAAACTCTGGTCAGTAATCATATTGTTGGAAGTAGTATTAGTATTATTATTCTGAAATTACTGCATGCATCTAATGAGATAAAACAAATAACTATGTTAGTGTCATTGAGAAACTGGATTTTAACTTAGGGGAAACAAGATACAAAAGTAAGATTAAAGAGGCTAAGTAAAAACCCTATAGTTTTGAATTTGAATTTAATATGAAAGTAAGATTTTACAATTTATTTTATTTTATGTTTTAAAATACATTTTCTAGCTCTGTCCACCAAAAGGCTCAGAAACAATCAAACCAGTAGCAATAAACAACTTGGTTCCCAGAATTTGGTGTCTACGTACCAGTTCTAACAGGGAGGAAACAGGGGTTTTGCAGAAATGGCTGATTTCATATTTTGGGCATAAAATATATGAGATAATCTTGCAAAGTCTTGGCATACCAGAAATAAAAGATGATTTTAATGATTTGTAGGGTCATGACCAATGGGCTTTGCCACAACCTTTATCTGAGCATCAATGCATGTAATAATTGCAAGTGTTGAAATGTGTCAAATATGTCTGAATACATGAGTTTATGATGATTATTTATAAGCAAAATAAGTTTCACAACCTAAAACCTCATTGGTCACATTTGCATAGAGTGACTATCCTGGTTTACAAATAACAGGCAGTGTGGATTATTTTGTTGTCCCAGTATAATAATGAATAATGTCCACTTTCACTTTGAAGTATGTCCAGCTTTGAACAATAAATTATATGATCAACTTAGCTTTGAAGAATGACAGAGGGTAGATATATTAAATAAAACTTGATAAGCAAAAGTAAATAATTAAGCATTTTAGCCTGACTTTTCTACAGAAAAAAGTCAGAATAGTTATCTTTTACATCAAGATGACTAAATAATAGTTGAAGGGTTTTCCTTATGAAGTATTTCAGCTAATTAATGAATCAAATTTGATAAACTCTTTAACTTAATAGTTTTAAACCTCCAATCAATAAATGAATTTAGGCCATGATTATAATAAAAAGACAACAAGATATCATATCGTTTATACTGGAATTATACTATAACATCACTTATAAAACATATTTGCCAAAAAATTAAACCTTATCAAGATTTTTTTGTCTTTTTTTCTAATCACCAGTTTACATGATATACAGTGGAGAAGGAAATATGTTAAATAACACTTTAAGGAGGCAATCTGCAAACTCTAGACTGTGGGAAACTAAATTTCTAGTTTCTTAAGCATGAGTTGCAAGAGGAAATAATTAAAAAGGCAGGAAAACCTATAAATTAAATGAGATTTAATAAACATTAACTCATTGCAATATACAAAGTTAATTTGGATATGGTTTCATACAAGCTCTTTAAAATATTTATGTGACAATCAGATAACTTTACAAACTAATGAGATATTTAATGATGTGAAGTTGTGATAATTGATTGAAGTATTTTTTTTTCAAAACAGCATATTGCACATGATAATTATATACAATCTTGTCAATTAAAAATACTTTTAAAAAAAAGTCCTATTTTAGAAATGTGCACTGACATAGTTATAAATTAAATCATATGTAAACCCAAGTTTTATTCTAAATAACCTGGGGGATGGAGATGTGAGAGTTATAGATAAACTCATTTGGATCATATGTTCACAGCTGTAGAAGTTGAATGACAGGTAGGTGGGAAGGGAGTGAGTAATTATTATCTCTACCTTTATACATGTTTTAAATGTTTCTTAACAAAATGTTTACCCAAAAGTGCAGGAAAAATGACATATATGGCTGTCTGTATACATAGAGTAATCTAAGTATGTTTGGTAACTGACTATCTTCATTTAGCCAAGTCATGCTTCTCTTGATTCAAGGAACTCTTGAGTTGGAGATGGGCAGAGGGAGATATTTCTTCCATACGTGAAGCATAGTGTGCACATCCACTTAGACCTGAAATGGAGAATGAAGTCCATTCATGTGATTCCCGGACACTGCCACTTTCATAAAGTCAAAATTCCTTCATAAATAGGCTTTTCTTTGTCATTTAGTATTAAGTGGTAATACTATTTTGCCGTTAAAATGAAAAGTAATTTAAAAATTCAATAACTGGTTAAATGTACCCATATAGAGTCCATTTTTGGAACACAAAACTGAAAAATTACGCTGGGCACAAATTCTTTTTAGTTCAACTTTAAATTGCCATTAAACTTACTGCTTCTTAAAGAATGCGGAGTATGCTGATTCTTTAAAACATCAAAAATCTTTGCCATCAAGTCTTATCCACCACCTTGTTTAGGGAATATATTTTATTAGAACAGGCATCTTATAAGCACATATTATATATACTATCATCTGAAATATTTCTTGATTTAGAACATTCATTAGGACAATCATTCTCCTTTTCCTGATTCAAAGATCCATAAATGGGCGCATTTAAAGAAACATATCAAAAGAAAAAGTCTGAGAGCCTAACACATGGAATCAATGCTGTATTTTTAACAATAAGATAATATTATATAAACTGAGGGAAAGGAGAAACCATTAACAGAAATACTGAGCATGTTTTGGTTTTGAAATTTTTTTATTGACTATAAATTTTCATATGCTTTAAAAAATTGTAACAGCGGGAGGGATCAAGTTTTAAAGAGTGAGAGAGCGTCAATAGCATTAAAAAACTTCCTTTGACCAGACTTCCTTTAAGATATTTCATATGATATTCCTGCAATTACTCCAATCACATTATATTGCTTATTTAAAAAACTGGAGATTGTGGTCTGATTGAGTCAAAAAGGAAGATGTAAAATCCTGGCTATGAAGCTGAGATCCTTTAAAAGTGTACTATTTTCTTACTTCATTTTTAATGTTTAGATCATTTCCTCTTTTAGGCTGTAAGTTTAAGGATGCCTAAAGACCGTATAACAAATCCACTCAAAACCAATGAATAATCTCATAAAATATATAAGCAGTTTGGGTAAGGTAATCTTGTTCATTTTATATTTCCTTCATGATTCTATAATATATATAAAATATGGTTTATTATTTAAAATTATATATAAAAGATTTGGATAGGAAAAAAATTGTAATTGGGTTCCAAAGCCTTTCATCCCTAGATCATTAGTAACTAATATCTCAAACTCAAGAGAACGATGTATTTACCATCTACTTATCATATCCTCCAGAAAAATAGTACTCATGTGTAACAGAGTCACTGGTGTATCTTAAATTCACTGGTTAACTGAAAAAATATGGACTATTATAAACTTTGGTATCTCCACAAATTAAAGCAGTATGTTACTCAGTTCAAACTACCAAACAGTAACAACAGGTATTGTTGGCTGGCAAAATCAGAGGCCTTTTCCTTTTTACCTTATTTTCAGATGCAATTTGTTCTGGGCTTTGTAGTAAACTATAGCTACCTTTTAGTTTTAAATTTATGTCTATACTGTAAATTCCTATCATCTTTATTTTATAGAGTTAGATTAATTTTCATCATAAGTAATGTGATGACAAAATATAAACAGAAAAAACATGCAAATATTTAAGGAAATTCTAAATTCTATGACTGTTTCAGGTATGAAGAAACTTGCTCCTTCAAAGGTAAATTTGCTCTCCTAAGAGAAGGCATAATACCTCAATGGATTTTAAATAATTCATTTCCAGTGGGAAAGGACCCAAAATGTTACTTTGGAATAGTTCACATTTAAGTTAATTTAATTATTAACTTTGATACAGTCCAATCTAACTTTGAATCAAAGTCTGTGAAAGACAACAATTAAATACCAAGTGCTAGAATGGGGTGCTCAATAAGAAAACATTAATTTTCCCTATTTTCAGAAGAAAATTGATATATTCCTAATTTACCACAGACTTTTATAGCAAACAAGAAAAAGACAAAAATAGAATACAAGGCAATCAATGTTAATGATTAATATATATCCTCATTCATTATGACTGCATAGAGCCAAATATGTTGTAGGAAAAATTAGAAAGAATATCTACTTAATAGGCCTATTTGTTAATTGAATCACTCTTGTAGATTTCTTAAATTTCATTGTCCCTTATATTTTGACTATATGCATATACATATGCAAGAAAACTTAATACAAATGCATGTATCTATACATATATGAATGTATATATCATGTATATCAAGTTAGTTCTAGCTTTTCTTGAAATTCTCTGAATGGTTTTGAAAATCAGTTCTGCTTTTTCTGAATTCTCTGAAAAGTCATCTTTATTTTGTGCTCTTTTTGCACAGAATATAGCAATATAGACTTGACAGTGGTTATTAAAAGTCCCAATTAATTAAAATACACACACACACACACACACACACCTCACCCTTCTTGATCATTTGATAACAGATACTATTTTTATCTGTTTCCTTAGTCTGATGACTTGGAATGAAATATTTAAATTTATTGTATAAATTATTCTTAAACACAAATTACCCAAAAATCATGATGCACGAATTTAGAGTTAAAGACTCAAATCTCTTATGATTGTGTACATTTCTTCTAAGCATCAATAAGATGTATGTGGCATTCCTGAAGGACATTCATATTAAAAAAAATTCATGAGTCATTCATTTTGAGTATTGTGATAAATCTATGCTTATCTTTATGTTGTAATTCTTACTAGGACTACGACTGATTCTTCATGCTATGTATCCTTGTTATTAGTCCCTTTCTGATTGCTTTTATCTGGAACAGGAATGAGTAAAAGAAATACTTTCCTTTTGTGGTTCTGGATATTTTAAATTAATACATTGGGCTAGGTGTGGTGGCTCATGCCCGTAATCCCAGCATTTCGGGTGGCCAAGGCAGGCAGATCATTTGAGGTCAGGAGTTTGAGAGCAGTCTGGCAAACATAGCAAAACTTGGTCTCTACTAAAAATACAAAAAAATTAGCCAGGCATGGTGGCATATGCCTGTAATCCCAGATACCTGGGAGGCTGACACATGAGAATCATTTGAACCCAGGAGGCAGAGGTTGCAGTGAGCAAAGATGGTACCACGGCACTCCAGCCTGGATGACAGAGCAAGAGTCTGCTTCAAAATAATAATAATAATAATACGTGATAGGTGTGCACTGAGATTTAATCAAAGGTGTTTATTTATCTGCTTATGGCGCAATCACTTTTGGAAGCAAAGTGTTGTAATGGATGAAACATAGAAAATATGGAGTAAACTTTATTGTAGCTCTGCCATATACTGCTAGGTATTACCATGAACATTACTACAGTCTCTGAATATTGGTTTCCTGATGATCCAATTAAATGATACCAACCATGCAATCAGAGAAAATTAGACAGTAACTACACTTCGTATTATTTATTGAGTACTGTGTTATATTATTGGCATGAAGTACCCTATTAGTTTCAAAAAAAAAATCTTTGTGGCAAAGATATAATCCCATTTTTCCAAATAAGAAAATTGAGATTTGGTGGCAAAGTGAATTGGGGAAGGTGGTTTAACCTGTAAAATTGTCAAGTTCCGAAACTTTTAAATTTGTATGTGTACTTCCAAGTGTTGCCAGCAAACCCCAAAGGGGACTCAGCTTGGGAGGGCTCTTGGCTTTGCCAAGGAATACTTCACGAGTGAGCTAGCAAAGCAAAGTGAAAGCGGGTTTATTAGAGCAACAGAATACAGGAAAATGGCTGCTCCAGAAACAGAGTAGTAGCAGCAGCAGCAGCCTTCGTGGATTGCTGGCTAGCCACATATATATATGGCTATTCCTTGATTATATGCTAAATAAGGGGTGGGTTATACATGAATTTTCTGGAAGAGGGGCAGGGAGTTTCTGGAACCTAGGGTTCCTCCCACTTAAAACCATACAGCGTAACTTCTGGGGGTTGTCATGGCATTTGTAAACTGTCATGGCCCTGTAGGGGTTTCTCCTAGCATACAAATACACTATAATTAGCATATAAGGAGTAGCGAGGGCAACCTGAGGTTACTTTTGTCACCATCCTGGTTTTAGCTAGTTTTGGGCCGTTTCTTTGCTGCATCCTGTTTTGGTCAGCCCTTCTTTTGTTCAGCAGTGTCTTGTGACCAGCGCTTGGAAAACAAGTCCTCCTGATCTACCTCACAAGGTCTATGTTCTTAAATACTACGGTAGACTAACTACACAATGATCTTAACTGGAGTGCACATACTTTTACTATACACCCAAAAGCACTATTTTAACAGTGATATTAGATTCATATTTGACTTATTAACATCTGGGTCCTCTCTTACACTTACCCATCTTAGCGAAAGTATACTCCATTCATTTGGAGTTTTTTTTAGCCCCAAACCATAAAGCCAGTCTTTACTCTTCTTCTCTAGCATTCTAACTCCAACTCCAGAGTAAATTCTGCCAGTGTACCTATAAAATAACTGGTTAATGTTTTCTCATATATATTAATGTTTTCTCTTATATTAAAAATATATTAAGTACTTTCTACTATTGTTTTTAATTTGCGTTTAGACTCTGATATAATGCTTTATATTTTGTAATGTGAGTCAAATGAGTTAGGGCACTTATAAAAACTCCTTTATCGGCCGGGTGTGGTGGCTCACACCTGTAATCCCAGCACTTTGGAAGGCCAAGGCAGGTGGATTACCTGAGGTCAGGAGTTTGAGACCAGCCTCACCAACATGGTGAAACTCCATCTCTACTAAAAATTCAAAAATTAGCTGGATGTGGTGGTGTGTACCTGTAGTCCCAGCTACTCAACAGGCTGAGACAGGAGAATCGCTTGAACCCAGGAGGTGGGTTGCAGTGAGCCAAGATCATACCACTGCACTCCAGCCTGGGCAACAGAGTGAGACTCTGTTTCAAAAAAAAAAAAAAATTCCTTCATCAAGAGTCATTTGTAAAATGATATATTAGACATGTATGGAAATCAAACTCCTAAATCATAAATAAAATGGTGCATGCAGATGGTTTTTATATTGTGATTGTTTCTATTGCAAAAATGGCCTTTCCCAAATAGTTTTTTTTTTTGTACCACAAAAGTAATTACATTTCTTATAATGCATTCTACCAAGCTCCAAATGTAGTATGAAAATAGTGTTGTTATAGAAAAGTAATTAAATAATTTTTGTAAGCTATTTCTCACCTTGTACTCTATGCATATCAATGCTTTTACTTAAAAGTGTGGAAATATATATTTTGAGATTCTATGAATGTGAAAGAGCTAGGAGAGTATACATTTAAAATTGTGTGTCAACTGTAACCAAGTAGTAATAGCTGCTTGAAGTATTGTGTTGAAAATTCCTGCCTATATTCAGGGTCAGAAAGAAGATTACTCTGACTGATTAGTGCATCTGCCATAGGTATAGGAGGGGAAACTGGCAGCAAGGCACAAATTCATTATCTGTGAACATGGAAGAACAAAGTTCTGACTTTTCTTTAAAACTCCTGAATAGCAACTTCTATGAAAGAAGTGGTATATCTTACTCACCTCTGCTGCTAAGGAATCTAGCACATAGCATTGTGCATAATATACTCATAATACTACCGACTAAATAATAAAAGTATATAATAGTAAAAATAATTTACCCGTTCAAAAATAAATACGAATTTTAAATAACGTCACAAATGTTTTAAAAATTCATTATAAGATAAAGCAAAATGTGTCAACTAACTTGATTAAGAAATGACAAGCTACTAGTGAATTTCTCCCCAATTTGTCCCCATCCCCGAGGGTAACATGTTTATTATCCTTTTGTATTTGTTTGTATTTGTACCTCTTTTGCTTTTGTTTATAATTGTGTTGCATATATATGCATGTTTTGTGTGCTATAAGTATTTGAAATGTATGTGACTGTTATAATGTATATCTCTGTATGTTATACTGTTATTCTGGGCCAGATGTGGTGGCTCACGGCTGTAATCCCAACACTTTGGGAGGCCAAAGCGGAAGGACTGCTTGAGGCTAGGAGTTCAAGACCAGCCTGGCAAGCATAAAGAGACTCCTCCTCTCTAAAAATAATTAAAGAAAAACAAGCAAACAAAAAAATAAACTAACTTTGATGTCTTAAATACGTATTCTCTTCCAGAATGTTCCAAATTTTCTTTTTAACATTTAAATCTTTAATTTTCTCTGTCTAGCTTTTTATGTATGAAGTGAATTTAGAATCTGCAATAGCCTGAGTAAACTCACCGCTGCAATCAAAACACACACATGCACACATAACTTCAGTAGCTTTGCAAAATAAATGTTTATTTATTCTTCACGGAACAATTTAATGTAGGTCAGCAGGGGCTCTACTCCACACAGTGATTCAGATTTTCAGGGTCCTTTCATTTTGTGGCTATATTATCCTCTGAAGTCCTCAGTATTTTCTCCATTCTACTGACAAACAGATGAAGAGAATGAAAAATCACACATGGGAGGGTTTTATGGACCAGGCCTGAAAATGATGTAGGTCACATCTATTCATATTACAGTGGCCAGAACTCAGGCACATGGCTATGCCTAGCTTCAAGAATACTAAGAAATGTAGTCTTCATGTGTGCCTAGTAGGAAACAAACAAACAAAAAAACTTGATAAAAAATTTGGCATTTTCTGTTATAGAATCAAATTTAAATTTGTTTCCCATTAGATATAAGCACAAATTAGAACAAGGAAGACCTTACTCAGTTTAAGAATGCAATCATGTAATTCATTCTAAGGGATATGTTTCAATAAACAGTGGAATTTCCTCATTTTCTTAGAATGATATAGGGAAACCTTACAACTGAATTAAAACATTATGAAGCTATTACACATTGAGGATAGTACTAGAGTAAGAATTCATCCCTATATAATTATTATACAATTAATGTGGTGTTTTAAAACATTGAAAAAGCTAAATACAGCAGGCATTTTTAACATAAAATTTAAAGATAAAACATTTCTGATATTGAATGAAACACCAGTGTTTCAATTTCATTCCTAATACTGCTGCAAAAGTAAAAATCATATTGTATAATTTATTCCATGCATAGCATAATGCTTTAAATACAAAACCTTATTCTGTATAAGATATTTTCCAATATAGCTACATTAAATTACTATTTAATTATTACAAAATTTTTATTAAGTTATCAAGAAGTATAACTGTGTTTTACAAATGTCCTTCAAGGTGAAATTATCTAGATAGACTTTATTCAGAAATAAAACATAAATTCAGAACCAATATAACATTAATATTTTATACATATTTTGCTTTAATATTGTATTAGAAGCAAATTGGAATCCAAGCCCAGATTTCATGTTTTGAATATTAACTGTTGAAGCTTCATGGAAATTTTCAAGAGTCTGTTAAATCCTAAGTAATCATTATTATATTGTAAAAGATAAAAAATATCTATTAAAAACTAGTATTCTGTTAGGTCAATATAAGAAGGTACAAATGCCTCAAAATTAAGATGAACAAAAAACTGTCAATAAGCTTACAAGAAAAAAGGACATTTTGGTTTTAACATGAACCTTAGAATCATATTTTCTGTTGAAGAATATTTTTGCTTAAATATAAATACTTTTGTTAGTAGGCAAGGGAGCTACATATTTATATAATCAATGAACTCCATTGTTTTAAAAGAATGTTTAAGACATTCATTAGGGTGGCTGGCAAGATGGCCAAATAGGAAGAGCTCTGGTCTGCAGCTCCCATTGAGATCAACACAGAAGGTGGGTGATTTCTCCATTTCCAACTGAAGTACCTGGCCTATCTCATTGGGACTGGTTAGACAGTGGGTGCAGCCCAAGGACGATGAGCAGAAGCAGAGTGGGGCATCACCTCACCCTGGAAGCCCAAGGGGTTGGGGAACTCCCTCCCCTAGCCAAGGGAAGCCCTGAGGGAATGTGCCATGAGGAACGGTGCACTGCAGCCCAGATAGGATGCTTTTCCCATGGTCCTCACAACCCACAGACCAAGAGATTCCCTCCAGTGCCTATGCCACCAGGGCCCTGGGTTTCAAGCAGAAAACTGGGCAGCCATTTGGGCAGACACTGAGCTAGCTGCAGGAGTTTTTTTTTCATATCTTAGTGGTGCCTGGAACACCAGTGAGACAGAACTGTTCACTCCCCTGGAAAGGGGGCTGAAGCCGGGGAGCCAAGTGGTCTAGCTCGGTGGATCCCAACCCGATGGAGCCCAGCAAGCTAAGATCCACTGGCTTGAAATTCTCGCTGCCAGCACAGCAGTCTGAAGTTGACCTGGGATGCTTGAGCTTGGTCGGGGGAAGGATATCCACCATTACTGTGGCTTGAGTAGGTGGTTTTCCCCTCACAGTATACAAAGAAGGGCATTACATAATTGTAAAGGAATCAATGCAACAAGGAGAGCTAACTATCCTAAATATACATGCACCCAATACAGGAGCACCCAGATTCATAAAGCAAGTTCTTAGAGACCTACAGAGAGACTTGGACTCCTACACAATAATAGTGGGAGACTTTAACACCTCACTGTCAATATTGGACAGATCAATGAGATGGAAAATTAACAAGGATATTCAGGACTTGAACTCAGCTCTGGACCAAGCAAACCTAATAGACATCAATAGAACTCTCCACCCCAAATCAATAGAATATACATTCTTTTTAGCACCATATTGCACTTATTCTAAAATTGACCACATAATTGGAAGTAAAAAACTTTTCAGCAAATGCAGAACAACAGAAATCATAACAACCAGTCTCTCAGACCACAGTGCAATGAAATTAGAACTCAGGATTAAGAAACTCACTCAGAACTGCAAAACTACATGGAAACTGAACAACCTGCTCCTGAATGACTACTGGGTAAATAACAAAATTAAGGCAGAAATAAATAAGTTCTTTGAAACCAATATGAACAAAGACACAACGTATCAGAATCTCTGGGGCACAGCTAAAGCAGTGTTTAGAGGGAAATGTATGGCACAAAATACCCACAAGAGAAAGCAGGAAAGAACTAAAATTGACACCATAATATCATAATTAAAGAACTAGAGAAGCACGGGCAAACAAATTTAAGGGCTAGCAGAAGAAAAGAAATAACTAAGATCTGAGCAGAACTGAAGGAGATAGAGACATGAAAAACCCTTCAAAAAATCGAGGAATCCAGGAGATGGTTTTTTGAAAATATCAACAAAATAGACCACTAGCCTGAATAATAAAGAGGAAAAGAGAGAAGAACCAAATAGACACAATAAAAAATGATAAAGGGGATATCACCACTGATCCCACAGAAATAGAAACTACCATCAGAATACTATAAACATCTCTATGCAAATAATCTAGAAAATCTAGAAGAAATGTATACATTCCTGGACACATACACCCTCCCAAGACTAAACCAGGAAGAAGTCGAATCCTTGAATAGACCAATAACAAGTTCTGAAATTGAGGCAGTGATGAATAGCCTACCAACCAAAAAAAGTCCAGGACCAGAAGGATACACAGCCAAATTCTACCAGAGGTACAAAGAGGAGCTGGTACCATTCCTTCTGAAAATATTTCAAACAATAGAAAAAGAAGGATTCCTCCTTAACTCATTTTATGAGGGCAGCATCATCCTGATGCCAAAACCTGGCAGAGACACAACAAAAAAAAAGAATATTTCAGGCCAATGTCCCTGCTGAACATCGATGTGAAAATCTTCAATAAAATACTGGCAAACTGAATCCAGCAGCACATCAAAAAGCTTATCCACCACAATCAAGTTGGTTTCATTCCTGGGATGCAAGGCTAGCTCAACATACAAAAATCAATAAACTTAATCCATCACATAAACAGAACCAATGACAATAACGACATGATTATCTCAATAGATGCAGAATAGGCCTTTGACAAAATTCAACACCCCTTTATGCTAAAAACTCTCAATAAAATAGGTATTGATCAAACGTATCTCAAAATAATAGGAGCTATATATGACAAACCCACAGCCAATATCACACTGAATGGGCAAAAGCTAAAAGCATTCCCTTTGAAAACCAGCACAAGACAAGGATGCCCTCTCTCACCACTCCTGTTTAACATAATATTGGAAGTTCTGGCCAGGGCAATCAGGCAAGAGAAAGGAATAAAGCATATTTAAATAGAATAGAGGAAGTCAAATTGTCTCTGTTTGCAGATGACATGATTGTATATTTAGAAAACCCCATCGTCTCAGCCCAAAATCTCCTTAAGCTGATAAGAAACTTCAGCAAAGTCACAGGATACAAAATCAATGTGCAAAAATCACAAACATTCCTATACACCAATCATAGACAAATAGAGAGCAAAAGCATGAGTGAACTCCCATTCACAATTGCTACAAAGAGAATAAAATACCTAGGAATACAACTTACAAGGGATGTGAAGGACTTCTTCAAGGAGAACTACAAACCACTGCTCAAGAAAATTAGAGAGGACACAAACAAATGGAAAAACATTCCATGCTCATGGATAGGAAGAATTAATTTTGTGAAAATGGCCATACTGCCCAAAAATGTATAGATTGAATGCTATCCCCATCAAGCTACCATTGACTTTCTTCACAGAATTAGAAAAAACTACTTTAAATTTCATATGGAACCAAAAAAGAGACCATATAGCCAAGACAATCCTAAGCAAAAAGATCAAAGCTAGAGGCATCATGCTACCTGACTTCAAACTATACTGCAAAGCTACAGTAACCAAAACAGCATGGTACTGATACCAAAACAGATATATAGACCAATGGAACAGAACAGAGGCCACAGAAATAACACCACACATCTACAACCAACTGATCTTTGACAAACCTGACACAAACAAACAATGGGGAAAGGATTCCCCATTTAATAAGTGGTGTTGGGAAAACTGGCTAGCCATATGCAGAAAACTGAAACTGGACCCCTTCCTTAAACCTTATACAAAAATTAACTCAAGATGGATTAAAGACTTAAATGTAAGACCTCAAACCATAAAAACCCTAGAAGAAAACCTAGGCAATAACATTCAGGACATAGGCATGGGCAAAGTCTTCATGACTAAAACACCAAAAGCAATGTCAACAAAAGCCAAAATTGATAAATGGGATCTAATTAAACTAAAGAGCTTCTGCACAGCAAAAGAAACTATCATCAGAGTGAACAGGCAACCTACAGAATAGGAGAAAATTTTTGCAAACTATCCATCTGACAAAGGGCTAATATCCAGAATCTACAAGGAACTTAAACACATTTAATAGAAAAAAACAAACCCATCAAAAAGTGGGCTAAGGATATTAACAGACACTTCTCAAAAGAAGACTTTTATGTGGACAACAAGCATGTCAAAGAAGCTCATCATCACTGGTCATTAGAGAAATGCCAATCAAAACCACATCTCACGCCATTTGAGATGGTATCAAAATACCACCTCATGCCAGTTAGAATGGTGATCATTAAAAAGTCAGGAAACAACAGATGCTACAGAGGATGTGGAAAAATAGGAAGGCTTTTACATTGTTAATGGGAGTGTAAATTAGTTCAACCATTGTGGAAGACAGTATGGTGATTCCTCAAGGATCTAGAACCAGAAATACCATTTGACCCAGCAAACCCATTACTGAGTATATACCCAGAGGATTATAAGTCATTCTACTATAAAGACACATGCATACGTATGTTTATTGCAGCACTGTTCACAATAGCAAAGACTTGGAACCAACCCAAATGCCCGTCAGTGATAGACTGGATAAAGAAAATGTGGCACATACACAGCCATAAAAAAGGATGAGTTCATGTCTTTTGCAGGAACATGGATGAAGCTGGAAACCATCATTCTCAGCAAACTAGCACAGGAACAGAAAACCAACCACCTCATGTTCTCACTCATAAGTGGGAGTTGAACAATGAGAACGCATAGACACAGGGAGGGGATTAATATCATTACTTTAGTGGATATAACAGCATGAATAATTATCTTGATTTAGTCTGTGAGATTGTCAGAAATATAATTCTAATAATCAAACAGAGAGACTTAAATGACTAGTCTCTAAAATGAAGGTCTCTGGTGTAAAGTTAGTACCAATTTTGATAAGGATATGCTTATCATAATTAGAGTATCATATAATGGTATAATACTGTTTTTCACCTAATAAAATATTACGATATGTGCAACTAATTACTGATACATAATTTTTATCTTCAAATATTAATATATTTTATAATAAAAATTAAAATTATAAAGCAATACTAACAATATGATGCTTTATTAGAACAGACACGGCTAAATTTATAGCAAATGTTCAATTCCTGATTTGATGACCTAGATACATTGCACGTGTGATACACTGTATAGTAAATACAATACAAGGGTAAAGATTTTGAATACAGATAGACCTGGATTAAATCTAGAGTTCATCTTGTATTTACTGTATGATTGTGGCCTAGTTGCAAATTTTTTTCAAAGCAAAAATTCTTCACCTGTAAAATGAAGATAGATTATAATACCTATCCAGCATAGGATTACTGTAAAGAATAAGTAAATTACATAATATGCTTGGTTCAGGCTTGGAAATCACAAGCACCAAGTCTGTGGACATTTACATAATACTTGAACATTATTTCAGCAAACATTGCTACATCTAGTGATAAGTATGTGGTATAGTGATATGAAGGTATATATAGATTATATATGCTGTATGTATAGATTATATATGCTATATATATCATGACTGTAGGCAATTCATTAAAATAACAAATTTGTTAGAATTTATCTGTAGTAATAAATATTTTCTTAACAGTGATTACCTGAAGAGTCCATCACTGCTAAAAAATATGGCTGTAGTGATTCTCTGATACTTCTGCACACATGGAGAACCTCAAAGCTAACAAATCTGCATTCTTTCAGAAGATATTCTAAAACTGATAAAATTATTGTTCCATATCATAAAAAAATGGAAATTTTTAAAATGTATTTCTAATAATGGCTTCTAGTTTTGAAGGTAAATCCAGGCAGGAAGAAGTGAGAAATCAGGAAAGTCATCTCTGAATTGTGCTATTATTACCTGACATTGGTGCACTGTGGAATAGGTGTATATTTATATGGGTTTCTTTCTCTTGTGAATGGTGTTGTTTCTTAACACCAAAACTAACATGTCTATTTTACATATCCATATTCATACTTAATCACACAAATACCTGAAAATTCTATAGGTTTGCTATTCACTTCCCTCAGGGCAAACTAAATGTCATTTAAAATTTTCTTCTACATTTTGACTTACAATTTGAACTAAAATTCTATTAGGAACAACACTATTTCATATTCCACAGGTTCCATATGCTATTTTTTTCACGTATTTGATGTTGATCACCACTTTCCAATTAATCTTATCTTCTCTATATTCAACATATGCACAGTCTTTAATTTTGGTTACTTTTGTGTCAAGCCATTTCACAATTACAGTATCTTTTCTGTTTTTTACTTTCCATGTGAGATATGAATATAGCATAATAGAGTGGATAAAAGCATTCTCAGGCTTTTTTCCTTCTGACATTTACTGACTGGGTAATCCCAGACCAGCTAAACTTTTTCCCTCAGTTTTTCCATCTTTGCAATAAGTATACAAATCTCACAAGGTTATTGTGAAGTTCATGTGAGATATAAATAAAATTAAATTTTTCTGTTGTGAGATGCTCAGCTCAGTATTTATTCAATATTAATTATGATATTATAAAAAATTAACTTAAAGGGGTAAAAAAGGTGGAAGGCATCAAGGTTAGGGTTATGAAATGAGTACATGAGAAAGCACACAGGAAAAAGTTGGAGAGAAGATAGAAACAAAAAAGAGACTATCTCCCGTAAACATTACATCTTAGCCTTATGGGGAAGAAAAGAAAGAAAAAAATTATTGTTTTTTACATAAAGGGAATTCTTGGGAATTTTGTGACTGATCTCAGGATGAGAATTGCTGGAAGTTTGATCCCTTAGTACAGTTTAGATGTTCATTCTTTGGTGCTTAGGTATCTTGCCTTTTCTCACCATAGAACTTATTATTCTACGTAGTAACTTCTTGTTCATTTGTTGGAATTCCCAAAGATCATATGCACTATGTAGATAGGAGATAGAAAATGCTGAATAAAATTTTCTGAAAGAATTTTAAGTATAAACACACTCATATATAGGGTTGAAGTTATATTATTTCTCTGAGCTATGGGCTATCTATGCAATGATGAAAACTCCTCACTCAATCTCAACTTTGCCAAGTCTTACAAAATTTTACTTTTTATAAGAGTAAAAATAATACAGCTTGAAAGATTTAAGAAAACACTTCAAAAATAAGAAATTTGAGCAGAAAACAAAATTTAGGGGCAAAAATCAACACTTTGCAAATGAAAGGTAAATATGTAAAGGAAATATCTACTAGTAAATGGGATTAATAGATTTTCTTACATCTGGATAGCTCAAGACAAATTATTGTCTACTTAATGCTGGTCTATGCTTTATGTATATATCAGTGGTTACACAAGGAGACTTATAAGGGAAGAAAAGAGAGCTGTACTAATTAGTACTTTTTTAATCTTTGAGTTTTTTCCTGTTCACATTTATGAATATCGATACTAGTTTTTTTTTAACAAAATAGTTAGAAATTGTAATTGTTTGAGTATTTCACTCTCTTTCTGGCCCCTTTCATCTTCCAAATTAATGGACTGTGTTTATCCTTTCCCAACTATCTAACTGCCTATCAAACAAAACAACAACAAAACAGATGGGAGAATAAGATAATTCTCAGGAGATTTGTTAATACAGTGAGTCCTCCATATCCGCAGGTTCCACAAATGAAGTTTCAATGAATCATGAATCAAAAATACTCACGAAAAAAACCCAATAAAAATAACAAAGAACTATAAAAAAATTCAAATTTAAAAACCAATATAGTATAATAATTATTTACATAGCATTTGCATTGTATTAGGTATTATAAGTAATCTAGAGATTACAGTCTATGAAAGGACGTCTGTAGGTTACATGCAAATATTATGCCGTTTTGTATCACTGACTTGAGCATTCAAGGATTTTGATATTTGAGAAGTGTCCTGAAACCAATCCCCTATGGTTACTGAGAGACAACTGATTGGAATGGGATGGTAATATCAGATCATATGAAATTCCAAAATTTAATAGTGACATCCTGGAAGAGAATATATGGATGCAAATAATTTAGGTAGAATAAAAGTTACATTTTTATATGAGTATGATCTAAATGAATGTTTCCCAAACATGGCTTATTTTCACACTCATCTGGGTAGTTATTTAAAATGTCATTCATAGCCCTGGTCTCAATCTCCTGCATTTAAATGTTTGAAATTAGGTTCTAGAATTGATAGATTTAACCAGCTTTAGTTCTTAGACAATTATAAAACTGCCAGCAGATGGACATGTGGGAGCCTTTACTATAAATACTTGGCCAGATATAGATCATAAAACTGAGCTGCAAAGAGTCAATGATACCATGGGGACCTTCAAATATCAGTAAAGTACTGTAGTATGATAAGAAATATATTTGGTCTTTTTTCAGGCTTCCTGGCACAGAGCTCCAAAAATCCTTGGAATTTCCTGAGTGATAGCAGTAGCGTTTGTTATTTATAATGAGCCTGTTTTGATCATACCTGAGTTTATGCTAATAAGGTGACTTGTGGTGGAGCTCTAGGTAGCCTCAGGCTGGGTTCAGTCCCCCAGAAAGACCAAGTGATTAGAAGACTGGAACTTCAAGCCCCACCCAACAACCTCCAGGAAAGTAGGGTAGGGCTGAAGATTAAGCTCTATAAAATCTCTTGAGCAATGAGATTTGATGAGCTTCCAGGTTGATAAATACATCAGGGTGCTGGGAAGGGTGTCTCGCTCAGAGAGAGCCTAGAAATTCTGTGTCCCACTTCCTTCATACCTTGCCCTATGCATCTCTTTTATTTGGCTGTTCCTGAGTTGTATACTTCATTATAAACCAGTAGACATAGGAAAAGTTTCTCTGACTTCTATGAACCATTCTAGCAAATTATGGAAAATAGGAGAGGATCATGGGAACCCTGAATTCATAGCCAGTCAAAATTGTGATAAGTATCTTCAGCAGGGGAAGACTTATGAAACTAAGCCCTTAACTTCTGAGATCTGACACTAACTCCAGGTAGGTAGTGTTAGGATCGAATTGAATTGTAGGACACCCATCTAGTGTCAGAGAATTGGTCAGTATCAAAAAAGCCCAAACTTCTGGGGCCTGAAGTGTTCTGTGTTAGAGTGCAGAGAGACAGTGGCTATATGTTCTAACCTTTTTGTAAATTTGGGACATTTTCAAGTACTGAGAAAAAATAGTGATTTTTTTTCCCCGTTGCAAACCACTTTATATCTCAGAAGATTAACAAAAAAAGAAACAAAGAGAAATGCTAATATAGATTTAAATTAACCAATATAGAGAATCTGTTTTGTGAAATGACAAAGTTGTCACTTATGGATAAATTAATTATATCATATGTGGTTATATGTGCTGTTTGACGTGCTAGTCTCAACATCTATTTTAAGTGAATAAATGAAGTAGTAAAATGTTAACATTCATGTCGTGAATATCAGACTTTGGCAAGAATAATTCAATATATTCATAGAAACCATGCTTTAACTCTAGATGTGGAAATGTTTTATAGGAAACTTTCAAAATGTGTTTTGACCATGGAATTCTGAATGACCTTGGTAAAAAAGAACAGGGAGAGTTATCTAGGAAGATCAAAGTGCTTTCTATAAGGTTCTCTGGTAAGCACAGATTAGAAGTAAACTACACAAGAAAAAAGCAGAGAGAGAATTAAAGAATATGGCAAGACATTAGCAGGTGTATTTCAGAACAGCAACAGGAATGCTAAATCTCAAAGTGCACTAATATTTCCAAAATCTCTAAAAAAGCAAAGTTTTTACTTATGTTGTGAACCAGATTGTGAAAGTTCTCTCCCTAGGCCAAATACTATAATAATAAATAGCTAAAGAGGAAAAGATGATCTTTTTAACCTCAATTTTGTTTTCATCTTTTCTTTCAAACGTGATAATCCTCATGTTTGAAGGATGAAACCAAAATGATGAAGAGAAATTAAAATTCCAAATAGTTGAAGAAATATGAACAGAAAAAGTATAACAAATTCTCCAAATGACTTACTTTTCTGGCTTAGGAAGTATCTAATTTAGGGTGCTGAGTAATTTTGAAGATAAGATCGATGTCAGTAATCTTTGAGGAGCTATTGATAATTGGGGAGCTGCCAGGAGAGTAAAGAAAGGAAAATGTCCTAAGTTTACGAAAAGGTTAGGCAGAGTCTTAAAACTATAGACCAGGGATCTTGACATTTATGCTCAGTAAAATATTTGAAGGAAATGGATGGATGATTTTTGAGTACTGGGAAAGGTCATAATTAGCAGCAGTGAGCACATGTTCACTAAGAATAAGGTATGGTAGGCTGTCTTTATTCCCTATTTTTGACATAATGACTAAGTTGGTATTCCAGAGGACTGATATAGAAATAGCATATTTGGATTTACGAGGCATTTTTAATCTTTTGCACAAGATAGAAATATGTGAACTGTATGATAATAGCAATAAGCAGGCTCACCACTAGTTTAGTATTTTACCTAATGAATATTAATTACTAAAGTAACATCGTCTTAGAAAGAAATAAATCTATCCTCTTTTTTTTTTTAGCTTTTGTTTTAATAACATGAAGAAATGTCAGGTGTTGCAATGTTAGGTGTTTTAAATTGCATATCACTAGTCCAAGCAGTAAAGATTTTATATATTTACAAGTATGGAAGTGAATTAGCAGTAGACATGTGACATTTATAAATTTGAAAGACAACTACTTATGAGGTAGACAGCTGCAGCTGAGAGAAACAAAGGATCGCTTTATGGTCTAGGAAAGAACTTTAAATCTGGAAACCTTCAGACGTCACAGCTGGTACATCAATGAAAAAGATGCAAAGTGGTCACTACAGTTCAAGTCCAGAGATTAAGCAGAGAATTAGAATCATAGGCGACAACACTTTAGCTTGAAACACTCTTGAGACAATTGGAAATAAGAACCAGGGCAGCACTGTAACCAAAAACAACCAGATGGAATTAGAAGATCTTTGTACATCTCTGTAACTTTGTACAGAGCCAAAATATAATTGCAAAAATCCCAAAGCCCAAATTCATAATATGCTTAGAAAAAACTTTACCACAACTGAGTTTGTTTTGAAATATGGAATTTCAGGCTTTGGTGGGCTAGAAATATACATATATTCTATCTATCTACCTACCTATCTATCATCTATATCGTTCTCTCTCTCTATCTATCCATTTATCTATCTATCCTTTGTATTTATCGTGGTAAAAAAAACATAAAATTTACCATCTGAACCATTTTATACATACAATTAAATGGTGTTAAGTATATTCACATTGTTGTAAAAGAGACCTCTAGAACTTTTTCATCTTGCAAATTTGAAACTCTATATCCATTGAACAACAACTTCCCTTTTTCCTCTTTCCAGCCTCTGGTAACAACTATTCTACTTTCTGTTTCTATGAACTAGGCTATATTAAATATATCTCACATGTAGTATCATACAGTATTTGTCTTCTTGCAACTGGCCTATTTCATTTATCAAAATGTCCCCAAGGTTCGTCCATGTTGTAGCATATGACAGGATTTCCTATGTTTTAAAATTTAGTAATATTCCATTGTATGTGTATACGACATTTTGTTTGTACATTCCTCTATTGATGGGCATTTGGGTCACTTCTACCTCTTTGCTATTGTGAATAGTGTTACTATGATCATGGGAGTGCAAATATCTCTTTGAGATCCTGCTATCAATTCTCTTGGTTATAGCCCAGAAGTGAAATTGTTGGATAATACAGTACTTTCCTTTTTAATTTTTTGAAGAAGCTCCATACTGTTTGTCCTAACAGTTGTGTTACCAGACAGGGATCCCGATCCAGAACCCAAGAAAGGGTTCTCAGACCTCACACATGAAATAATTTGGGGCAAGTCCATAGAGTAAAGTGAAAGCAAGTTTATTAGAGAAATAAAGCAAACAAAGAATGATTGGCTACTCCATAGTGGGAGCAGTGGCATTGGCTGCTTTCCTGAGTATACTTACAGTTATTTCTTGATTATATGTTGAACAAGGGGTGGATTATTCATGAGTTTTCTGGGAAACGGGTGGGCAATTCCTGGAGTTGAGAGTTTGTCGCCTTTTTAGACCATATAGGGTAACTTCCTGATATTGCCTTGACATTTGTAAGCTGTCTTAGCGCTGGTGGGAGTGTCTATTATTAACATGCTAATGCATTATAATTAGCATGTAATGAGCAGTGAGGACAACCAGAGGTCACTTTTGTCACCATCTTGGTTTTGATGGGTTTTGGCCAGTTTCTTTGCTGCAACCTGTTTTATGATCTTTAATGTCCTATGATCAGCAAGGTCTCCTATCTATCTCATCCTCTGACTAAGAATGCCTGACCTCCTGGGAACCCAGCTCAGTATGTCTAAGCCTTATTTTACCCAGCCTCTATTCAAGATAAAGTCACTCGGGTTCCAACGCCTCCGACAGTTGTGCCATTTTACAATCCCACAAGCAGGGCACAAGGATTCTAAGTTCTTCATATCCTTGTCAACACTTGTTATTTTCTGTGTTTTTGATACTAGGTATTCTAAAGGGTGTCAATATTTTACTGTGGTTTTGCTTTGCATTTCTCTGATGATTAGTGATGTTGACCATTATTTCAAATGCTTGATGACAATTTGTATATAATCTTTGGAGAATTGTCTGTTCAAGCCATTTGCTCATTTTTAAATTGGTTCATTTTAATTTTGTTAACTTGTAGGAGTTCTTTATCAGATATATGATTTGCAGATATCTCTATCATCCATAGGTTGCATTTTCCCTTCATTAATTGTATCATTTGACTGTTTTAAAGTTTGATATAATCTCATCTAATTTTGCTTTCATTCCCTATGCTTTTTGGGTGTCATATTTAAGAAATCATTGCCATGCCGAGTGTCACGAAGTTTTTCCCCTATGTTTTCTTCTAGAAGTTTTATAGTTTCAGATCTCTAATAAAGTTTGAATTAATTTCCATATATGTATGATATAAGGTTCCAACTTTATATTTTTGCATAGGGGTATTCAGTTTTCACAACACAATTTTTGAAGAGACAGTTTTTTTCCCATGTAGTGGTTGTGGCACTCTTGTTGATGATCATTTGATTATACATGCTTGGGTTTATTTTGGGGTTCTCTATTCTATTCCATCAGTTTATACATCTGTCTTAACATAAATACAACACTATTTTGTTTACTAAATCCATATTAGCCAGAGTTCTCCAGAGAAACAGAACCAATAAGCAATATAAGTGTATATAATTATTATAAGAAATCGGCTAAAGTGATTATGAAGGCTGGGAAGTCTTGCATAGTTCCAGCCTGTGGCTAAAAGTCTGAGAATCAGGAAGACCAATGGTATAAGCTCCATTCTTAAAACTGGCAGGTTGGAGACCCAAGAAGAGCCAGTATTTCAGTCTGAATTCCAAGATCACAAAAGACCAATGTCTCAGCTCCAAAGTCAAGCAATAATTTCCACTTAGCATTTTTGTTCTGTTCAAGTCTGCAATTGATTGGAAGAGGCCCATCCACATTAGGGAGGGCAATCTGCTTTCATTAGTGTACTGATTCAAATGTTAATCTTATCCAGAAATACCCTCACAGACATAAGATGAATAATGTTTGACCAAATAACCTGAGCACACAATGACCCAGTCAAATTGACATATAGAATGAACTATCATAGTATCTTTGTAATATGTCTGAACTCAGGAAATGTGAGCCTTCTTTACTATTTTTCAAAAATGTTTTTGGCTATTCAGTGTCTCTTGAGATTAGATATAAATTTTAGGATAATATTTTTTCTATTCCTGAAAGGAAAATGCCGTTGAGAAAATAATAGAAATTGTGTTGAATCTGTAGATTACTTTGGGTATTATTGCCATCTAAACAAAATTAAGTCTTCCACTCCATGAAAATGGGAGTTTCCATTTGTTTGTGTCTTCTTAAAGTTTTTATAGCAATTTTTGTAGTTTTCATTGTATAAATCTTTCACTTAAGTTAATTCCTAAGTGTTTTATTATTTCTAATGCTGTTATCAATAGAATTATTTTAAAAATTTTATTTCTGTATTTATTGTTTGATATGGAAATACAACTAATTTTTGACTGCTGATTTGTTTTCTGCAATATTGCTAAATTCATGTATTAGTTCTAGCAACTTTGCATGTATAAGTGTATGTGTGTAACCTTTACAATTTTCTATATATAAGATCATACCATCGGTAAACAGAGATAATTTTACTTCTTCCTTTGCAATTTGAATGACTATATCTTTTTCCTTTCTAACTGCTCTGGCTAGGACTTCCAATACTATTGAATAGAAGTGCTGAGATTAGGCATCTTTGCCTCATTTCTCATCTTAGAGAAAAACCTCTTAGTCTTTCACCATTGAGTATAATGGTGGCTGTGTGCTTTTTATAAATGCCCTTCATTTTGTTAAAGTAATTTTCTTCTATTTCTAGTGTAGTCAGGGTTTTTATAATGAAAGGGTTTTAAATTCTGTTAAATGCTCTTTCTGCATTAATTGAAATGATCATGTAGGTTTTCACCTTCATTTTATTAATGTAGTATATTACCTTGATTTATTTTTTTGTATATTGGACAACATCCTTGAATTCAAGGTATAAATCCCCTTTGGTTGTGGTGTAGAATCTTTTTTTTTTTTTTTTTTTTGAGACAGAGTCTTGCTCTGTTGCCAAGCTGGAGTGCAGTGGCGTGATCTTGGCTCACCGCAACCTCTGCCTCCTGGTTTCGAGCAATTCCCCTGCCTCAGCCTTCTGAGTAGCTGAGACTGCAGGCACACACAACACCAGGCTAATTTTTTGTGTTTTAGTAGACACAGGGTTTCACCACGTTGGCCAGGATGGTCTCAATCTCCTGACCTCATGATCCATCTGCCTTGGCCTCCCAAAGTGCTGGGATTACAGGCATGACCCACCATGCCTGGATAGTGTATAATCTTTTTAACGTGCTCTTGAATTTGATTTGCTAGTGTCTTGTTGATAATTTTTGAATCAACATTTATCCAAGATATTGGTCTTTAGTTTTCTTTTTTTTTTATTGTGTCTTTGTATGGCTTTGGTATTAAGGTAATGCTGATCTCATAGAATGAGCTTGCAAGTATTCTTTATTCTTCAATTTATTGGAAGAGTTTTCAGAGGATTGGTGTTAATTCTTCTTTAATAGTTCAGTAGAATTCTTCAGTGAAAATATCTCATTCTGATTTTTTTTTTTTTTGGAGGTCTCTGATTACTGTTCCAATCTCCTTATGTATTACTGGTCTATTCAAACTTCCTATTTCTTCATAATTTAGTTTTGATAGGTGTGTGTTTGTAGGAATTTGTCCATTTCTTCTAGGTTATCCAGTTTGTTGGCATATAATTTTTCACTGCATTCTGTTATAATTCTTTTTAATTTCCACAATATCTGTAGTAGTACCCACTCTTTTATTTCTGATTTTGATTATTTGAGTCTTCCCTCTTTTTTCTTAATCTAAGAATTTTTCAGTTTTGTCCATCTTTAAAAAAAGTATTAGTTTTTTATTATTTTTGTTGTCTATTCGGTTTATCTTTGCTGTAATCTGTTTTTTTTCCTTCTGCTAGATTTTAGGTTTAGTTTGTTGTTCTTTTCCTAGTTTCTTGATTCCTAAATCTAGTTCTTTGATTTGAGGTTTTTCTTATTTTTCATGTATGTAATTATGAGGCAGAAATTTAAAAATAAATACGCATTCATTGACTTCAAGAAAAGTAACAGGCAAGTCAAGGGTTCAAAAGAAAAGAACAAGTTTTCCTCTGCCTAGCTAGCTCACTTCAAGGATAGTTACAAGATAACGCTGTCTGCCACTGTCTGGGAAGCCAAGGCCAAAGGAATGGGCTCCAGACACTGCCTCCTTCCAGAGCAAGTTTGAAGGGAAAAAAGAAGAGAGAGACAAATTCTTTTACTGTTACTCCTTTCCCTGGCTTCTTAAACATAACTATGTTTTACAAATGTCTGTATTTAGGCAGCTCTTGTTTTTCTTTTGATGCAGCTACAAGATCACTAGATACGCAAGGCCACAAGTTATGCTAAGTCAACAGTTATGCTATAGATTATGTGACCTGTCACTGTATGATTAACTGCTTTTTTGCTTCTGTAAGTTTGCTTATAAAAACCCTGCTTAGTCTTTGCTCAATGCTCAGCTTTTTGGATGTGAATCCACTGAGCTGGTGCATACCTAAAATAAACAATCCTCCTGTTCTCCATATCAGTCTCTCCAGTCCTCAGTTTCCCACAAGAATTACAGCTATAAGCTTCCTATATCCCATAAGTTTTAGTATGTTGTGCTTTGATTTTAATTTTCAATTTTATCAAGGTATTTTCTAATTTCTGCTGTAATTTCTTTGACACATTGGTGTTTAAGAGGGTGTTGATTAATTTTTACATACTTGTGAATTTTTCTGTTTTCTTCTTGCTGTTTTCCTTGTGTTCCTGTTTTCTTGTGCTTTGATGTTTAGTTTCATATCACTGTGATCAGATAAGATACTTTGCTTAATTTCAATCTTCTTGAATTAGTAAGAGTTGTTTTGTGTCCTACCATGTGGTTTATCCTATAGAATGCTTCATGTGCATTTGAGAAGAAAGTATATTCTATTGTTGGGAAGTGTTCTTTATATGTCTGTTAGGTTCAATTGCCTATAGTATTGTTCAAGTCCTCTATTTCATTATTGATCTTTTGTCTAGTTTTTTATTTGATTATTTAATGTAAGATTTTGAAGTCTCCTACCATTATTGTGCTGTTGTCTATTTCTCTATTGAATTCTTTCAAAGTATGCTTTATGTATTTAGGAGTTCTAAGGTTTTCCGCATAAATGTTTACAAGTGCTATATCTTTTTAGTGAATTGACCCCTTTATCATTATATAATATGCTTAATTGTCTCTTGTGACAGTTTTTACTTAAAGTCTATTTTTTAATATTAATATAGCATCCCCCACTCTCTTTTAATTGTCATCTGCATGGGATGTCTTTTTTTATACTTTTATTTTCATCCTCCATTGTCCTTAGAATGCCTTGCAGACAATATATAGTTGGATCCTGTTTTTTAATCCTTTCGGCAAATCTCAGTCTTTTGATCAAGAAATTTAATCTAGTTACATTTAAAGTCATTATAAATGGGGAAGGACTTACTATTGCCTGTTTGTTAGTTGTTTTATGTATGTCTTATAGTTTTTCTGTCTCTTCTTTCCTCTCCTGCTGCCTTTCTTTACTTTTCAATGATATTTTGTGGTGACATGCTTTTATTCCTTTCTCATTTCCTTTTGAGTATATTTTATAAATATATTATTTGTGGCTATCATGGCAATTATATAAAATATCTTAAAGTTATTTTATCCTATTTTAAACTGATAACAACTTAGCTTCAATTGCATACAAAAGCTCTACTCCCTTATAACCCCATCCCCCACTTTGTTATGAATTTTACAAATTGCATCTTTATGTATTATATGCCCATTAACATAGATTTATAATTTTAAAAATATTTTTGATTATTTTGATTTCTGTGTTTCAAAATTGTAATAATACATGTCATGATAAGTGTTTATGTATTTACCTTTATCAAAGAGTCTTATATTTTTGTAGGGCTTTGTGTTGCTGTCTACTGTACTTTCATTTTATTTTGAAAAAAATCCTTTTAGTATTCCTGCAGAACAGGTCTAGGGATAACAAACTGCCTTTGCTTTTGTTTACTTGGGAGTCTTAATTTCTCCATTTTTAAAGAATGGTTTTGCCAGATACAATATTCTTGGTTGATAGTATATTTTTTCTTTTAGCACTTTGAATATGTCATTCTATTTCATTCTAGCATTCAAAGTTTCTGCTGCAAAAAAACACTGATAATATAATGAATGCTTCCTATGTGATGGACTACTTTCCTCCTGTTGCTTTCAAGATTCTCTGTACTTGACTTCAGACAGTTTTATTCTATAGTGTGTCTCAGTGTGATTCTCTTTGAATTTATCCTAGTTAATATTTTCTGAGCTTCTTGAACTGTATGTCCATTTCTTTTCTGAGATTTGGGAAGTTTGGGGTCATTATTTCTTCATGTAACCTCTTCTTTCCTCTTTCTCTTCTCCTTCTGGGATTCTCACAATGCATATGTTACTCCAGGTGATAATGTCTCTTAAGTCTCTTCTCTTTTCTTCATTTTTTTTCTTTTGTTCCCCTGACATAATGATTTCAAATGAACGGTTTCCAGTTTTGCTAATTTTTTCTTCTGCCTGAAGAAGCCTGCTGTTAACCCTGTCTATGAATTTTTTAGTTCACTTACTGTATTTTTTTCAGCTCCAGAGTTTCTGTTTGGTTCTATGTTACAATTTCTGTCTCTTTGTTGATATTCTCATTTTGTTCATGTGTCATTTTTCTGATTTTATACAGTTGCCTATGTTCTCTTTTAGCTCATTGAACATCTTTTTGAACAATTATTTTAAATTATTTGTCAAGAAGCTCATAGATCTATCTTTCTACATGGTTCATTTATGGCATTTTATATTTTTCCTCTGGTTAGGTCACATTTTTCTATGTCTTTTATGCCTTGCAGTCTTTTGCTAGGATTTTGGAATTCGGAAAAACAAGTATCTTCCATTGTTTGTATATCAGCTGCCTGTATTACTCAGGGTTCTCTAGAGAGACAGAACTAATGGAATATATATATATATATACACACACAAAAGTATATATATATATTATATATATATACACACACACACATACACATACATGTAGGAATTTATTAAGTATTAACTCACATGATCACAAGGTCCTACAATAGGCCACCTACAGGCTGAGGAACAGGTAGAGCCAGTCCGAGTTCCAAAACTGAAGAATTTGGAGTCCAATGTTCGAGGGCAAGAGGCATCCAGCACGAGAGAAAGATGTAGCCTGGGAGACTAGGCCAATCTCTGTTTTCACATTTTTTTGCATGCTTATATTCTAGTCACTCTAGCAGCTAATTAGATTGTGCCCACCCAGATTAAGGATGGGTCTGCCTTTCGCAGCCCACTAACTCAAATGTTAATCTCCTTTGGCAACATCCTCACTGACACATCCAGGATCAATACTTTGTATCTTTCAATCCAATCAAATTAACACTCAGTGTTAACCATTATATTTCCTAAAGAGGAAGAGTTTTACCAATCAGCAGAGCAAGAGTTTCTAGGACTTCTCAAACCCTTTTTATTCTCTTGCTTCCCCTAGCCTATGCCTTTGGAGCCATAGGTCTAATGTTCTTTGTTCTTACCTCTGTTTTTAGTGGCTTTCAAAATCTGATGCTGGACCCATGAACACTCCAAGTTAGATAAGATAGAAATCAGTTGTTTTGGCAGTTCCCAGATGGTCTGGAATGTTGGAACTGGGCCACTCTTTTGTTTCCATTCCAAGAGAGAAGCCTAAATATGAGGGTTTTCTTGCAATTGCTCCACTCTATCTTCATAAAGGGAGGGTCATAAATACATGCGCCAATGGCTACTATATATATATATATATATATTGCCCTTTCACTTGAATTGCTTCTTTATTTTACTATGACCTGGGTGATTCTCAACTGTTCTCCAGAGTTCTCACAAAGATATTTTGGTCTGTATATTATTGCTAACTCTGCGTCCCTGTGGCAGAAGGAGGTCCTGTAGCTTGCTAGTCTTCTATCTTGCTGACATCACTTCAGAACTAGAATTTTGAACATCATTCACCAAGAACAAAGCAGGCAGTTATCTGGTCCTGTTTAGGCTACTCTAGTGAAATTTTATCTAGAGCATTACATTTATTTTGAGACAGTATATATTAAGACCTACAGAAAATAACTAGACCATGTTTAAAGTAGAGAATGCAGAATTATAAAAGGGCTAAAAATTATACCATGTAAAAGCAGAGAAAAAGAGCTTGGAACATCAATAGAAATCAGAAAGTAATGGCTTATGTGATAAGATTTGATGATCTTCATCTTTGAACCTTAGTAACTAGTGCATACCAGGGGCTCGACAAGTATTATTCTAAAAAATCATAATATTATGGATTAGTAATGTATAATATTACGTCCAACCAGTTGAAATAATGTGTTTGTTCCATTGTCACAAATTAGCATTTGTGTATGTGTGTGTAGGTCAATATAGCTACCTGATTTTATATCTTAGGATACTAAGAAAGCAGAGAGGGTGAGCGTGTTGCCTGTATTCACTTAGCAAATAAAAAGAATTTAGAATTTGTTTTGAAACTAATTTCATGCTGCTAAATAGACCTAAGCACATCTTCCTGATGTTTTTCATTTATTAAAAAAAATATAAAATTTGTTCCACATGTGGTATTGAGAAGCTGAGAAACTAGGATGTAATAAAGGCTATTTATATCACAGAATAAGACAAAAACTACAAATCAGTGCTTTTTCATTTTAAAGATCCTGAACTAGCACACCAGTAAATATATGCCTTAGAAATGATAGAAACATGGAAAATGTTTTCTTACATTTAAAACTGCTGGTATTCTAATCAGGTATTTGATGGGGAAAAACTCTATTAAATGTTTTCTATGGAGCTGTTCAATTTTTCTATTGAGAATCTAGATAAACCATATTGAAGACTGGTCCTAGTTGTTAATAATATCTAATTTTTATATTATAAATTGCAATGACAATTATGTTTACCACTAATTGAGGTCCCATTATACTTCAGGTACTCAGTCAGTCAATTTACATGTGCTATTATTTTCTCGTATATTTATTTTCATGTATTTATTTATTTTATTTGCTCAACAAATATTTTTCAAGGCCAAATAGCTGAGAAAGGTTTTATATGCACACAGTGCTTACCGTTGGTGAAGAAAATATTAAAAAGTTATAAGAAATCTTCTCAGTACCCCTAGTAACCAGGTGCTAGTGTACCCATCTTAACAAATGAGAAAAATAAAGCCAAGTAATTTGAACAAGAGTTTATTATTAATTAGTGGTATAATTTATATTCAAATTCAATTATATATATCTCTTTCAAGTTACACTCTTTCTAATTTATAAACTATTTTTGAAAATGTTTATTATGACCTTCAAAAAGCTACCAATGTTTCTAATAAAGGGAAGATATTTACAGTAATTTGAAGTGCCAGATTAAAATATTTCAGAGTGATTCACTGATGTAAAGACAATGATGATTTTAAAATAAAAGTATGAATAAAATTTGGACTTAATAATTAAATACTGTAGCTCTTTCTATAGAGAATATTTGAACATTTTGAAACATACATCTGAATATCAAATATTAACCTCATGAATATCATTGATTTGTCCTTATTTTTGTCAACTTACATACTTTGTTTTTATTCTGAAAAATATAGTCTTCTTCCATATAATGCAAAAAAGTCATCCACTTAAAGGTGGATGACTATTTGTGGTTAGGAAGAAGTAGGATTTGAACTATATCTTTCTCAAGTCAAGTATAGCAATATGGGAAATGCTTCTCTTTAATGAACATGAATATGCACCAGATTAGCATTACACTATTTGTAGTTACATACTTGGTCATAAGAAAATGAATAACATTGGGTTAGTTATTTGCATGTTAGGCTTTTCATACTTTATTTGCAGAAAGAGAGAATTGGATTAGATCATTTGTTTTCAATTGATTTCCTAGAAGTATTTATTATGATGCCTAAAATATGAACTCAATATTTTGAAAAATCCTTTATTTACTATATATGAAAAGATAATATGTTTATTAGGAGATGATTTATGATTGTTTCTCAGCCTTTTGGCTGAGATCAAGCGTACATCTATTCTTTCCAGTTTAATACTTGATATGTCCTCTATTTGAGGATGCAATATTAAATGAATTTTTGGAACTCAGAGATGGAATAGGAGCTTGCTCAATCCACTTCACATATTGACCTGGCCTATCAGTATTCTCAGAAATGGTACCCCCAAGAGGAATTTTAAAAAATACATTATTGACTTACTTTTCTTTTAAACATAACAAAGTACTGCATAATATTAAATTAGACCTTTTGATCTGAAATGTAACTATTAGTTACTACAGTCTAGCTAAATGGAAAGAATCAATATTTTACTTGGCTTACCATGGGTAAGTCTCCTTTCTTTGGTCATTTGTTATACTAAGGTATTTCGAAGATGAGTTGAGATATCTTGGAGACCATTAAATCCCAGGTAGGAATCCATCACAAATAATGACTGTTAAACTTCTTTTGAATTTTTGAAATCCTATGAGCCTTTCTCCTTTCTCATTTGAGCACTGAAATAAGAATTTTACATTGTTTTCCTGACTATGAAAGAAATACAGTCCTAGGACTCTTCTGGTAACAGTTAAATTAAGCCAACATTATTTATTTTGCGTGGTTTTTTTTTGCATTACAGAAAGCCAAGTAAACAACGAATGCTTTTTTGAGGTCTTTTTCTTTCAGTTGCTACCCTAATCAGAAATTTTCATTTTCTCTTTCACTATTATAGTGGATAGTGGACATTTTAATATTGCTCAAGACTACTTTTCTATGAATATACAGTAATTATTGTCCCATTGATTGTGAGCTCTGGAGAAGGTAAAAAAATGTTTATTTTAGTGTCAAAAAGAAGATTAGAATGAAAATGGTTCCTTTTATAAGGCAAAATAATGAAAAGAATACCAATGGCCACTGGAAAGTTACTTTTTAAAATAAATTGTTTAATATTAATGAATTATTTTATAGCAATTTGCTATTTTTGCTCTTGTGGAAAAGTCATGACTTGTGAATTTATGATGAATTTTTATTATTAGTCTTCTACAAATTCCTCACATTTTATGAATTCCCGATAATGCAATACTATTAATTCCAGATAATAGAATAGAAACACATACTATTTTATACACACACACACACACATAGTTATATTTCACCTAATTTCAATAACAGTTTGCCTCAATAAATGCTTTACAATGTCCAGTGATCTAATTTAATGATCTTGGCAATTTTACTCATGTTTGTAGTGGAAAGTCTGGAGGCTTAAGTGACTTCAACAAGGTAAATTTAATTAATAGAAGATTTGCTCTTATAACTTAAATATACTATTTACAAATTCAATCCTGACTCATTAATTTACTCATTAATCTATTCCATGACTATTTAATGAGACATGTGTAGCAGTAAGGACCCACAGAGTTTCTCCTTCATGAGAATATACATTGGAGGATAGGAACAAGACAATAGCCAAGTGAACAAACAAACCAGGAGTTTTCAAAGTGGTATGAAGTAGTATAAAATAAAAAAGTCGAGTAACAAGATGGAAACTGAGGGGTTCAGGTGGGAAGGTTGACATGTTTATAGACACACTTGTCAAGGATGATGACTTTATGGAAATAATATTTTAATTTAGAAATAAAGAATGAGAAGGAGAAAGCAATCTTTAGTGCTGAGTGAAGCTATTCTATGCAGAATAAATAGGAAGGTAAACATTTCTGACGTAGGAAACAGTTGAACCAGTGTAATTTACAGGAAGAGTTTGGTTCTATAAGAAAGAGATAGAAAGAAAGCTGAATTCTAATAAATAATGGATAGGGCAGAGAGAGAAAAGGTTGGAAAGACATTTAGGAGGCAGATCATGCAGTCTTGTGAGTAGTTGGATATAGGGGAAGAGTTTAATGGAATCTACAATCGTGCTGGGATGGACCCTTCAATTTTAATCAGTGTATTGGAATGGACTCAGATCCCTTATGACTAGGAATGAAAACTACAATGATCTATCTTCCAACTATGTAAAATTGTAGGTGTTTCTCTCATTTTTATTACAATCAGATTCAACTAAATTATAAAAATAATAGTACAAGAGATAGGCTGAATTGATTTGAATGAACATGTGAGTGTGTGTGTGTGTTTGAATCCTTATTATCTTATCCCTCTAGGAGAAGGCAAATTACTTTAATCACTTTTTAATAAAATTTATAGAAAAATATGTTATATCTCTACATAGCAGCAAGTGTCATGGCTTTTATTAAAAAAAACACTTCTTATATTTAAATATTTTTTCTTTCCTAAATTTAGGGATTAAAATCAGAAACAGTACACTAAGAAAACTCAAGCATTTTATGAACTAAATATATATTCCTCATATATTTTGCCTATAGAAGCAAGATCATGAAAGATGATACACAGTGCTCAGTCAAGCTGATGAATTTCACTATGAGAGTAGTCAGACTACTTGAATTCAGAACTCATTTATACTTTAAAAAAATAAATGCTCCAACTATTTTGTGTATGTCAGTCATATCTATAAATACTTATTATATTATATATTAAAACTGAATTTAAAAAATATCTCTTAATTTATTTGGGGAGCAACAATAATAAGCCCATAATATATTAACATAAATAACATTTTTGTTTTAAAAATGTATGTTTTCCAAGCCAAAACAACATTTCAGAGAAGAATGGCATTGTTTATATATTTTCAAATCTTTTTAATATCTTTTTAAATAGAATTTTCACATCTATTTCTATATTCGATCTATTGTCATATATTGTATGGTTGCCATATGTGAAAGAAATCACACAAATAAATAGTTGGATAAGAGAGTAATATTTTAATAGTCTTTTAGATAACTGTGGATATTCGTTTTTGGCATGACACCAAAACCAAGTTGTAGTTTCTTAAAGGTTAGTTGCAGTGTGGAATCTGAAACTGTCCTAATAAACTTTTCTTATTCTGTCTCATTAAAATCCAGTGGTTTATCTTAAACTTTAAATGTGTCTTTACCCATGAATTAGGCTATACTATTATGCGCTGGTTATTTGGAAAATAATGGTTGACTGAGTTTTGCAGATCCCGCAAGTGTTGACACATTTCTTTATATGATATTTTAAAAACAATGTTAATGGTATCTCCTGTCTTATCAGAAAAGTCATTACAAATTAGGAAACTGTCAGGCGCTGAGTTTTACACACCATTATTTTGCTCTGTCAGTGAAAATAAGAACAAGTAAAAAAGGCAAATAACATCTTCGTATTATTAATAAAACAGTTTTGACGTTGCAGATCCCCTGAAAGTGTCTCGAAGATCCCCATGGGTCTGCAGAGCACATTTTGATAAGTGCAGCTCTGTGACACAGGCCGAGATAAGCTTAGATTTTATTTTTAGAGCATTTTGAAGCTTTTGAAAAATTTTAAGCAGAGGAGTAATATGATCTTGTTTAAGACTTAAAAATAACCATTTTGGCTACTAAGTGGAAAAGGATATTTTTGGGAGCAAGAAGGGAAATAGGAGAGAGATAAATTAGAAGGAATCATAAGTAATATAAGAAAAGAGTTAATGATGGCTTCGAGTAGAATGGTAACAGTGGAAATGGAGGAAAAATGACAGAAAGTTTTGAAGATAGAACCATGGTCTTGCCAAAAGATTAAACCTGAGATACATTAAGCTATGGTGACAGTTACTTATAGAAGAGGCTTAGGAGAGGCATAAAATGTTTTGAAGAACAACCAAAGTTCTTTTTTATATAGTATTAATTTTAAAAATACTTCATTAACTGTGTTGAGGGGAAAATAGCATATATTAATTATAAAAATATTTAATTAACTGTGTTGAGGGGAACATAGTATCTTCTAAATATTACCCTTGTGTCCTGCAACCTTACTAAACACTCTGTATTAGTGTTAGTAGCTTTTTAATGGATTTGAAGGAATTTCTATATTCCAAATAATGCTTGAAGATACAGACAGTTATATTTCATCTTTTTTACTATGAATATCTTTTTATTTCTTGCCTTATCTCATTTGCAAGGGGAAGCCATCTCTTTGTATTTTTTTGCTTTTTTACTGATACAGAATATTTGTACATACTTATCGGGTTCATGTGACATTATTTATAGACTGTGTAACAATGAAGTCAGGGTATTTGGGTTGTCCATCACCTTGACTATTTATATAATTTCTATATTTGTGGAACATTTCAAGTGCTCTCTCATAGCTATTTTGAAATACACAATTCATTGTTGTTGACTATACTCACTCTGCTATCAAACATTAGAATTTATTTTCTATCTAACGTATGTTTGTACTCATTAACCCATTACCACCCACTCTTTACAAACACTCTCCTCACTAATCCATATACCTTTCTTAGCCTCTGGTATGTATCAGTCTACTTTCTACCTCCATGAGAACAACTAATTAAGCTCCCACACATGAGTGAGACCATATAGTATTTGTCTTTCTGTGCCTTATTTCACTTAACACAATGACCACCAGCTCCATCCATGTCGCTGCAAATGACATAATGTCATTCCTTTTATGGCTGAATAGTATTCCACTATGTGTATATATACCACATTTTCTTTATCCATTTATCTATTGATGAACATGGGTTGATTCCATCTCTTGGCTATTGTGAATAGTCCTGCAATAAAGAGAGATATGTAGGCATTTCTTTGATATACTAATTCCTTTTCCTTTGGATAAATACTCAGTAGTAGGATTGCTAGACCATATGGTAATTCTATTTTTATTTTTTGAGAATTATCCATATGTTTTCCATAGTGGCAGAACTAATTTACATGCCCACCAATAGTGTATGAGAGCCCCCTTTTCTCTGTATCCTCACCAGCCATCTGATATTTTGCCTTTTTAATAATAGCTCTTTTAACTGGAGTCAGATGATATTTCATTGTGGTTTTGATTTGGATTTCTCTGATGATTAGTTATACTGAACATTTTTTATATACCTGTTGGCCTCTTATATGTCTTCTTTTGAGAAATGTATATTTATGTTCTTTCCCCACTTTTTAATGGGATTATTATTATTATTACTATTGAGATGTCTGAGTTACTTGTATATTCTGGATATTAGTTCCTTGTCAGACGAATAGTTTGCAATCATTTCCTTGCATTAAAGAGGTTGTCTCTTCACCTTGTTGATTGTCATTTTTGCTGTGCAGTTTTCTAGCTTAATATAATCCCATTTGCCTATTTCTGTTTCTGCTCCCTGTACTTTTGAGGTCTTAACCATAAAATCTTTGCCTAGACCATTGTCTTGGAGTGTTTATATTGTTTTCTTCTTTTATAGTTTCAGGTCTTACATTTAAGTCTTTGATCCATCTTCAGTTGATTGTTGCATATGGTAAGAAATAGGGGTCCGGTTTCATTCTTCTGCATATGGATATCCAGTTTTCCCAGCATTATTTATTGAAGAAGGTATTATTTCTCCAACGCGTGTTCTTGACACCTTTGTCAAAAATCAGTTGGCAGTAAATATGTGGATTTATTTCTGGATTGTCTATTCTGTTCCATTGGTCTATATGATTGTTTTTATACCAATATCCTGATGTTTTGTTTACTATAGCCTTGTACTATATTTTGAAGACAGGCAGTCTAATGCCTCCAGCTTTGTTCTTTTTGCTCTGGATTGCTTTGGCTATTTGGGGTCTTTTTTGATTCCATACAAATTTTAGGATTGTTTGTTCTATTTCTGTGAAAATATATGTTGGTATTTTGATAATATTTGCATTGACTCTGTAGATCACTTTGAGCAGTACAGTCAATTTAGTGATTTTAATTCTTTCAGTCTGTGAGTATGGGATGTCTTTTTATTTGTTTGTCTCCTCTTTAATTTCTTTTATCAATGTTTTATAGTTTTTTTTTGCAGAGTTCTTTAACCTGGCTGGCTAAATTTATTCCTAGCAATAAAATATTTTTTAATCTATTATAAATGAGCTAGCCTTCTTATTTCTTTCTCACCTAATTCATTATGGGTGTTTATAAATAAACACTACTAATTTTCATGTTTACTTTTATCCTGCAATTTACTGAATTTATTTATCAGATCTAAGAGCTTTTTGGTGGAGTCTTTATGTTCTCCTAGATATAAGAGAATATCATCTGCAAAGAGAGATAACTTGACTTCCTCTTTTTGAATTTAGATGGCTTTTATTTCCTTCTCTTGGCTGATTGCTCTAGGTAGGACCTCCAGAGGATTCTTACGTTGAATAGGATTGATGAAAGTAGAAATCCTTGTCCTATTTCAATTATTAGAGGGAAGGCTTTCAGCTTTTCCCCATTCAGCATTATGTTAACTGTGGGTTTGTCATATATGGCCTTTATTACACTGAGATATGTTCCTTCAATGCCTAGTTTGTTGAGAATTTTTATCTTAAAGAAATTTTGAATTTTGTAAGTGCTTTTTCTACATCTATTGAAATGATCATATGGTTTTTGTCCTTCATACCATTGATATGACGTGTCACATTTATTGATCTGTATATGTTGAACCACCCTTGCATTCCTAGGAGGAATCCAACTTGATCATGGTGTATCAACTTTTTGATATGCTGTGGAATTCAGCTTGCTAGTATATTGTTGAGAATTATTGCATCAAAGTTCATCAGGTGTTTTGGCCTGTTTTCTTTCTTTCTTGTGTTTTTAGCTAGTGTTGGTGTCAAAGTATGTTGGACTCATAGAATGAGCTAGTGAGAATGTTGCCCTGTTTAGTTTTTTGGAGTATTTTTGAGGAGAATTTTTTCTTAGTTATTTGAAAGATAGAATTTAACACAGAAGCCATCCAGTCCTGAACTTTTCTTTGTGGATAATTTTTTATTACTGATTCAATATAATTACTTGTTATTGGTCTGTTTAGGTTTCCTATTTCTTCCTGATTCAATCTTGGTAGGTGGTATGTGTCTAGGAATTTATTTCCAGTGGGTTTTCCAGTTCGTTACTGTATAGTCGTTTATAGTAATCTCTGGCTGCCTTTTTTTTGTTTTGTTTTGTTTTTTGAGATGGAGTCTCGCTCTGTCGCCCAGGCTGAGTGCAGTGGCACAATCTCGGCTCACTGCAACCTCTGCCTCCTGGGTTCAAGCGGATTCTCCTGCCTCAGCCTCCCAAGTAGCTGCGACTACAGGTGCGTGCCAGCACACCTGGCTAATTTTTTGTATTGTTAGTAGAGATGGGTTTTCACCATGTTAGCCAGGATGGTCTTTATTTCCTCACCTCCTGATCTGCTCGATTCCACCTCACAAAGTCCTGGGATTACAAGCGTGAGCCACCGCACCCGGCCAGCCTTTTGTGTTTCTCTGTTACCTTTGTAATGTCTCCTTTTTCATTTCTGATTATGATTATTTGTGTCTACTCTCTTTTTTTCTTTGTTATTCTAGTTAGCATTTTATTGACTTTATGTTTTCAAAAAAGCTACTTTTCATTTTGTTGATATTTTGTATTTTTTTTCTATTTCATTTAGTTCTCTGATCTTTGTTATTTCTTACTTTCTACTAATTTTTGGATTGACCTGTTCTCGCTTTTCTTGTTTCTTGAGGTGAATTTTTATATTGCTATTTGGAATATTTCTACCTTTTTGATGTAAGCATTTGTAGCTTTTCTTTTAGAGACATCGGTTTGTTTTTTTTTTAATCTCATAGATTTTATGTTTTGTTTAGATTTTCAGTTCTTTCCAGAAATTTTTTGATTTCCTGCTTAATTTCTGTCTTGACCCAGTGATCATTTGGGACTATGCTATTTAATATCCATGATTGTGTACAGTTTCCCAAGTTTCTCTTGTTATCAGTTTTTAGTTTTATTCCATTGTGGTCTGAGAAGATACTTGATATGATTTTGATTTCTTTTCAATTTGTTGAGAATTGTTTTGTGTCCTAACCTATGGTCTATCCTGGAGAATTCTCAAGTGCTAATTAGAAAAATGTGTATTATGTAGCTGCTAAATTAAATATTCTGTAAATATCTCTTAGGTCCATTTGGTCTAATGTCCAATTTAAATCCAATATTTCGTCAGAGAAATGCAAATCAAAACCACTATGAGATATCATCTCACACCAGTTAGAATGGCAATCATTAAAAAGTCAGGAAACAACAGGTGCTGGAGAGGATGTGGAGAAATAGGAACACTTTTACACTGTTGGTGGGACTGTAAACTAGTTCAACCATTGTGGAAGTCAGTGTGGCGATTCCTCAGGGATCTAGAACTAGAAATACCATTTGACCCAGCCATCCCATTACTGGGTATATACCCAAATTACTATAAATCATGCTGCTATAAAGACACATGCACACGTATGTTTATTGCGGCATTATTCACAATAGCAAAGACTTGGAACCAACCCAAATGTCCAACAATGATAGACTGGATTAAGAAAATGTGGCACATATACACCATGGAATACTATGCAGCCATAAAAAATGATGAGTTCATGTCCTTTGTAGGGACATGGATGAAACTGGAAACCATCATTCTCAGTAAACTATCGCAAGAACAAAAAACCAAACACCACATATTCTCACTCATAGGTGGGAATTGAACAATGAGATCACATGGACACAGGAAGGGGAATATCACACTCTGGGGACTGTGGTGGGGAGGGGGGAGGGGGGAGGGATAGCATTGGGAGATATACCTAATGCTAGATGACGAGTTAGTGGGTGCAGCGCACCAGCATGGCACATGTATACATATGTAACTAATCTGCACAATGTGCACATGTACCCTAAAACTTAAAGTATAATAAAATAAAATAAAATAAAATAAAATAAAATAGAAAAGACAGCAAAAAATAAATAAATAAATAAATCCAATATTTCTTTGTTAATTTTCTGACTAGATGATCTGTCTAATGCTGAGACTGAAGTGTTGACATCTGCAACTATTATCGTATTGAAGTCTATCTCCCCTTTAATATTTAATATTGTTAGCTTTATATATCTAGGTGTGCTCCAGTGTTGGAAGCACATATGTTTAGAATGGTTACATCCTCTTGCTGAATTGATCCATTTATCATTAAATAAAGTCCTTCTTTGCTTCTTTTTATAGTTTTTGACTTAAAGTTTGTTTTATCTAAGAAAAGTATAGCTACTCTGGCTCGCTTTTGGTTTTTGTTTGTATGGAATATCTTTTTACATCCCTTTACTTTCAGTCTGTATGTGTCTTTATAGGTGAGGTGAGTTTCTTGCAGGCATCATATAATTAGGTCAAGTTTTCTTATCCATTCAGCCACTCTGTATCTTTCAAGTAGAAAGGCTAATCTGTTACTTTTCAGATTATCATTGATATGTGAGGGCTTATTCCTATTATTTTATTAGGAATTGATTTCTGACATTAAAATAATTAATATCATTATTTTAATTGACTTCTGGTTGTTTTGTATATTTTCTGTTCCTTTTTCTCTCTCTTATTATTTATCATTGTGGCTCAGTGGTTTCCTGTATTGGTAACATTTGATTCCTTTCTCTCCCTTATCTGTGTGTTTGCTTTACTAGTGGATTTTACACATTCATGTATTTTCATAATTGTAGCTATCATCATTTGCTTCCAGGTGTAGGACTCCCTTAAGGACTTTTAGTAGGGCTGGCCTACTGGTGATAATTTTTTTCCACTTTTGCTTGTCTGGTAAAAACTTCATTTTTTGTTCATTTATAAAAGATTACATTACTGGGTATATTATTTATGGCAGTTTGTTTCTTTCAGCACTTTGAATATAGGAGCCTATGTTTCTACTAAACTGTAAGACTTTTGCTGAGAAGTCCACTCTTAGTATCACGGGGGTTCTCTCATAAGTGATTAGTTACTTTTATTTTGCTATTTATAGAATGCTTTATTTGTCTTTGACTTTTGATCATTAGACTATAATGTACCATGTAGAAGACCTTTTTGAATTGTATCTGTTTAGAAATCTCTAAGCTTCCTGTATGTGGATGTCTAAATCTTTTGTTAGACTTTGGAAGTTTCCAGCTTTATTTTATTAAGTAGGAATTTTTAAATCTTCTTTTATTTTGTCTTCACACTCTGGGATACCAAAATATTTGAAAATTTGGTAATTTTGTGATGTTCCATATGTTGTATAGGCTTTGTTTATTCTTTTAAATTATTTTTTCTTTATTTTTGTTTGGCTGGATTATTTCAAAAGACCTGTCTTCAGTTCCTGAATTTATTTTTCCTGCTTGATCTAGTCTATTGTTAGAGCTTTTAAATGTATTTTGTATTTCATTTAATAAATTCTTTAGTTACAGAATTTTTTGTGGGGGGGGTTCTATCTCTTTGGTAAATTTCTCATTTATATCCCAAATTGTTCTGATTCATTTATATTCTTTTTTCTGTATTCTCTTGTACCTCACCAAGCTTCTTTAATATCATTATTTTAAGTTCCTTTCCTGGGACCTTATAAATCTCTTTTTCATTAGAATCTGTTGCTGGAGAATTATTGTGTTCCTTTAGAGGTGTCATATTGTCTTGCTTTTTTACATTTCTTGTGTCATGTTGATAGTGTGCATCTGGTGTAACAGTTGCTTCTTCCATTTTTTTTTTAATTTGTTATAGTGGGGGAAAACCTTTTTCCTGAATATGTATCTATGCTATTGGTATGAAAGAGTACTTTGGCTTTGATTCGGGGCACATGAAGTAATTTAATCTCTGCATTATTTCTTCAGCTCTAAACAGTGTCAATGGTGTCTTTGGTTTTCTTGGTGGTGTAGGGTGTTGTTGTAGTGGAGGCTGTGGTAAAGTTTTGATGGAGACAGGGACTAGATCTACATAGACTGTATCTTTGGGTCCCAGTGGTGGCAGTAGTAGGCTAAGCATGCCTGTCCCCAGGGAGGTGTGTGCTGGCACCAGTGTTATTGGTTCTATGTGGGCTGATTCTTGGTCTTCCAGGCAGCTTGCTCAGGTGCCAGTACTAGCAGTGGTGTACCTGGTGGGTGGGCACATTTTCAGGCCAATGGGAAGCAAGCATAGTATGAGTGATGGCAGTAGCAATGGCAGGACAAGCCTCTGGCTCTCAAGTGGTCCATGCTGGTGTTTGTGGTAGCTGTAATAGGTTGAGTAGGCCAATATCCAGGCCCACCAGTGACACATGAGGGTGTGTACCAGATGTGGTGGTAGTGGCAAGTTGGGTGGGCCCAAATTCAGTCCCCCAGGAAGAGTGCCAAGGTAAAACTGTGGTAGACTCAACTGGGTATTTCCCAGGCCCCCAGATGCCATGCTTGGGCCCTGACTGGGGGCAATGCTGGGCTGGGTTGACCTTTCCTCTGGCCCCCTGATGGTGGATACAGGTGCTGGCTGTGGCAGGCAGGAGCAGGATGATCTCCCAGGCCTCCAGGGGAATGTTCTGGTAGAGGCAGCAACAGCTGTATTGCAGCCCTGCTACTGAGGAGGGTGGGACTGCTTTTAACAGCAACAGTCATATTTAAGTGGCTGGGTAGCATGCACATTTTGGCCTGGTGGTGGCAGCCCACAGCAGCAGTGTCTGTAGGCAGGGGACTTTGTCCCTGGGGCATGTGAAAATGCATGACTGCCTCACTGTAGGCAGTGGAGTAATTGCCAGTGATTTGTACTTCAGCCCTGGCAGCAGCAGCTACCTTTGGTGGTGACTGGACATGGGGATTGTCAGTGGGGCTGCATGGATATGAAGATGCAGGAGCTGTGGGGCCCCCAGGCAGGATGCAGTATGGTGGGGACTGGGATCTCAATATGGCACCTGCTGTGGCTGCTTAGGATTAGGGGTGTGTGGGACCCTTTCTGGAACAATACTGTCTTTTAGTCTCCAGGCAGCTTCCTTTGTTAGTCTTGGGCCTGTGATGGTCTAGGGGCTCTCCTGTGGCTAGGGTTGAAGAAATCTGCATTAGTCATGTGGGCTTCTGGGATTCTCCTACTTACCATCTTCCTTCATTGAGCCTCCAGACTCCCAGCTGATCCTGGCAAAGCAGGGTGCCTCACTTACCTCTCCTTCCCTGCCTTAGGTGTTCTCTGTCACTTCTCTGTTGGATTCCAATTTTCTCTCTTAGATGATCTATTTGAAATGTGATTATTTACTTGCTATTTTGGCTCTTCTCTGCGGAGAAAGTGAGTACCAGGTGCCTGTAATCAGCCACTTGAAGTTCCTCTTTAGGTAAAGCCGTCTTACCTGAAATTTTTTATGTTAAAACGTTTTTAACTCAATTCACTTTTTAAAATAGTTATAATGAAAAATGTAGTTACAATGCAGTTTGTATCTTTCAAGAATTTTATGCGTTTTTATCTAAGATGTTGGATTTATGGGCCTAGCACTCTTCGTACTATTCCTTGATTATCTATTAAATGCCCATAGGATCTATAGTGATGCCTGCTCCTTTATTTCTTACATCTGTAATATATTTTCATTCAGTTTTTCCTTTGTCAGGCTGGCTAAGAATGTATCGTGTTTTCTGATCTTTACAATGAACCAGGTTTTGGTTTCACTAATTTTTAAATTGTTTTTCTGTTCTTAATTATACCAATTTCTACTTTTTTCTTTATTTCCTTCCTTCTCCTTGCTTTGGGTTTAATTTGATCCTTTTTTTCTTTTTTCTGGCTTCTTAATACTGGAGTTTCTGTTATTCATGTGACATATTTCATCTTTTCTGTATAAACTTTATATTTCCCTTAGCTGCATCCTACTAATTTTTATATACTGTGCTTTCATTTTTATTTAATATAAATATTTTCTAATTTCCCTTAATATATTCCTTTAGACCGATGGACTATTTAGAAATACATTGCTTACATGTATACATATGTAACAAACCTGAACATTGTACACATGTACCCTAAAACTTAAAGTATAATAATAAAAAAAAGAAATATGTTGCCTAATTTATAAATATTATTTATTTGCTAGGGCTTCCATAACAGTTTGGGTGGCTTAAAAAACGGAAGTTTATTTCTTATAGTTCCGGAGGTTACAAGTCCAAGATAAAGGTGTCAGCAGGTTTGGTTTCTTCTGTGGCTTCTCCCGTTTGTTTGCAGATAACTGGCTTCTTTCTGTGTTCTTGCATGATTTTTTGGTATGCATATGCATGCCTGGTGTCTCTGTCTGTCTTAATATTCTCTTCTCATAAGGACATCAATCAGATTGAATTGGACCCACCCTAATGACCTCATTTTAACTTCATTCCCTCCATAAAGACTCTATCTCCAAATATAGTCACATTTTGATGTATTGGCGGTTGAGACTTCAACACATGAATTTTTAGAATACACAATTCAACTCATAACACAAATATTTGGTGATTTTAAATATATATTTCTGTTATTGATTTTTTAGGTAAATTCTGCAGTGTGAGTTGTATGTTTGTATGATTTTAATTCTTTTAATTTTGTTAAAATATACTTTATCCCCAGAATATTCTCTTTCTTAGTGAATGTTCCATGTGCACTTGAAATAAATGTCTATCCTGCTATTGTTAGGTGGAGTGCTCTATAAATGTTTTTCTTTTGTTTTTTTTTTTGTTGTTGTTTTTTGTTTTTTCTTTGAGTCTTGCTCTGTTGCCTAGGCTGGAATGCAGTGGCATGATCTCGGCTCACTGCCACCTCTGCCTCCTGAGTTTAAGTGATTCTCCTGCGTTAGACAGCTGAGTAGCTGGGATTGCAGGTGTGCGCCACCATGCCCAGCTAATTTTTGAATTTTTAGTAGAGACAGGGTTTCACCATGTTGGCCAGACTGGTCTCAAATTCCTGACTTCAGGTGATCTGCCTGCCTTGGCATCCCAAAGTGCTGGGATTACAGGCATGAGCCACTGGACCGGCCAAATGTTAATTAGGCCAAGTTGGTTGATAGTGGTATTCAGCTTTTCTGTAGCCTTGGTGATTTTCTGACCACTTGCGCTATCACTTACTGAGTGAAAAGTATAAAAGTGTCTGACTATAATTGTAGAGTTGTCTATTTCTTTTTACAGTTCTATCAGATTTTGTATCTTATATTTAGAAGCTCTCTTGATAGGTGCATATACATTTAAGATTGTTATATCTTCTTGGAAAGTTAACCTTTTGCTATTACATAATGTTTTCCTTTATCCCTGGTGATATCCCTTGTTTTAAAGTCTCTGATATTGATATAGCTACTCCTGTTGGGTATGGTTTTTTTTTGCTGTTGTTGTTGCCATGGTTACATTCAGTGCATCAGAAGTGTTCAATTTCTCTGTGTTATTTTATGTTTAGAATGGGGGCTAGTTTGCCAGAGGATTATTTTTAATAACTACTCCACTTTCAGCTCTAGGTCTTCCTTTTGTGGACATGCCTCCGAGACTGTCTCTCCTTGCTCTCAGATAGCCTGCTGTTACATGTCATTCATTCAGTGCTTGCTTGCCTGGTGGTGAGAGTGGGAAGAGAATGTTCTCTGCTCTTCTATTTTCAGTTTGCGTCAGTCTGAGGCATCCATTGTTTCCCCGGGTGTAGGGTATAGGGTATTCTCATTTGTCCTATCCTGCTCACTATAGTGGTAGACTTCCAGTGGTCTGGTTTCAGGGTAAATGTATGCTCCACTGCAAGGGTAAAAATATATATTTTTTCCCTTTTTCCTTCCCTTAGCTTCAGTTGGTCTTCACAGTGTCCAAAGGGCAACAAGGTTTTCTGCTCTTTCCAGGTGGTTGAAGGCTTTTCCTTTTTTAGAGAGATAGAGAACATGGATTTGGGCAGAGCTTTTTGCCTTTGTTGTAGTGACTGATGCTCTCTTCCCCAAGCCTGTATTATGAGGAACATTTTCTCAGAACTCTTGTCCTGTCCTTGTTGTTTCTTGTGAGTATCTAGTGATGTATGTAGATAAGAGCTGTGAGCGAGTGTGAATATTTCTTGTGTCTGCAACTACTAGGGCTTCTATATTTTTATGCTAGCCACTTTAGCAATGTGTTAAAAAAAATTAGGTAAAATGTTACCCAATTTTATGGTGTCCAGCATCATCTGTCACTGGTGAACAAGTGCTCACATTATGTCTCTCCTTTGATACATCTGTATTTCTTTAGATTTGGGGTTAGTTAGTTAACTTTTAACCTCAACTCTCTGAGGAGCTTAAAAAAAGCTCTGAACTTACATTCTTTGCCATTATTTTGTTTTATAGAAAGGAGTGATAAGTTTTCCAGTTTTCATCTTAAGCTGATGCCAAACATCTCAAGATCTACTCTTAAAAATTCAAAATGGGCCAGGCGCGGTAGCTCACGCCTGTAATCCCAGCACTTTGGGAGGCTGAGGTGGGCAGATCACCTGAGGTCAGGAGTTCGAGACCAGCCTGGCTAACATGGTGAAACCCCGACTCTACTAAAAATGAAAAATTTAGCCGGGTGTGGTGGCAGGCACCTGTAATCTCAGCTACTCGGGAGACTGAGGCGGGAGAATCTCTTGAACCAGGGAGGCAGAGGTTGCAGTGAGCTGAGATCACGCCATTGCACTCCAGCCTGGGGGACAAGAGCGAGACTTCATCTCAAAAAAAAAAAAAAAAAAAATTCAAAATGGAAAGTTCTATTGAATCTATTTTAGATTTGAAACTATCCTATCCTACTTTGAGTCTACAAATATGCCTGAACTACTAAATATAGTTTTGGACTTTAATACGTTCTTTATGACATCAAGATGCTTTAAGATGTTTCTTTGATATAAAACTTTTAGGAAAATAGTCAAACACACTTTTTATTAAACTCCAATCTTTAGTGTTGTTTTCAAAGATAGCCATCACAGAAATTTGTTACAAGTATTCTATTTTTAATTTTTAGAATGCCAAGATAAATTAGCCTCTTTTTATTTACATACTTTCTTCCTTTAAATAGTTCCAGAAAATATTGACTTCCTTTGACATAAACTTCATAACATACCAATAGGTTGAGTTGTTTATGCAGTGAAGAACCCTATTGTTGAATGTAATCCTAGGAAATTTGCCAACTATGAAATAGAGATGATTTGGCTTACAGGTCATCTTTTAAAGCCTCTACAGGGAGTTAAATAGTCAATCAGCCAATACGTCAAAATAAAGAACACTTATGATAACATATAATATACTTTAGTCATTTCCATTATTTCATCTTTGAGTTCTTTCAAGGATCTTACGTAGATTCAGTCCAATTTCAATTACTCCGTTGATTATTTTTTCCATTTGACTTACAATGTTTATGTACATGGGCCTTGAACAATGTGGGGGTTAGGAATGCCAACACCCCATGCTGTCAAAAATCCATGTATAACTTCGACTCTCCAAAAGTTTTTGACTCTTCAAAAACTTAATTATTAGCAGTTTAATGTTGATCAGAAGCCTGATTTGTAACTGAAACAGTCAACACATTTTGTATGTTATATATATTTTACAGTGTATTCTTACAATAAAGGAAGCTAGAGAAAAGAAAATGTTATTAAGAAAATCAGAAGGAAGATAAAATATATTTACTGTTCATTAAGTGGAAGCAGATCACCATAAAGGTCTTCATCTTTGCCATCTTAATGTTGAGTAGATTGAGAAGAAGGAGGAAGAGGAAGGGTTAGTCTTGTTCTTTTGGGGTGGCAGAAGCAGAAGAAAATCTACATGTAAATGGACCAACATCGTTCAAATTTATATTGTTTAAGGGTCAAGTATACGTTACCATCAGTTAATTTAATACATTGGTTGCTTATCTCAAAAGAAAATTTGAGCTTGGCTCACTTCATAAAATCTTTATGGAATAATGGAAATTAAATTTCTTTCTTGTAGTAGTATTTTTTAAAAATGTAATTATTGACAGACCCTGGCTTTAATTATATTCTAAAAACCTTTTATTATCAGTGTTAACATCTCTTCTATAAAAATCCTTATTAAATAGCAACAATGATTGATTGAATAGCTAAAAAATATTATGCACTTTAATGAGTAGTGGATTTGAAATGATTTTTACTTCTATTTTTAACTCTCATTTTTATCGCATCTGACCTGTTATTTATCATTTTATTTATTTGTTAATTAGCCTAGTTAAAAATGTCCTTTGGGAGGGGCCACTTGTAGTAATAGTGCAGTAGGAAATTCAGAACAATACTGACATTGAAAACACCTAGAAAAGCTAGAAAAATAAAGCTGTTTGAAGACACTGGAAAGTTAAGAAGCTAATAAGGAAATACGAGGTCAAGATATAAAAGAGTTGGAGAGGAAAGAAACCTAGAGAGGTGAGCCCATCATTTTAGAATGCTCTTACTTAGGAGATTTTTTACTTATGGGATTTTTCTGATTACTGCAGAGGTGGCTGAAGGGTTGAGAAGCTGAACAAAGCTTTGACAGCCTTATGGAGCCTGAGGACAGAAACTGGAATCCAAGGCCCTCAGGCTTTATGTTAGGTCATAAAGGTCTACAAGATAGGAGTAAGGGTTAATCAGAAATAGTTTAGTCATTTCAGGGACTAAAGCACAGTTTCTGCTCATCTCCTTGGAAATGGATTATGTGATCTGAAATTCCAAGTGCCTGTAGCCATCTGCAAGTACATAAGTATATTCTCTCTGAAGGAAAGTATAATCATTCCAGGCCTCAAATTATTTCTATGATATTATAAACCCTGGCACTCTGTCAAAGTAACAAGGTATGTAATAAGACTACATGATTTAGAACCAAGAAAAACAATAGAAATGGAAATACAATCTATGAAATAATGAGACACAGAATTTGAAATGGCTGAGCTTGATATAATTAAGGATTTCAAGACAAGATTGAGAATTTTGACTGGCAACTAAAATGTACAAAAATAAGACAGATGATCCCAGCTACTTGGGAGGCTGAGGCAGGAGAATGGCGTGAACCCGGGAGGCGGAGCTTGCAGTGAGCCGAGATCGCGCCACTGCACTCCAACCTGGGAGACAGAGCAAGACTCCGTCTCAAAAAAAAAAAAAAAAAAAAAAAATAAGACAGATGAAAATTCAGGAATTAAAAAAATCAGTAAACAAATTTACAATTATGAATGTGTTTAACATTATATTAGACACAGATGCAGACAGAATCACTTACATAATGTATAGAGCAGAAAAAAAGTATCTAGAAGAGGCATGGAAAAATAAAAGGATGAAAAATGCATTTAAAAAGAGAAGGAAAGATATAAATAGTATGTTGAGAAGAACAAGCATAGATATAACAGGAGTTTCAGAAAGAAAGAGTAAAGCAAATAGGCAGAATCAATGTTTGAAACGATAATGCTGTTGAGAATTTTCTGACACTGATGAAATACATCAAGCTTCAGATTTAAGAATCACTGTGGATCCCATGCAAAATAAATACAAAGAAAATAAGAGCAAAATTGCAAAAAAGCAATTATAGAGAGAACATTTTAAAACCATTTACTGACACAAAACATATTACTTTAAAAAGAGCAAAAATAAGCTTGAGTTCGGTTTTCTCAATAACAAAAAATAAAAATCAGAATATAGAGAAAGCATATCCTTAAAGTATTAAAATACATTGGAAAACTCTTTAATATGTTAAAGTTGTACATGGATGTATATACCTATAGGAAGAGTCGTGAGACAAAAAGAGATCATGGCAAATCAATGTCATAGGGGGCAGGCATAGAGGGAAGCTGGGATGCCATAAGGGAGATTTCATGTGGCCTGTGAGATAGAAAAGGAATAGCAGGTTCCTAGATTCTATGAGGTTCTACTATAAACTCTATTTTTTCTTTAAGCATATTTATAGACTATTTGTTTGAAACAAAAGAGCTACACTGAAAGAAAGTTAAAACATGAGTTAAAACTGTCAAAAATTAAAATTGAAATTAGTTGCCTAAAGATTATGAGAAACACTTGGGATGCTGCTCTGTAATGATTATTTCTTCTCATAACGTTAAATGGTAATAATATACTGTGGTTATGGTTTTTAAGCAAATTTTAAGATGTCTGTGCTCCTTCCATAAGAAAGGCTAAGCATCTCAGAGAAGAAAGAAAAACAGTGTATCTGCAGATGTTTTACCTGAAAATGTTTCTCTTTTGGTTTTGAAACCATGCTTCCTTGCTATTTGTTCTCCTATAAGAGAATAGGAAACTATTGCCCCTCAAAGTCTTGAAAGTTTTGCTGAATCTCACCATTGTTGCAGCATCCACTAAAAAAAAAAATTCTGGAAGTGTTCAGTGCGACTCTGCCCCTTGAAATGGTGTCCCACTTTGGCCTTCAGAGGTGGAGTGGCAGGGAGTGGGTAATACTAGGATTCCTACTCCTTTCATTAGTAATGACAGCTGTATGGCTCAAAAACTTTTGGAAAATTAAATGATCACATTTTCATGTAGTTGGCTAGAAGCACTGCAGTTACTATTTGGGCTTTGTTTGACATCATTTGAATTAAAAAAGAAAGGCAGGATAAAACCTGCCTTTAGTTTTTCACCCTTCAATTAAATAATATATTAATGTATGGTCTGGTTCAGAGAGGGAAGCAGTCCCTAATTTGGTAAATATGACTGGCTATTTTTAGCATTTGCTGAAAGAATTTATAATCAAATGGGAAAGAGAAGTTGCAGGCGGTGGTTCTCAAAGTGTGGTCTAGTAAATTTTATTTTGTCAGCATAATTATATTTTTATTAGAAATAAATTTTAATGTTAAAAGGTAGGACGTTGTCTAGGACCTTTACTTTTTATTATGAATTGACATAATAACTGTACATATTTATGAGGTACAGTGTGCTATTTTGATACATGTACACAATGCATCATGATCAAATCAGATTAATTACCATATCCCTCACCTCAAACATTTATAATTTCTTTCTGTCGGGAACAGTCAGAATTCTTTCTTCTAGCTATTTTAAAATATCCAATAAATTGTTGTTAACTATATTCACTGTATGGGACTATAGATCCCTAGAAATTATTTCTTCTGTCTCACTCTAATTTTATATTCATTAAGCAGCTTTTCTTTATTTTTCTCTCCTTTCTATCCCTCTCACCTTCTAGTAACCACCATTTTACTCTCTACTTCTATGAGACCAACTTTTTTAGCTTTCATTCATATATATGTGAGAATATGTGGTATTCATCTTTCTGGTCCTGGCTTATTTTACTTAATATACTCTCCTCCAGATTCATCTGTGTTTCCATTAATAAAATAATTTCATTCTTTGTTATGGATGAATAATATTTCATTGTGTGTATATATATATATAGTTTTTTTTTAGTAGATTAGTAGTACTTTTTTTTTTTTTTAGTGGATACTGCAACAATGGTGAGATTCAGCAAAACTTTCAAGACTTTGAGGAGCAATAGTTTCCTATTCTCTTATAGGAGAACAAATAGCAAGGAAGCACACTTTCAAAACCAAAAGAGAAACATTTTCAGGTAAAACATCTGCAGACACACTGTGTTTTTCTTTCTTCTCTGAGATGCTTAGCCTTTCTTATGGAAGTGTATATATATATATATATATATATATATATACACACACACACTGCATTTTAGTTTGTTTGTTTTTATTCCAGTACCATGCTGTTTTGGTTTCTACAGTTTTGTAGTACGTTTTGAAGTCAAGTAGTGTGATGCCCCAGCTCTGTTATTTTTGCTCAAAATTACTTTGGCTAATCAGGGTCTTATGTGGTTTCATACAAATTCTATAATTTTTTTTCTATTTCTGTAAAGAATGTTATATTTAATTGCAAGATTGCTTTGGGTCATTTTAACAATATTATTTTTTCCAATCTCTAAACATAGTATGTCTTTCTGTATTGTGGTATCCTCTTCAGTTTCTCTTATCAGTGTTTTATAGCTTTTCTTTTAGAGCTCTATCATGCTGCTGATTAATTCCCAGGTATATTGTTTATTTACTTATTTATTGTGGCTATTGTAGATGAGATTGTTTTCTTGATTTTTTTTCCAGCTATAAAAAATGTTCGTAATAACACTAGAGGTGATTTACCTTTTCTTCACTATTTTTCTAGCAAATATACAGTGAGTTTGTCAGGTCCTATGTAATGTGTGATAATATCACAGCAGATTGAGTGCTGAAAAGATATAAGAATCCAGCTGTCATCTATTAAGCCAGATATTAAAGAAATTTAAAAATGTAAAAAATAAAAATGTAATCAAAATTGTAAAAATGAGACTACAGCTACTTTTAAAAACAAAGTATATCATTTATAATAACATAAAATGAGCTTATCATGGTTATTTTAAAACAAATTAAGAAATAAATATTTTTAAATGCATGCTTTTATTTTTAATGGTGTCTATCAGTAAATATAACTCACAAAAACAAAAATTCACTGAAGCGCTCCATATTTTTTCACAGTGTGCAGAGGGTTTGAGACCAAAACATTTAAAAACTTCTATATTACCAACTTCTCAATATAATAACCAGTCCCTTTATTTTTCATACATTTTTATTAAAAAATATGTATGTTTCATATTTACTTTAACAATCTTTTCAGGTTTCTTCAAGCAATTAAGGGTATTTAATTCTAGTTAATATTTTCAAATTAATCACATGATTTTGTTTGTTTCTAATCTTAAACCCATTTTGTTCATTATTATTGCAAAAAATAATGCTCACTATAAGTCATAATTTCTGCCGGTACTTACAGCCACCAAACACAGGTCATGGTGCACCATTTTCTAATAATTAGGATGTAGTAATTTTTATTGACCAAAGTCTTGTTTAGATTTACTCAAGGATAATGTAATGAATATTGGCTCTATATGTTTTGTAGGCACTGTAGATAATAAAATAAATAATATAATGTTGGAGGACATTATTTTTCATTTGGTAGGAAATAATATGTAAAATTGCCAAAAAATAAGCAATATATAAAAAAAACATTGGGTCTTGAGTTTAAGATTTTTAAAAAATATATAAAGTAAGATTGGTGTTTAGTATAATTATTAAAGTTCTCAAAGGAATGAGTGGGGCCTTTAAGGAAGTGTAAGATTTGAACAAGTAAATAAAGCTATGAATGCTTTATCATTTAGGAAAATAGTAAGATCGAAAGCACAAACAGCATAAAGAATGAAAATAGCAGGGCAAGGACAACCAACATCATCCAAACTTGGGGCAAGATCAAAGAAAAATTCCAATTTGTGAACTGGTAAAAGGGAAGTAGATATGCAAATGAGGAATAGAAGAAAGTAAAAAAAATGTCATATTTGAAAACATTGCAATGCATAGAAAACAAAATGTAATAATTTATTTATTTCACAAATATCTGTTGAGTGTCTAACATGGTTAGACCCAATGTTAGGTGCTTGGGATCCAGTGAAGAATAAGGTACAGTCTCTTTCCTGAACAAGGTCATTTGGTAATGGGTCCATATCATGGACAGGAGGTAGAGAATAAAACGTGGAATAATTGAAGCTATCAAGAGAAAATTCTTAGCTAAATATAGACATTCTTTATTATTAGTTTTGTTATAATATTATAGCTTTCCCTATTTTTAAAATTATTAGACCATTATGGGTTTTATTATTTTATTAGATATGAAATTTTGCCAACAAAGATTACATAATATAGCTAATACTTGTTATAGGTTTTATGCCATATTTTATTATTTTCTCAATGCAGTGAAAACCTCCATCATTCATAACTCACTTGCCTATAGTTTGTAGTCTGAGTCATTTTTTGTGTAGTTTTATTCTTTCATATAAACAATCAACAATTATTTGCTGACTGAGTGCTATGTTTAGGCAAAATTTTAAGCTGGGCTTTGAAGAGCAAAGAGGATATGGAAAGACATAAGTGGCAGGAGAACAGAGAGTAAAGGCTTTATAAGTGGAAGAAAAGTGAAAAGTTCCAAGAAATAAGCAAGATGATAAACCTGCTGAACGCAAAGGGAAAATAATATCATGAATTATGAGGAAATAATATGGATAGATAGAGTTGGGCATACTCTGGGAAGCCTTAAACATTATCAGAAAAGTTTAAACCTGAGCCAGTGTGTAATAGAAAACTATCAGAACTTTTTATACTGGTAGAAATGACATGATTATATTGGCATTTCAGGAAAACTTGTAAGATGTGTCACCCATTATATTTCTTAATTATCTATTTTCTAAGAAAAATAAAACAACAGAAATTAAAATGATAATAACACAATCATTATTTTATGTATTCTGCTGAAGACGTACTGTCCCACAATGTCATCAAAAGTATTAACGGGGAAGCTCCATTTGTTTTTGAATCTTCAGGTTGGTTACTATTATAAATTTCATAATATATATGGTAATAATATATATTGTAATATACACGTTATGTTTTATAACATAATATATAAACATATATTATAATATAGATAGTAGACAAAAATTTCCTACCATATATATAATGTATGGTAGACACACATTTTTGAAGACAATAGTAAACAACCTGGAGATTCAAAAATATAATCTACATATATGGTGGACAAATGTATATATTATAAATATATATGTAATTTATAATATATATATAATTTCACCATATATCGTAAAATTATAACTGGAAAATCTATGTATACACACTCACACATACACGTATATTCCCACTATACATATATATTTTCCATGTTCTTACAATCCATATCTTTCTAATACTTATGATGTTTTTGTTAATCTAATGAGTTTCAATACCAAGAACTATGGTGAACTGGGATAGACATTTACCTCAAAGTATGTTTTAGTTTGTAGGCATTGTAGATATGTAAATAACCAACCAATTATGAGGCAATATACAAACACAAAATAATGTGTCTTGAATTAAAATTTTTTTTAATGCAAGGGCAATACTGATGTTTAGTGTAATTATTCTTTAAAGTTATTAGAGAAGTGAGTTGGGACTAAGGCTACGTTAGCAATAGAAGGACCGATTCTAAGGTCTTAGAATTTATACAATACTTTTCTTCTTATCTTTTAATGTAGAGTTATTTTCTGCATAAGTGACAGTATTTGCTTATTTTGAAATGCTTCTATTTGGATAAGAATTCAACATATTTAGATTATTTAGGAAAAGTATAAAATGGTTTTAATGATTAATTACTTTAGAATAGATTTGCCCAGTTCTGTCAAATATCTTAAACAAGTACTATTACCTGACTTTACCCAAACTTCCAAACTATGTCTACACCAGACATCCTAATCATTCCCATCTGATGCTGGATTCAGCTTCAACATTTATGCAATATGAAGATCTACCATTTCTCTTGCAATCCATGATAATTGGCATCCTCTTTCCAAATTAGATAATATATTGATAATACTTAAAGCCCTAACATTCTTTCACACAAGTTGAAAATTATGGTTGGAAAATCTATGTACTTAGATATACTGATGCTGTATGTGTTTATTCCAGTTTACTGGCCGATGTTAATTTGAGAAATAGAAAAGAAACAGCTTGAATACTTTTAAACTTTTAGTACCTTTCATTGCTCTAAATTGTAAACCAATAAAGATGATCTGTTTTCAAAAGCATTGTCTAAGTAAACTCAACTCAATGTTTAATGATACTGTGAAAGAAATTGAAATCATTCCCCTAACTGATACGGTAAAATGTATAAGTTATGAGCTTTTCATATTGATCTTTTAAAATAATTTTCTAGATAGTTTCAAAGTACATATTTGCATTTCTATTACTGACTTCAAAGATGTGGTATTAAAACATAAAGCAATAAATGACAAACATAGAGACAAAAACTCATAATATTCCCTGAAATTATAAAATTTCATATATATTCCATATGTCTTAAATTTATATATTAGCATTCTTCAGGAAAGTGTGTGTGCGCACACACACACACATCACACCACAAACACACACAACGCTTCTTCAAAAGTTCATGGAAAATGTGTATTATCAAAAAGCTATCATGAATTTCAACATTTTTTGCACAAATATAAACTCATACTAATTTATTATAACATGTCTGTACAGAACAGAATCTAGCTGGAGGCATTAAGAAAGATAAGATTAGTTTGAAAAGAGCCCCCGTCAGAGTAACCTAAATTCTGTTAAAACTGATACAAGAATGTTTGTGGTAAACATTCAAATTTGTGCTGAAGTTGAGGTGGAAAAATGATGAAATCATTGATCCTTTACCAAAAGTTTATGGGGACAATGCACCAAAGAAATCAAGAGTTTACAAATAGGTAACTTGTTTTAAGAAGAAACAGAAGGAACGAGACAATATTGAAGATGAAGCCTGTCATGGCAGACCATCCACATCAATCTGTGAGAAAAAAATTCATCTTGTTCACGGCCTAATTAAAGAGGACCAACAATTAACAGCAGACACAGTAGTCAACACCAAAGACATCACAGTTAACCTCGGGTTACAAAACTTTGACTGAAAAATTAAAGTAAACTTTCCACTCAATAAATGCATGCCAAACAGTTGGGCCCAGATCAGCTGCAGACAAGATCAGAGCTTTCATTGGAAATTTTAAACAATTGGGATCAAGATCCTGAAGTGTTTTATCAAATAAATTGTAACTGCAGATGAAACATGGCTTTATCAGTATGATCCGGAAGACAAAACACAATCAAAGCAGTGGCTACCATGATGTGGAAGTGATCCAGTCAAAGCAAAACTGGACCTGTGAAGAGCAGAGGTCATGGCAACATTTTGTGGGGATGCTCAAGACATTTTAGTGGTTGACTTTCTGGAGAGCCAAAGAATGATAACATCTACTTATTATGAGACTGTTTTAAGAAAGTTAGCCAAGTTTTAGCATGAAAGAGAAACCTTCTTCACCTCGACAGTACTCCTATTCATTTCTCTCATCAAGTAAGGGCAATTTTATGAGAGTTTTTATGAGGAATCATTAGCATGCACCTTGCAGTCTTTATTTTTCTCTAACTTCTTTTTGTCTCCTAATCTTAAAAAAAATTAAGATATTAAAGAGAACCCATTTTTCTTTAGTTAATAATTTTAAAAAGACTACATTGACATGGTTAAATTCCCAGGTCCCTTAGTTCTTTATGGATAGACTAAATGGCTTATAAAAATGTCTTGAACTCCTGACCTCAGGTGATCCACCTGCCTCAGTCTCCCAAAGTGCTGAGAATACAGGCAGGAGCCACCGCACCTGGCCAGCCTGACCAACATGGTGAAACTCCATCTCTACTAAAAATAGAAAAATTAGCTGGGCATGGTGGTGTAATCCCAGCTACTTGGGAAGCTGAGGCAGGAGAACCGCTCGAACCTGGGAGGCAAAAGTTGCAGTGAGCCGAGATGGCACCATTGCACTATTGCACTCCAGCCTGGGTGACAGAGCGGGACTCTGTTTCAGAAAAATAAAATTAAAAAGTCTTGACCTTGATTCTGAAAAATAAATTTTGTATTTCAAATTTTGTCTTTTAATTATATTTTTTCTATGAACTTTTTGAAGTCTTCCTTGTATATTTATAGATTTATCTTAAAAAGTCAACTCATGAGATTGTGGAAACTGCCAAGGCTGAGATCCGTAGAAAATTCAGAGGGCAGGAGTTAATGCTGCAGTGTTGAGGCAAAATTTCTTCTTCTCTGGAAAACCCAAATATTTGTTCTTAAGGTCTTCCATGGTTTGGATGAGGTCCCACTCAAATTATCAAGGACAATCTCCTTTACTTAAAGTCAACTGATTGTAAATCACAACCACATGTACAAAATATCTTCACAGCAAAACCTATATTAGTGTTTGATTAAATAACTGCATACCATAGCCTAGCCAAATTGGTGAAACTAACCATCACAATAAATGCATGTCCCTCTGTATGAATAAGTGAGAAAATAGGAAAAGAACAAAACATGAATATAGCATAAGGAACGGAAAACCAAATACCACATGTTCTCACTTACAAGTGGGAGCTAAGCATTGAGTATACATGAACATAAAGATGAAAACAATAGATACTGGGCATGAGGCTACTAGAAGGGAGAGGGTAGGAATGGGGTAAGAGTTGAAAAACTACCTATGAGGTAGTATACCCACTACCTGGGTAATAGAATCATTTATACATCAAACCTCAGCAACACACAATTTACCCATGTAACAAAATTGTATATGATATATCTTCTGCACCTAAAATACAATTTGAGGACAAATCTTAAATATGAGATGCATAAAGCATACATAATTATTCTTAATGACATGCTTGATATTCATTATAATTAATAGAATAGGTATTTAGTATAATTAAAGCAAAATTGAAGTTCACATTAGATACAAGATCAAAATACAGATTGAAAATTTACATTTTACTGGTCACAGAGTCTCTGGGATTTGTCCGTAATATTATCTCAAAGATTTTATAATCTATAAGAAGACAGGTGTTTAGATTACCTTCTGCATCAAGCGGCAAATTTGGGAGAGCATAGAAACAACATTTCAAATAATACATATGATATCTGTGTTTTTAAGATTAATATGTAATACAGTCAAGATATGCTATGGATGAAAGAGATTTTCCAAGACTTATTTTTTAAAGAATACCTTAACAATTCCCATTACATAATTTAGCTCTCTCACAATTTATTATAATTATTTCCTTATCAAAACAGAAAAACGATATTTTTTTTAACCAAGGAAAAACATATTCCAAATATATCGTCAGCTTGTGAAAGGCTCATCAGGAAAGACAGTTTTGCTCAGAGAGGATGGAGCAGAAAACACTGCCAACAGCCGAATTACATTTCTTTTCTCCTTTTTTTGGTCTTCATTCTATTGACAGAATCTGTGACAAGAGCCTGAACAGTTTTGTTGTTTCCAGATTTAAGGGCTTGTATTTGTAGCAGTCCCATCTTTTGTTAGAGGTAAGCACTAGCACAAAGTTGACGGAGGACACCATTATCCACTGATATTCTTAAGATCATATTACCTAGATAATCTTCTTGTCTTTCTTCTCCCAAACTTTTGCGTTGAATCCAGGAAAAGAAAGAGGTACTGAATTACTCTATTTGTTTTGTACGGAGCTGTAACTCAACCCTCATTCTCCTTCATTATTTTTTCAAACCATCAGGGCTAATTGACAGCAAGCCTTTATATCTAGATTTGTTCCCATTAGAAGTCCTTGTGTCCTTGACTACATAGGTAAGGTAAGAACTTTAATTACTGCCGTAATTAGATGTATTTTAGGCAGCTGTGCTTTGGCTTAACCAAAGGGAAAGTTCAGAAATGAGCTCTCTCCAACATTGATAGGGATGCTGTACTTCATGTTATTTTCTGAACAATCAAAAACTTGGCAAGTAGGGAAAGGAATAGTTACAGTTTGAGGGAATTGTAATCCTTTCCCAATTCTAACCGCTGTGCTCACTTCATCCCTAGTTGAATTTTTAAGTAAAATTTCATTTATTATCGTTACAGAACACAGATCTGTAAGGAAAATACTATAAAATATACAAGGAAGTTCTGAAAAATTCATAGCCTGTTGTACTAATAAAAAACCAAAAACAAAACAATAAATTTTTAATGTGGTAAAATGACATCTTAATTGATTATATATCATGTATTATAACCATTTAGTTTCTGTTAAGAGAACACATACATATATCTGTATGTGTATATGTATGTGTGTATATATGTATATGTATGTGTGTGTGTATATATATATATACACACATATATACACATACATATATACACACATACACACTCCTGTATATATACTTTAAAAAAATTATCTTCTCGAATCAAAATTATTCCTTCAGAACTCAAAAGGCATTACTCTAATGTGTTCTATCATCTACTGAAGAAAAGTCTAATGTCAATTTGACCTTATTTCTCTGTAAATTTCTTGACTTTTCACTTTCTTATTACATATAAATATATATAAACATGATATATTTTAATGTTTTATTCTGAAGTTTCACAAGTATATATTGTACCTATTATTATTGCATACCAAATTACAGTACCAAATTACTGCATAAAGAATTATAGTACCAAATATTTTGTTCTGGTTACTTACTGATGCATAAAACATCATGCTAAAATTTAGTGACTTAAAAAACAGCTATCATTTGTTTGTGTACAAATCTGCATTTTGGCAGGGTTTAGCATGGATGGTTAATTTCTGATGTACACAGCATCACCTGAAGTGGCTTAACTGGGGCTAAGGATCCACTTCTAAAGTGGCTTCCTTCATGGCTGGCAATTTGTATTAGTTGTCACCTGTGAACCTAGTGGGGGGCTGTTGGCCAGAGACTTCTGATTGTCTCCACATAGGCCTGTCCATGGGAATCCTTTGATTTCCCACAGAGTGTCAGCTGCCTCCTCCAAGAATGTGATCCAAGAAGCAGAAAGTAGAAACTGCCAGCCTTTCAAGGTCAAGGCCTGGAAACCGGCAAAGCTTCAGTTCTAACGTCTTCTATAGGTCAAGTAGTCACAGAGCTTTCCCAGATTAAAGGCAAGGAAACATAGACCTTTTTTTAATTAGAGATAATCCAAAAGAGCAAAAGACTTGCAATGAACTTTAATGTACTATAGGCCAAACTCTGACCACAAATTATTTACATTCTTTTCATGTACAAAATCCTGCCCACTCCCAAGATCCTAAATACATTAGCACAGTATGATATTGGCCTGAAGTTTAGTTTACCATCACCTAAACCAGGTCTAGGTACAGATGGTGCTCCTAGAGTGCGATTTTTCTCTCTGTTGACCTGTGAAGTAAATAGACAAGTTTCCTGCCCCCTACATTTGAACACATTATGGTGAAACAGGCATCAAATAATCACAACAGACACTTTTCTTTAAAAGGAGAAAGAACAGGAGACATGTAGAATTCAGTTGCCGATAGAAACTGAAATCCAGCCAGACACGTATCATCACAGTCTTGATTAAAACCCAAATCTGCTTCCTGAGAAGGAATCTACTTAGCTTCTGGCTGTGTTTTCCGAAGATTTGATTCAGCTCTCTGAGTCCTACCTTTCCCATAATAAATGGATTGTTTTAGCTGAGAAGTGTTCTCAGTCTTGTCCCTGCCCAAATAAGTTTGGAAATACAACACATTTTAAAAAAAATTTTTGACTGTCTCTTTCTCTTTCAGATGAAGCTGATACAGTATCTTTAAACTTTTTCATATTTTTTACTTATGTTTTACTCTTTTTGAATTCTTATACATTAAATATTAGATACCCATTATTGAGAATTTATGTTTTTAATATTTTCTCTTTTTTTTAACCGTTCTGCTATTTTTACCCACATTTGGCCATATATTATTAATTTTATAGTTAACTCATTGTTTTGAAATTTTAGATATTTATTTTTCATAAATTTCAAAAATACACTTAGTGTCTCTGAATTTTTCTATTTTGAGGCATCTTATTCTTGCTTTTGTAGGTGTGCTATTTCTTAAATCTCTTTGAGGCTATACCAAGTTTTTAATAAGTTCTCTTCTTTTCCTGAATTATCTCCATTTCTCTGGGGTAAGCTGCTCTTTTTACATTTCCTTTTATCAAGGGAAATTATTATCCTTCACTGACCATTCATATTTACAGAATTCAAGTTTTAATTGATTTCTCTGGGCAACTGGTGTGGGTTTCCTTTATTACTGTGTATGTGGGATGGCTATTCCCTGTAAGTATCTCCTCTGAAATGGAAATGGAAGGCTTCCTGGAAAGTCTGCATATAATAGAAGCATATTGATGAGCAGGAATGAAAATGGTTTTACTCTGTGACACTAACTCACATACTAGCAGACTTAGTTCTTTCTAGACAATACATTCAGATGAGTGTTAGTGGGATTTTAATGAATTATCTTCCAGTAACTGCAGAGGGAACTCACAGGCAATTTCCAGCCCCCTGGTTCTCAAACTTTAGTTTGAATTAGAACTATCTGGAAGGTTATCTGGCATGGCTAATACAAAGTAGCCATATGTACTCCAGAGTGTTTGACTCAGTATGTGTGGGCATGGTCTAGGAATTTGCCTTTTAATAAGTTTTCAGCTCGTTGCATGTTATGGATCCACACTTTGATAACCATTGCTCCAGACCGACTTTCAATTAATTTCTCCCTACTTCAATCTATTCTTCCATCCCATTTTCCTGTATTTGCTGTGCTGCCTTTCCTTATTCTTGTTCTATTATTAATGTGTGTAACAAACCACCCAAACCCAGTGGCTTAAAGCAACAATGATTATTAATATTCTGCTTGCTGAACTCCTATTTCGGTGGGGCTCAGTAGTGATAACTCATCCTTAATTCTTTTAGTATTAGCTGCAGCAGTTTGAAGGCTGGGGGCTGAAATAATCTGAAATTTCATTTTCTCACATTTCTGGTATTTAAGACCCTGTATGAGGCTATGAGCAAAAATACCACATCTCCATATGGCCTGACACATTCCTCAGTACGTGGTGGCTGGATTTCAAGGGTAATTATCCAGGAGAGCCAGATGGAGGTCATATTACCTTTTATGATTCAGCCTTAGAGGTCATGCACAGTCACTTCTGCTGCATTCTATTTATGCAAGTAGCTACAAAGTCCTTTCCAAATTCAAAGGAAGGAGGAAAAACCTTCTTCTTTTCTTTTTTTAAAAAAAAATTAGTGTAGTGGCAAGACTCTAGAAGAGTGCGTTGGAAAAGAAATGTTGCAGTAAATGTTGCTGCTATAAAGTTCCATCTATTATTATCCTTATTCTAAGCATAATTCACTGCATCATCACATGCAAAATATTGATACAATCACACTTTTCCTCCAAGGAAATCCAAAATCTCATCCATTATAGCATCAGTTTTATGCTCAAGGACCAGGATTTTGTCAACTAAATCAGGTCTAGGTGTGAATAAATTTTTTCATGTGTGTTTCCCTTGGTAAAACTTGTTAAATAGAGTTCTCAGTCTATAGACCAGTGAATTAAAAGGGACATATTCTTTGTCTTTGATATAGTCTTTGATATAGTCAAACAGTGATGGGTGGGTCATAGGATAACTGCTGTACATACTCCTATTCAAAAAAGGAGAAAGTGGGAGGAACAGAGTGTTCAAAGTTTCATAATTATTCTGGGATCCATTCAGGCACATATTTGAGCTCACTGATTAGGGCTCAGCACTACTGCCTGGGAATGATTCTCCATAGCTTCACTGTGACTTTTAGGCTCTGGGCATTACCCTCTGAGTCACCCTTTCTTTTCCATAAACAATGGCTATTGTTTGCAGCTGAATAGTTTTATCAACTTGCTTTATGTTAATAGTGATTCAAGGATCTAAAAATTAATTTTCATTTTGTAATGTCACTGTCTCTTTTTGTCTAAGCTGGTGATGTTTCCAACCACACAATTCCTTTTAAAAATTCAGTGAGTTTTCCATGAATCTTGTTATTTAGCCAAGTTATACTCAACAATCTTTTTGAGGTAAATCCTCCTCCACATTTGGCTTCTTATAAGCCTTCTGATATACAACACCCTTAGAATTTTTAGCCCTACTGTTTAATAGAGAAGATCTGTTAGACTTTCAGAGGGCTTTATCTGATTAAGTGAATTGCTCAGGCAATCCTTAAGACTTCTGAAGTATTAAGAATAACGCCATTTCCCACCTTGGATTTGATATTTACTCAGAAGTTCTTTGTCATTTGAGAACCTCAGATAAACTAATAATATGAAGCATTTTTATTTTTGAACTCAGTAAGACCTAGCTGCTTTATAACTCCTTTCAATTTCACTTAAATGAAAACATTTTAGCTAACCTATTTTCCCCTCTCATTTTATCAAATTCAGTAGGAAGAAACCAGGTGACAATTTAAGTATTCTACCTAGAACTCTCCTTAGCTATGTCATCCAGTTCATTAGGTATATTTTCTATCTTCCACATTACCACAGACAAGGTGTGGTTACATTTTTTGCCTTTTGTCTGCTTTTCTCCAGCTTTCAGTAATATTTTCCTCATTATCTTTAAGCCATTACCAATAGCCTTCTAGAGGGCCATCAACGATTTGCTAATAATCTTGTTCACGGTCCCATAGTCTTTGTCTAATACCTTCCTCAAAGCTCTTACAGCTTCCACCTGCTAGCTGACCCCAAAACCACATGTTTTACATTCGTTATAACAACACACTACCCAATTAACAAAATTAGCTACCTATTGCTACCTAAAAATGACCTCAAAACTTGGTGACTTAAAACAAAAGTAACATTAATTTTGATTATGATGTCACAACTTGCTGAAGGCTTTACAGAGATAGCTCACTCTGCACCATTTGGCATCAGCTGGGGCAACAGTTAGGAACTAGAGTCATATGAAGACTTTTGCATTTATATATCCCCCAGTTGATACTGGCTGTCAGTTGAGACCTTAATGGGGTTGGTGACCAGAATATCTGCTCCATGGGATGTCTCCAGGTGGCTTGGGTTTCCTCACAACATTAGGTCTGGATTCTATGGGGGAGCATCCCAAGAAGAGAGCCAGGGAAAGGCCATATCATACTTCACAGCGTAGTCTCAGGAGTCCCATATCATCTTTTCGGCCATATTATACACATCCGTACAGTGAGACAGGTCCACCCAATTTCAAGGGAAGAAAAAGAGATTCTACCGTTTCATGAGGGAATAGCAAGGTTCTTCAGTAGCAACAACCTCATGTGGAGTTGGAAATATAGCTGTGGTCACCTTTGGAAAATACAATTTTCCACACCTCTCTTTCATCTATTGACATGCTTTCACCTATTTTCCATGTTTCAGAATTTTGTGCAATTTCTTATTTTCTCATTTATGTCTAAGTTTTATTTGCTTTTCTGGGTTTATGTATTTAACCATTTCTTTGCTGACATTACAGTTGTGTTTCATGAGAAAAGATAAGCAAATGCATGACTGAGATCATTTTTTAAAACTGGAATCATTGGGTAGGCGCGGTGGCTCATGCCTGTAATCCCAGCACTTTGGGAGGCTAAGGCAGGTAGATCATGAGGTCAAGAGATTGAGACCATCCTGGCCAGCATGGTGAAACCCTGTCTCTACTAAAAATACAAAAAATTAGCTGAGCATGGTGGTGTGTGCCTGTAGTCCCAGCTACTCGGGAGACTGAGGCAGGAGGATCACTTGAACCTGGGAGTCGGAGGTTGCAGTGAACCGAGATCGCACCACTGCACTCCAGCCTGGCAACAGAGTGAGACTCCATCTCAAAAAAAAAAAAAAAAAAAAGCAGAAAACAAAAAACAAATAAAACAAAACAAACAAAAAACACGAATCATCACTTTCATTTTTTTGTAAATAGCTATATTAATATTTTTGAATAAGAATCCCTTGAATTGAATTGCCTTTAATAATTACAATTGTATATTGAGGTTGAAAATTACATTACAGTAATGGGTCAATTAAATACTGCTAGTTGTGCCCTAGGTAACATTAGCAGCAAACAAAACTTAAATAATATGAATTAACAAGTCATATATGGACAATAAATTGATATTATCTAAAATAAAAGAATTCTTACTAATTTTTTAACTAATAACAATAAATCATTTAAAGTCATACAGTAACAACAGGGACCATAATTATAAACAAATGTGAAAGATTCTAATGAGAGACATTTTAATCATGTCCTGAACCATCCTCACTTGAATTTCAATAGTATTTCTTAAATATTCTGATTCAAATTAACTTCTTTGACATCTTTAAATTTGTTCCTCAGTCCCTGGGAACACTTCGATGTATGCTAGGGTAAAGTAAATACATTAGAAACAGATAAAAATACTTCACTTTTAGAGTTATAGGATTACTTGGAACTTACCACAGAAAACTTGAACACCATACTTACAAGCATAATCTTGAACCCTACATACATCTAGCCAATAAAGACAGAAGGACCAATTTGATCTATCTCTTACACTAGAACTCTAACCCTTTGGAGGCTATCTGGCGATTACACTTTTTAAAAGATAATTTTTACACCATCATGAAAAACCACATATCAATTTTTAATTTCTAACCAAATTAACACTTTTCTTATTACACAACAAAAGTGACTTTATTTAAAAATATACAGTAAAATAAACTAAATAAATTTAAATTACTTACAATTTTACTTTAAAAGACATGCTAATATTTTATTAATTTCCTTCTATTCCATTGCTTTTTTCTTCTTCGTCTACCTCCTCCTTTCCTCCTTTATGTATTTCTTTCAGCGTTCCTCTGTAATGATCATACACAGCATTTATTTTTCATCTTCCTAACAGGCACTGAGCTAGAATGCCATTATTTAAAAGTTTATTATATAGAGTTAGATATGAAAGTATTCTACATCTATGTTTACACAATTTTATGTGTTTAAACATAAAATTCATGTGTTCATCTTGTATTTCAAATATTTATTATCACAGTTATACATCTTTTAGGGGAAGAGTATTTTTTGCACTCAATTAGCATAGCCTTTTAGCTGGAGATTTTGGAGTTGGAAACTATAGTCTAGGGTGCTGGTAATGTGAGCTCATGTGAGCTCTCTGAATATGACTAAGACCCCTCCAAGTCTAAGGGGAAAAGAGTAAATCATGATGTCTATTCGAAGACATTTCATAAATGAATATCTTTCTGATTAAGAAGTCCATTCAATTTAAACACATTTAACGTGTCGTTTATGACTCATGAAAGAGCAGACACAATTCTACAGGGATATGGGTTCCACCAGTGATTTTTATATTAAAGGAATTGTTTGCTTCAAAATATGATCTATATTATTTAAAAGTTCTCCTTCAACTGCATTTCAGCCCTGACTTCAAATAACCATACACACTGTTTCCTGACTTCTTAACAGCACTAAGACACGATCAAAAACAAGTGTACTTGAACAAGTTAGCTGCTTAGTAAAAACATTATCTCCGGAAAAAAAGAGCTGGGACAGGGACAACCACATACAAGATTTTTATTGTTGCAGAATGATTTTTTTCACACTTCAGCTATTAAAGGAGAAGCTCAGATCGCAAAAGGTGTATATTTCAAAGCTTCTTTCAAAGAGAGAGATTCCTTTCTGCTACAGTTACCTGAATGAGAAATAAATTGTAAAGGCTAACTGACCAATAAATGGATTTTAAAGGTGCAATTTAGTTGGACTTTCCACCTTTTTCATTTGAATCCTGTTTTGATTACGATTTTTCAGAAGCTTTCAAATGTTTACGATTTATCATAAGGGTCTTCTTTTATACAGCACAGTATCTCCTTCCAGCGGGCACATCCCAGCATGACTCCAGCATTTATAAAGAGGGGATGACTCCTAATAGCCTAGTTTTTCAACTGCAAGTGGAATCAAGGCTAATTGCAACAAACCACCTCAGTTTAGTAAAACTAGAAGTCTCCTGGCCAGTCAGACAAATCCATTAGGATTTTATTGGGTCCTAAAAAGAGTTATGTGATTCCCTAGGATCCAATCCTTGTCAATCAGGCATGTTAAATTGGATTCTTGAATAGGGAAATCCCTTAGGGAGAGTAGATGTTATCTAGATCAGATGCAGTGATTTTTTCGACTCTGTGCTCACTAGGTTCTGTTCTCTCTTTAGTGAACCAATAAAACCATAATAAGTATTGATTAACCCATTACTGAGCATTATCCACTGGCTTCTGCCTGGCTGTATTTAAACACTACATTGTACTTTCACAGTGCCACTCTACAGACACTTGCCTTGCTGTGGCTGTCTTGCCAAAATGGTGCCAAGTGTATTTATTTTTAGTACAAACCAAATATTCCAATTACACTACCTCTGTCAGCTTCCAAGGTGTTCTGCTAGTTTTCTAAAGAAAGAAAATTATGCTATTGTTTTTGGTACAGTTGACTATATGGTAATTCAAGTGTTTGAATATTTTGAAATCTGAGATATTGTTTTCCACTAGGAAAAAACATAAAAATCTTATCACAAGACCTAAGTCAGTTTCCCTGTTGATTACAAAAACAAAAACAAAAAAACTGCCATTTAAATTAGTCTTGCATGTGTAATCTTTGAACAAATTATGTAATCTTCTAATCATTTATGATGTCAGTAGAGGGAGTTTTCATTAGCACACAGCTGATTTCATTAACTATTGGAAATGTCATAACATTCAGGAGGCAGCAAAATCATAGTCTGTCTCATGCTGTGAAGTTTTAGTGGACGTGTTTAAGATTCCCCTGTAAATTGACTGTTCACAAGTGAAGGTAAAATTTCTGGCAAGGCTGATCTATAATGTTTTCAGAATTTCCTTGTAAGCACTAGCTTATTCATGGCTGTCTGCTTTTCTTTCTGCAGGCTGCTTAATACTTAGAAATGCAAAGATCAACCAGACAAATTAAGTGTGATTAGAGGGGACAAGGTCATGTGCTGAATGGAGATAGGTCAATCTCAGGCATCAGAGCAAAAAAATAAAATAAAATAAAATAAAATTCACATTCATATTCACATTAATTATTATGCTTTTAGTATCTATTTTGTTTCATATTTATTCTGACTACATATGCAGTTTTTAGGAAAGAATGTGCTTTGAGAAATCGATATATATTTATGTTATTTTGGAGTTTATAGTTTGCAAGTCTATATTACCTTTTGTGTTCATTACAGAATAGTCATTTGATCAAGTGATTTTCAATACATTGTCAAAATAAATTACATTCACTTCATTAGATGTACAGGAAGTGTAGCCAAAGCAGGGACAAGTATTAATTTAGGACTCTGCAGAAACTGACACTCCATCTTATGACCCTGAGGCTGTATTATTCAAGATACCTAGTGATGGAAGGAAGTCTGTCTCCATAGCAATTACCTAAATCTTTTATCAGTCATTTCTGGAAAGAAAATTAGAGCAATTGTGTCAGGATGGTCATATGGGCAGAAATTGCACACTCATTCAAACCACTTATGTCTCTGACTTTGTCCTTGCTTGATAGCTGCTTTTGTTTACTACTCTGTGTTTGAAAGCTTGATTGGGCATGAGCAGATGTGCCAAACTGTAACTACAAAAGGCTGGCGTTTTGTTTTCTTCTCATTTCTTTTTTTCTTCCTTCATTACTTTATTTCTCTTTCTCTCCTCTTTTCTTTCCTTCTCTTTCTCTTTCTTAGCAAAACTAAATCTTACCACTTTTGTCTATTAAGCAAATTAGATGTCGTTAATAATGTGAAGAAACACAATTAGGAATAGTTGAAATAAGTTGCAGCAGTCCTTCCTCATTATTTATTTATTAAATTTAGTTATTATTAAACTAAACTTGGTAATATTTAACAGTTAGATGATTGCCAACTTGGGAAAAAGACTGCAAAGAATATATCCTTTTTCTTATATTTTATGACACAGGAATATTAATTGATTAGATAATTGATATCACACCAGTAAAGTCAATTGTTAGTGTGGAGGTCCATTGCCTAAATATGATTTAATCGATCTAGAATTTTGAAAAATATTCAAACAAATTAATAACCAAAGAGGAATTTTAGTCGCGCTGTGGAAACAGCTTCAAAAATCCCTCTGAACGTTTAGGTTTTTGCACCATTGGATTTTGAAATAAAAATAAAAAGCTTAACTCTTGATCAATGAGAGTTGCAGTTTTCTTTGAGTGGTATGAACAACGCAGTTTAAGCTTTCCCTTCAAGTTCCTTGTTCAGGAAAATTTACAATTAATGGCTTTCTTCAACAGCAAAGATATCCCCTTCTTCGTGGCTCAGCTAGGGACCTGCCAGACTAATCTATTCCCAGTGGGCTGGCCATGGTCCTTTACTCTATCTGTCTTAGCATATTGATTTCTGAGCTGTCTTATTGGTTCCTAACATAATTATAGCAGGAGTGGGTCTCTTAGTACAGCTAATACATTTACACTATGGCATCTAGGGGAGCTTATTATAACGGCATCCGGTAGTGCTGCTATAGTTAAGGGTCAGTTTCTATTTCCATTATAAACTCCATTTTTCAGTGAGTATATACCTTAGCAGTTTTAATTTATTTAAAGGTAAAAAAGAAAAAGAAAACCTGGCTTTGTGTCATCCAAGATCCACACATTTCTGCTCTTAAAAGTTAATAAAACTGAAGTCTCTATCCTTGCCATACTTTTGACATTTTCAGGAAAACAAATGATATTTTCTATTCTTATGGGATCTTTGACTTAGTAACTAATTTGACACACAGCTCAATTGTGGTATCAACAGAAGTGGTTTTAATACCCTAAACACGTTATGAATAGCATATATTATTATGTTTTTATCTATAAAAAGTGTGATGACTTTCAGCTTCCAAAGACTAAGGAAATACGTTTATCCACCTAACAGATAGATATTTGACAGAAACAATATTTCTTGAAATAGAAAAATTACCATCAAGATGATCTTTTACTGAAATGTTCATAATAGAAAACTCTAAATATGATAGCATACTATGTAAAGAAATAAATGTACCTCATGTAGGACAATTTTGTTCACTTAGCAAAATTTAAGATATAAAAAGGATTTTAAACAATTGACTAATAAAAATGTGGTTTGTATTTTTGTACGTTTAAACAGTATAAAGTTGTCTTGTCTCTAAACCAGCAACAGTTAATTTAGAGTTAGTTAAGCTTCCTAGCCATAGATGACTCACTCAATTCATAGATGAATATTTGAGACTTCAAACAGTAATAACCTATAACTAAATATTTCACTGTGTGGTTTTGTGTCCTAGCATCTTAGAATTCAGCCTGAATTCTAGAACATATGAAAACTTATATGCTTGATTATATGTATTTTTTTTTACCATTCCTAGAAAGTGATAGAAGATGGTGCTAAAGGCTCCAAGTGAAATTTGTGGAAAGGTTAATTCATAGTATTTCAATTGTCCATGTCTAGATGTATGCTATACAAGCGCTAGTTAATCTATGGAAAAATGAAATTCATATAATAGCCACATTGGCATTAGAATTATTCCTATTTTTAATATTTAATAATAGTACAATAAATTGATTATATAGTATTAAATATGCATTTAAATTTATATATAATTACCATATATAATACATTTTATATAACATATGTAGGTAGATGAGCTTTTATGGTAAATCAAAATTTACTCCTCTAAGGAAAACAAACTTATAACCTGAAAATTCATTTCTAAATTGGATTTTTTTTCCATTATAAACAAAATGTAATAAGCAAGTTTTAACACTTTCAATATGAAAATATCTTGAATATCAGCACTTGTATTTTTTCCTGCTGTAATACTGGATTTTACCTGATATTTTTGGAATGTTGTTTGATTCATCCATTTTATGTATTTTTATGGAAAGCATTGTGGTAAGCACAGAGATTGCAGAAAGATTAAAAAATAAAATTAAAAAAATTTGTCCCCAGTCTATAAAAACTCATATTTTTGAAAAGGAAAACATGTCGTAATTACCATAGTGGAGGTAAGTAAAACATATTGAGGAATCTAAATTTCAGAAGACATAGTGATAATTCTGACAAAGAATCAAGGAATGCTTTACAAAGAACATTACACTGGAAATACGTTTTCAAAAATGGTAGAAGGTTTCACCATATGCTAAGTAGCTTTGAATTATTATGATTGATTGACTATGTCTTTATTTACCTGTCTTATAGCCTTACTTGCATGGGAGGCTGTTTTCTGTGTAAGATCATGGCAACATCTATTCTTTTTCTCATTCTCATTTATTTCTTTTAATTTATGGTAGGCTCAGAAATCAAGTAACATATGTAAAGACTAAACAAGAAGCAAACATTAATTAGTACCTCTCTAATTAATGTCTGTATAATCTATGATATTCAGGTACTTTAATTCCTGTACTTTACAATATCTATATTAGATGCTCTGAGCACCTCTTTGCTTAATGACCGCTGCATTCCAGTTATAGAAGGGTGCTAAATATTTAGTTCAAGTAGATAAAGTTGACATTTAAATGAGGATTGTTGTGCATTATGTAAGTGCAGCCGATCAAATCTATGTTCACCTCTTTCTAGCAGAAAGAGGTGACTGTGGCTAGCTGTACCCATGTGACTGCCAGCTAGTCAATAAAATGTAAGAGAGGGGAATAGGTGCCACTTCCAGGTGATGGCTTTTAAGATGTGAGTATACTTCCATGTTCTCTTTGATCTCTAGGCTAGATAACATGGCCCTGGTGGGTGGTGGAGCCACAGAATGGAAGGTACTTGAAGGTTCTGAATCATCAAGTAGGGAAGAGCCATGCTTCCCAAGCTTACAACTTCACCAACCAGGATACCAATTTGGACTGTTATATGAGGGGAAAACAAACTCTTAATCTACTTATCTGGAGGGAGATTACTGTAGTACGGACCACCTAAAAGAGTACAATATATTGTATGCATGTTTGACTATATATGGAGCCCTATATACATATTAATTACTGGCTCTAATTTTACAGATTGTGTATATGAGATTTCAGTTTCCAGAATTTTCAATACTTTAACTTTTAGTTTTGTAAAATGTATTTTTAACAGCTGCTTTTTGTTTTATTTTACTTTTATCTTATTTTTTCAGAGAAATCCTGGGTAAGTTGACTAATGCAATGACTGTATGGGATGTGAAGCTACTAATGAGTTTTTCAATGATTTGACAAACTCAGTTCAAATAATCAATAGCAGCTTTCAACAGGACTTGTTCAAATTTCTGACCAAATGGACTGGTAGTTTTGTATCCAGCTGATGAAATATCACTATTTCCTGTTATCAGTTATACTCTTTAGATCAGTGTAAACATACAGATTCATACCATTTGAAAATCAAAGAAATTAACTAAAGATTAACCTCTCAACATGTGAATTTGAAGTTTATAAACTATATCAAATTAGAATAAACTTTAAAGACTTAGAATTTCAGCCAGCCCTCTTGAGTCATTTAGATTTTGCCAGAATATTTCACGAAATATTATGGTTAGATACTTCATACTAAAAATAAACTTTAACTTGACATGTAAGTTTTTTTAAAACCATTTTGTGGGTTCTATAGGAAGCATGGAATTGCAGTGGCACAGGAATTTTACAAATAATGAGGTGAAAACAGCTTAACCAAACTTTTTAAATCTTCAAAAGGATTCTACTCTGGTTCATAATAGACGTGCCTACAGATTCTCAGTCACAGCAAGATGGCTGGGCACTGCATTTCATATTCACAAAATAGGCTTTTTCTTGGTAAAGATGGTTTTACATCCCCTGTCATAACAAAGAAGGATTGCCAACTATTTATTTCAGTGTTCCTAATTGTTGTCAGAATGTGACCTAAAATCTGACACAGAATTTTTCAAAGTCAGGCTCCCACCCGGCATGTACATTTATCAACGTTTATTCCACACTCACCTATGCAGCAGCACTTGTGAAGGTCTGTTTTTATTTAATTCTCAAGATTTTGTTGTTAATAGGAAAACTGTCTCATAAATTAGGGAAGTGCTCAATTACAAGCCTGACAGAGATTGATTTTGGTTCTGCTGTTGGTCACTACCAGCAAGTGAAGGCCGCAGAAACCACAACTCCAGCTAATGCTGGAATCACTTCAGAGGTGCTCACTGAACAAGTGTTCATTAAGAAGTGAGAACTGTTGGCAGCATATCTGCATGTTGTTTGTGTTTATAGCAAGAATCTATATGAGTATCCTCTCACTATTTAGTTACATACACTCGTGACAGAATAACATAACTTTCAATTTTTTGCATATATTAATAGGTTTTTAAAAAGCCAACAGAACAACTTAAAGGCTTTAGCTGCCACATATTTAAAAAGACAATATATTCCAAAGGTCTGAAATTGCAGTTGTCACATTGGAAATCCACAAAATAAAATGACTCACAAACTGAAAGACAATAGGCACAAATGGCAAACTTAAAAAAAATCCAACTTGGGCAGCTAAATGTCAGGAATTCTTTTCTGAAACTCATTAAAAAATAAGATTCAATCAAGTAGAATTATAAGAGAATTCTAATATGAAATATTCTAATAAAGGAATGCTTTGGTTCTAATCCTTTGAGATAAAAATTATGGTAGAGTTTTAGAAAATAATTTTTCCTTGGCTTTAGGATAGATAATCCATTTGAATAAAGTTTCTATTGCTTTTTTTGTTTAAATTTTCAAAATTACTACATGATAATAAAGGACTGATTTGATGTGTTTGGAAAAATAAAGATATATTTTCTGCCTCAAGTAATGGATAAGGAAAGTGGCATTTTAAAGTGAGTATAAAATATACCAAAACTATGACTTTAGAGAAATTATGTTTACTTCAATTCCTAGGAAGACCCATTCCTATTATTCCAGCATGGGGTAGCTAGCATAACAGCCTCTTTCCTTTACAGTCTTAATATTATACTTTGATTACTAAATAAGGTTTTTTTTTTCTAGTTTTTGACCACAGATTACTTATTTTCATAATTAAATAAGGCAGAATAAGTGTAAAAGCTAAAAGTGTCTTAATTGTGAGGCTTATTCAAGATATTATTGGGAAGGTACACAAAACACTCCCTAAGTCTGATCTTTTGCTTTGCAGGATAAAAAAGGATACTTAAAAATGTATATGTATTATATCATTTTAGGATTCTGATATTCTGATACTACTTAGCTATCATCAGAAAGCTTCATATTTGGATGAACATAAGATTAAAGAAATGGTATATGCAAGATATTCTCTTTCTCTTCTCCTTACTTATTCACTACTAAATAAGTTAAACATTTATTTATTCTCAACAATTTTATTGCAGAATCTGAAATAGGTAAATACTTCAAACTTTTTTTCCAAAATTATATTTTGGTTATTTTTCTGCTTTACATTGTTTTCAAAGTCACCTAATGGCTAGCCTGGAATATACATTGACTCCAACAGTGTTTTACAAACAGGCCTCATGAAATAGCATATTTGTTAGAAGTCGCGGATGAATATCACTATAGTTATTAAATTACTGTTCTTTAAAAAACATTAGACAAATAACAGGAAATCACGCTGTGCAGCAGGATAATATAATTAGGATTCAATTATAAGAGTTATGAACAATAAGTGAGCCTCTAAATGGCAAAGTTGAAAGTTGGCCTTTGATTGTAAGTTAACATTTTCATGGTTTTGAACTTAAATCACTGTGTTTTCAGTGGAAAAAAATAGTGTGTTTATCTATATGGAATATATAATTTTCTATAAACCTATAGAGTAATAGCATTTGAAGAAAATTACTTTGCAGTTTAATTTAATGAACGCTATTTACACTTCCATTTCAGTTTCTAGTAACCAAACGAATGCTTTAACAGCTTTACTGGTTTCAAAGGACCCATGCCTCATGCCTGTCTCAGCTTTAGTTTACATGAAGGAAACTGAAAATGCAGATGTCACATAGGCTTCGGTGAGTGATAAGATGATAAATACTACATTTCATGAGCAGGAGTATAGGGCATGGAGAAATTCCTAAAAATTTTAGAAATTCATAAGTCTCTTATTACTTTAAAAATTTTACCATTCTTACTAATGTAATCTAATAATCAATTCTTAAATTGCCCTTTAATAATTTCACTGACCAGCAAAATCCTTCAAACATCATATCAAATATCATTACCTCTTTGAAGGCATTCTCACTCTCATCACGAGAGTAATTTATTACGTCTGTACACCAGTCCTCTATATTCTGGGACTGATTCTGTGGAAATAATTATAACTATCATTCTTGATCACTGACTCTATGCTAGCCATGTGCCTGTTATTTTATTTAATTCAAGATCCCCATAGAGGTAAAAAGAAGTAAGCACTATTGATATTCTTATTCAACAATGAGGAAGACAGACTTATGAAGGCCAAGCGGCACAGTTGACAGTTCAAACTTCCTGGAGCTGGGACTGTAATCCAGGTCTTTCTAATTGTAAAGCTTATTCTCTTTCATCATTCTGTTATATTGTTTCTCACTTTAGTTCCAGGTATGACAATAAATAAGCTTAGCTCAAGGGTAGTCTGGAACATAAATACCACTCTGTGTTAGAGATGACCTTTATGCTCCAGGTGATCCTTATGCTTGAAAAAAAAAAATGACGACAATAAAACAAGCCTCTGCATTTTGGTTCTCTCTACACAAAGAAAGAGTAACTTCTAGGAAGGATCCTGAGACCTGAATGAGAAATTGGGAGAGGAGGGCAAGTACATTGCATGATTGGCCCCAGTTTTCACCCCTCCATTCATCAACTCTTTTGCCATGGCCTCATGACAGGTGTGGTATTATGTCCCTTTCCCTGAGCTTTGAGCTTAGATATGTGATTTGCTTTAGGAAATGATAAATAAGCACAAGTGACAGTATCCCAGTTATGACCTGTGCCATAAGAGGCCTCACAAGTTTCTGCTTGCTGTCTTGCACCACTGCCATTGCCATAAGAAGAATTTGCACTTACTAGCCTGTTAGTCCAAGGAGGATGCAGAGCAAAGCTGCCCAGCTGGACACAATCCATAGCAGCTGAACCCCACAGCTGGCCCACAGACACGTGAATGATAGTAGATGATTGCTGCCTTAAGCCACTAGATTTGGAGATTGTTTGCTATGCAATGGGGTCTATGATTAATACACCATGTGTAAAGAAAAAAATCACATTGAATTAGTATTGTTCAGCATACACTATTTTCAGTAAATAAAATATAATGAAAATTGGACCTTGCCATCAGGATGTTTTGATTCTTAATATTTCTAAAGTTTATATTGATAAGCAAAATAAAACCATTGCATTCATAATCATTAAAAGCATACTTTTTAAAGATCACACTTAATCCTCTACTTCTGACAAAATCTTAAAGGAGTTGGGTAAGAACTGTCTGGGTCCCGGGTGGAGTAGAGTAGGTAGGAGAAAATAGGCATTAGAATAGATTAGTTGGTTAACATGTAACATTCTTCCTTTAAGGATGACATATTAAGACTAAATAAAGCACACATTATTTACAAGGAACCAATTTTGTGAAATTAAAATGTCAAGTGGGACCCTAGCATTACATTCACTGCTGTCTATATTATCTAGCTATAATCTGTAGCTAACTCAGAAATTCCGGTAGTGACTCTCAAGAATTAGAATTGGGGCTGGTGCAGTGGCTCACTGTAATCCTAGGGTTTTGGGAGGCTGAGTAGGGAGGACTGGTTGAGTCCAGGTGTTCAAGGCTGCAGTCAACTCTGACTGTGCCACTGTAGGCCGGCTGCAGTGACAGAGGAAGACCCTGTCTCAAAAAAAAAAAAAATTAAAACTAATATGATTCAGTCCCCAAAGTTCTCAGGGTAGATTCTTATATGACCATAGCCTAAGTACAAGATGAGATAACAAAGGGAAAAAGACAGTTATGGTCATGTTCTTGTGGCCAAAGAGCTACAAGAGCTTTCAGAGCTGAGCTATAATATTTTAACTTATGGCATGATGTTTGTCTTGCCCTTCAATAAAACTCAGCAATTCAATCAAATGTCTCTGGCCAGCTTCCACTTCATCATCGCAGCATGTAAAGCTTCATTAGTATTCCAAGACTTCTTTCTTCTACCACCTCTCTTCTTCAGAACAACAGCTTTTATTGTTATTTAGCACAGAAAATAGAGATTATAAGGCATGAACTACCTCAATGTTCTGCTCTTCCATTTGTTCATCTATTAGCACTGGCATCAATCTCAGAAATTGTTCTATGAGAAGCAACTCCTCTAATGCAATACTAATTTATTCATATGAGCTCTTCATTCCTGAATACTCAGCCTTTCATTTTTCACTGACTCCTTTATTATATAAGTATGCTGACATATCTTCCACTTTTATTTACTTCCCAATTCAGTGTTCTCTCTAGACTTATCTCCATATAACTCTGCTTTAGAACCAAGCTCTTAGAAAGTGTAGATTAACTTCCAGTTCCAAGTTTATAAGTGCTATTTGTATCAGATTAATTTTCCCCCAGATACTACTACAAAAGAGAAACAAAATACAAAACAAAACTACTTGGAAACATTACAGAAGAAGCAATGCAAGGAGGATTTCAGGAGCTATAATTTTACAGGTAACAGGGCATGCAGACTTGAGCTTTGCGTTAGCACCTGCTTTTGATCAGGGGTGATTCATCACTTCTTGCTATAGGAGAGTAGAGTTTTTTCAAAAAAGAGGCAGACTCTCTGGGAATAGTCAAAAGAGTTTAAAATTAGTGGCTGCTAAAGCAACTGATATTTGAGGTGGGAAATCTTATAGAGGAGAAAACCATAGAAAAGCAAAAATTTCCCTCAAAATGCTTGCTTACCCTTAAACTGCACAGGCAGAAGTTAAGAGCAGAGAAACAACTAACAGAAAGCAGTAGGTGGGATCCCAAAGTGACAAGCAAAGGTTTCAATAGTTGTGAGGTGTTACAGTAGCAGTGGTTAGAGTTCAAGCTCCACACTGAAAAACATTCCAGATCCTCAACAGGAACCTCAGAAATACCGTCAACACTAAACCAGAAATATTGACGACTGATTTCCCAACAGAAACAATGAAAAGAAGAAAATAGTGGAATGGCATATTAGAGTCCTTAACAAAAGAAACAAAACTGTCAACCTCCAGTTTCCATACCCGGTGAAAATATTCTTCAAGGTGAAGGTAAAGAAAAAGTGCAAACAAGTCAAATGTCAACTGAGCAATGAATAGATAAAATCGAGTATATCCATGCAATGGAATATTATTTGGGAATGAAAAAAGAATGAAGTTTTGATACATGCTGCAACATACATGCTGTAAGTCTTAAAGTAACTGCAAAAGAATATTAAATAACAAATCAACTGATAATGGAAAAAAATGAAATAAAAAGATTGATACAAGAAGAATTGAAAAGCTGAGGAATCCTACACCAATGAAAGAAAAATGAACCTGGTTTTAGAATGTTTCCCATACAGGAAAATCCAGGCCTTGATGATTTTAATAGTGAACTCTTCAAAAAATTTAAAGAAGAAGAAGCATCAATTTCACACAGTATTCAACTCTTCCTATGTGGCCAGTGATAGGAACTGAAACATCACATAAGGTGTCAGATACAGGCAGCACTTTGGGAGGCCGAGGCTGGTGGATCACGAGGTCAAGAGATGGAGACCATCCTGGCCAACGTGGTGAAACCCCATCTCTACTAAATATACAAAAAAATTAGCCGGCGTGGTAGTGGGTGCCTGTAGTCCCAGCTACGAGGGAGGCTGAGGGAGGAGAATGGCATGAATTCGGGAGGCCGAGCTTGCAGTGAGCGGAGATTGTGCCACTGCACTCCAGCCTGGGAGACTGAGGGAGACTCCGTCTCAAAAAAAAAAAAGGGCCTACCCGTTTCATGTCTAGATGTCATGTATAGATGTAAATTCTTAAAGAAACTATGAAAAATAGAATCTGTCAATATATAGAAACAGGATAATATATCATGAAAAAGTAGATTTATACCACAAAATCAAAGTTGGCTTAACATTAGAAAATCAACTGATGTAATTTGCCTCACTAATGAGAAAAACAAAAAGATCATTCACAACCCAATAGATATACAGAAGGCATTTGACAAAATTCTACACTCATTTATTTGAAAAATCTCTTAGTTATATCTGGTTAGATATTGTAAGTGAATATGTATTAAATTGATAAGCAAGAAAAATTTAATAAAAATACATTATTAGTTTACAATAATTCAATAAAGGAGAAATGATGAAGTAAAAAATAAGAAATAAATAAATAGAAAACAATGCAATTACAAGATATTCTTTACATAAAATTATGTAGTAATTATATAGAAATAAATTGGATAAAGAACTCAGTTTGATGGATAGGAAAATTCACTACTGTTCTACCCAAGCTGTCTTAAAATTCTCTACGCATAAAAAGGATCTCAGCAGTTTATTCAAGTTCTATGTGCAGACTGTAATTCCAATATTTATGTAGAAATGCAAAGGGCCAACCATAGCTAATGTAATATTGAAAAAAACAATAACGGAGGAGGACATATATTACCTGACTTAAAGAGTTACTGTAATGTTTAAAGTTACAGTATAGTATTCATACAAGAATAGACAAATAGACAAGGAAATCAGCATAGGCAAGGTGGAAATAGACCCACCCACATAGTGCCACAAAAACAGCTGCAAAACAGTTGTCCAAGGATTTGTTTCTTATAAATGATGCTGTTTCTCTTGGATATCTATATGGAGGAGAGAGAGAACATGACCCATACATCATACCATATTACAAAATTTATCACAGAAAGATTGTAGACTTTTGTATAAAAGGCAAAAGAATAAGTTTTTTTAAGAAAAACAGAAAAATACTTTCATAAATTTGAGCTGAAAAAAAAAGACACAGTAAACAGGACACAAGAATATTAATTAGTTGCACTTTGTTAAAGTTAAAATTAAAATTTTCTCTTTTTATGGAAACACCATTAAGACCTGGGAAAGGCAAGTCATGATATGACAAAATATATTTGCAATATATTTTTCATATTTTATATTTTAAATTTTGAAAAAGTACATATTCAGAATATATACTGGACACCAAGAAATTAAATAATAAAAAGAGAGAAAACCAAATAGAAAAATGGTCAAAAGATTTGAATGTGCATTTCACAAAAGAACACTAACATTATTAGCTTTCAGAAAGATACGAATGAAAAATGAATGAAACAACAATGAAATAGAGAAACAACTAGCCTGGCTAAAATGAAGAAGATGGAAAACACAAATGTTGGCAAAGATACATATCAACCCTCATAGGTTGCTGGTGGAAGTGTAAATGAGTGCAATCATTTTGGAAAGCTTTGGCATTTCTCTATTAAAGATAAATATATGCCTACATTATGGTCTAACAATTTCATTCTTAGATGTATACCCCAAAGAAATGGGTACATAGCTCCCAGAAGATAGGCTATAAGAATTAATGGTAGCACTGATTGTAATAACCAAGAATGGGTAATAAATGTAATAACTAAGAATTATTTATCAATAATGACTAAGAAACTAGTGGCTAAAAACTATTGAATATATTCATACGATGGAATGGAAAAGAACACATTTTGGATGGATGAATTTTGTGATCAACGTTTGAGAAAAAGAGGCCATATGCGTGTGTGAAGTTAAAGAAAGGGCAAATGCAATCTATAGTAACAGAAGTGAGTATAGTGGTTGTGTTCTTGGGATGGGAGGTTTTGACTGGGAGTAGACAAATTGGGGTCTTCTATGAAGCTGGAAATGTTCTATATCTTGAATTGAGTATTTGATACACATGTGTAACATAATATTCACCAAACCTGCCCCTTGCAGCTTTTGGTCTCTCTCTCTTTTTTTTTTTTAACCACATTTCCTGCCTCACTGCCACCACCACACTATCTACTGCAACTAGGTTCACCCCTTACCACTCCAGTGAACATGTTCATGCTAATTAGGTTCATCAATAATTGCCCTGTTACAAAATTTAACGGATATTTTAAAATTCCAAAATTCCTTCACCTCTTTGATGTATTTCAAATCATGTATTCCTTTTCCTTCCTTCGCCACTTTTTTCTGACCCTAAATACCACAGTCTCTGCTGCCTCCCTGCCTGTACATTTTTTTTTGCAAGGAGTTGTCCATGTCTTCTGATGCCATGTAGGTTGCCTTATATATATGATCCTTAAAATTCCTGCCCACCACCCACCTACCCACAGACAGATGGATTACAAGATATTTACTCTGAACAAATAAATTAGAAAAAGGGCCTCTCTATTTGGTTTGAATCAGCTGTACTCCAGGGAAGATGGCCTTGAAAATGGACACAGAGTCACATTTTAGCCTTATTTTTTTCCCTCAACCCTTGGCTAGGAGCCTTTATATGGAACTCCACCTGGAGAGTACTTCCTTGTAACACCCCATTTGGATTAATCTTGACAAAATCTCACTTATTACATGGTCTCAATTCAATTGTGAACGTCCCCATTAAACATTCCAGGCCTTGGGCAGCCTGGCAGGGGCATCTGCTTCCTCTGTGTATCTTTCATCCTCCAGTGAAGCAGCTGACACAGCGTATTCCAATTGTCTGTTTGTCTGGCTCCAATCTAAACTGTAAGGGCAAGGAATGTGTATTTTCCATGTTATAAACTCAGTAACATATATATATATATATATATATATACACACACACACACACATGTATACGTGTGTATAAACACAATCAGTAAATATTTGTTGAATAAATGAATGAATAAATCCAGTAGCAAATGAAGACAAAATAAAAATACCTACAAGAAAAATACAGTAATTTAAATGATAATGTAAGATCCAAATTTGGGAAAATTGGAATCTCTAGAGTTTTGAAAAGTTGGCCGGGCAGGCGTAGTGGTTCACACTTGTAATCCCAGCACTTTAGGAGGCCAAGGCGAGTGGATCACTTGAGGCCAGCAGTTCGAGACCAGCCTGGCCAACATGGTGAAACCTCATCTCTACTAAAAATACAAAAATTAGCCAGGTGTGGTGGTGTGTGCCTATAATCCCAGCTACTCTGGAGACTAGGGCAGAGGAATTACTTGAGCCCAGAAGATAGAGGCTGCAGTGAGCCGAGATCATGCCACTGCACTCCAGCCTGGGCAACAGAGAAGACCCTGTCTAAAAAAAAAAAAAAAAAAAAAAAAAAAAAAAAAAGTTAATTTTAGTTCTGTAGACTGTCAGACTAAATTAAATACTTAAAGCTACTAGGACTTCACTTATATTTATTCAATGTATGCTTAGTAGATTATACCTATCAATGACTAATATTTTATAAACAAAATAAGAATGATAGTCTGAAGTGGCTTGTTTTATGAATTCAATAATTTACACTTTTAAAATGATTTTTTGGTAATACCAAAGGAGAGCAATATCATCATCTGTGTTCTGATATTACAGCAAGAAAGTTACAAGTAAAATTCACTAACTCATCCATGAAAATAAACAATGGCATAGAAATTGACTTTGAAGGTATTTTGCAACATTTAAAATTTTTGTATTTTGAATTTCATTTCTGTGGCAAAACTTATCTTTTTAATTATGAAAACATATTTAGATTTAATAATTGTGTATGAGCACATTTATTATACAAGGTATTGTGCCAGACACAATAGGTTACATACAAGAATAAGTAAGTTATAATCTCTGCTTTCAAAGCATTCCGTTTCAAGGGAGAGAGAGAGATATGCAAACAGAGCTATGAGCTGAGACACAGAAATTACTTGGATTGACTTTCTGTAACATCCTCTTTCAACAGTGGAACCTGACACATTACATTATCACTAGGTGTTAGAAACTATAGCAAATTTGTATTAAAATATGGCCATTCAACTATTATTTTGGAGCAATTCTTGGACTGGATGCTTTCTATGTTTGGTAAACAAGCTTTGAGGAAGAAATAGTAAGGGAATCCCTTTATTTACAAACATTCTCATAGCTAGGTTTTTTTTTCAATATTGATCAAACAAAGAAACTTGGTCTGTGCATCTTTACTGCATTTCATACTTGTCTGTTCATCTGGCATGTGATCTCTCAGGAAAGATTCAATGCTCAGTGTCACAACTGAGGCTCTTCACTTACGTTGGCTCTTCCCTTTGTACTTACGTTGGGATGTGTGCGTGACATTTCAGTGTGAGATGATTACTTTGCTCTGTCTCTGTCTCTTTGTTCTACTTCTACCCTCACTTCTACCTCTCAGTTTCAGAGTTGTTAGCCCTCTTGAGCAGATGAACTACAGCAACTTCTCTGCCTCTAAAAGTTCCACATTTTGAGGTACACTCAGACACAGAATTGTAGTGGGACACAGATGTGAAAGTTGAGGGTTTAGAGGTTTAAAGATTCTTCTTCTCTATCTTGTTGTCTCTGAAAAACATCCCATCTATCTGCTCTCCAAACTTCAATCTTTCCCCTCTTAATATAAGTGCAATTTACCAAAAATAATATGTTTTCTTCTAAATGAAAGGGAAGAGAGAGCAATGAGAAAGAGAGCAAGAGCTAGGGCACACTTTTTTTCTTTGTCAACTTATGTAGAGAAAATGGGGTTTTAGGAATGAGTTTGTTCAAGCGGTAAATGATGGAAGATTTTTAATCAGAATACTTTCTGTTGTCTGCCATTACAAAAATTTGTAATTATAATTGTACTTAGCTAACTGACTGGTGTTTTATATGGGGTAATATTTAGAGTCACTTTTTTCACAATTAGGTTGTTTTCAAGTTTTTCTGAAATGATGAGTGATAATATGAAGTTTATGAATAAAATAAAATATATCTGATCGAAACAAAGGAACAAAAGGGTCTTTCATTTAAACGATTTTTTCCTTCTATTTTGTTTTAGTCTTGTTTTATTCATTTTTAGCCTATCACTTAAGGTATTTAGGTGAGGAACATGTAAACTATTATGTACAAGTGACAATGGAGATCTAATCTATGCTATTGAAAAACGGAGGGTGAATGCAAAGACATTGAGAAGGAAGAACTGATGGTTTCAAGTAATTGTGTAAAGAAAGAGGATGGCAGTCTTCTTGCCTGAGACTGGGAAACCAGGAGAAGGAACAGTTTGAAAGGAAAACACTGAGTTTGAAAGTTCTTCCAATGACTCATGAGAAGCACTCCAGAATGCAGTGAAAACATAGATCAGAGTATTAGGAAAGAAGACAAATTTTTCATAGACTTTTGCATGGAAATGACAGTTGAAACGTTGACAAATGTCTGAAATTACAAAACAAAGTGAAGTGTTTTAAAAGAGACAATATTGGAGGCAAGAATGGGAGGTAGATTGAGGAAAAACATCATAAATTTGGGAAGACAAGAGAGTCCAGGTTGGTAGAAGGCAGGGCAGAGAAGTCAGAGAAAGAAGAGGTTCAACTGTGTCACTCGATGCTAATAGGAATTGAGAAGACTGGAATATAGAATAGATCCAGGAGATATCATGGCCCAAGAAGTGCTAACATAAGGAAAAGTCAAACTATTTGAAGACTTATGGAAAAGAGTTGGGTAAAATAGTTATACATGAAAGCCAGAGGAAATAACTATTGAAGAAGTATTGAGAGACTAGTATGACATCAATAATCACAAATAGAAGGCCTTGCCTTAAAAAGGAATGGTTTGTCTTTCTCTGATGTACACAATGGTGATTATATACAAGGAGTATTTAATAATAAGGGAAAAGAGTTGAGGTTGACTCTCATCAAAATTTTCAATATAGCAGGAGATTAAAGTATCTGCTTAGAGATATGGAATATAGTATATGTTTGAGGGCTTGAAGCAAGATGATTGGAACAGGTGATGTGTAAATTAGAATTGAGCCAAAGACTGTAGAATCATTTTTAGTATTCAACTAAGATTGGTTAGCACAAATTTAGAGTGTTACCACCTTAAATGCTTTTTCCCCCCGAAATACTTCCAACTTAAGAATCAAGATAAATAGATAATATGCAGCTGAGTCTACCCAACGTTGAGTGAAGACATCAAAATATGACAGAAAAACAAGAGGAATGTGAAAACTTGTGAGACAAGGAGGAGGAACTTCCTTAACCTGTGTTAATGCAGAGAGTAAACAGATTCAATTTCACAATAAAACAAAAGCAAAAGAAATGGATAAGATGCTTAAGATTCAATTCAATAATAAGTTTTCAAATATTTGTGGGTAGTGGAAATTATAGAAGTTTATGTTCATATCAAAATTTTCTGTTCAGTAATACCTGAATTCTAAAAATCCAACTCAGATATGTATCAGAAGTTCCTTATAAAACAAAACAAAATATGTATGTGCTGTAGCAGTGCAATGCAGCATTTAGTATCATCCCATAAGAAGAAGCAAATGGAAAGAATGTCTTGAATGCAAATATTTACGTTAATCCTACCAAAAAGCAGAATAGCCTGAACTCTTATCAAAACTGCCCTTAGAAGTGCTTGAAGTGAAAAAAGAAAGGATAGTATATTCAATACGGGCAGATCCTAAAGCCAGACAGGAACAATAAACAATGACAAAAAAGCCTGACTCATTGTGACTTGGAGAAGCAGAACTTGCAAGTTCAACAGGAGAGACACTAAGGTAAATGGATGGATGAAGAGAAACAGGAAGCAAATGCTGCAGCCATTCTCTAGTTTTTAAAATGATAACCTACCAAACTCCTGTTTCTATTTGGTTAAGTAGATAAGAAGGGCTTGTCTGTCTATGAGAGAGATTAAATAAAATATTTCCCAATTTTCATCTAAAGAAATAAATATTATGTATATTTCATCAAGGGAAATGGAATAAGAGAGCTGAAGATATTAGCAAAGGAGTAATTATAATGGAATTTATTACAGCTTCAGCAGGGGAAAAATAATGAAGTACATTGAGAAATTGGGAGAAGAATGTGGTAGGGATGTACATGGATGCATCTCAATGCAATGGATTTTTGCATTGAGACAAAATATTCTTATGGAAGGAGCACTTGCAAAGCAGGAAGGAAAGATGTTTTAATTGGAGAGTGGGGTTTTAGCATCAGAGATTTTAGAAATTAGATGAATCTAAAACTGTTTCCTTGAGAAATGGAGGTGAAATAGAGGAAACAGTCATTGGGATGAAGAAGTACAGATCAGTGTGTAAGCTGTGTCCTACATATATGTTTTGAAGCCTTCATGTATGGAGACAGCAATTGAAGTGGAAAAAATATAAATCTAGGAGTCATCATCAACACGTTAAATGGCCGTAATAATTAGAACTAAAGAAACATCTGTGGGATCATTAACTCTTGCCAGGAGCTGTAAAGTGCTCATCTTCATTAACCCCAACACGTATTTCTTGACAACTCATCTCCAAAAGCTAGGTAGAAGAGAAGTATTTATAACTCTTGTTATATATAGGTTGTTTTTCCGAAAAGTTAGCTCTCCAGTGGCTGTGACTGGCACACTGGGCAGGTGAAAGGTCCTGAAAATAAGGTTCTTGTGCAGGCATGTTCCAATATCAACAAGGAAATGGCTCACCCACTGTGAAATTACATGATGATAAAAAATGCTGCTTCTGCTGTATAAAGAATACCTAAGCAAGGGTGGAGTTATACTCTCAGGAGGGTGAGTGAAAGATGGGGCAGTGTAAAGATGAAAGCAAGAGGACATGTGTTGCTCAGGAGTCATGAGGAGAGGTGGAACTACTTGTATATCTATGTAAATTGGGAGAGCGTTGTAACACTCCAATCCAGCATGACACAATAAGCTAAGGTTTGATTATTTAAGTTGTTTTATGTCTTTACAGAGGCTCATATCTAGTACTTAAGACTCATGAATGCCATGTAATTAATTATTCATACCAATTTTTTAGCTGTCATTCTATTTGCGTGCATGTGTGTGTGTGTGTGTGTGTGTGTGTGAGAAAAGTAGCTGGAACCAAGTGAGTAGCCAGAACATTGGCAGGTTCTGCAATGTTCTGAGATAAAAAGCTGCAAGATCTGAGATACTATGAAGATTTTGAGGCAAGAGTTCGAGATTTAAATAAATGACAGTGAGATTTAAATTAACGACCAGCAATAAGAATGGAGAGGGAATGTTCCATCTTGAAGATAGGAGCCTCAAAAGAGGTTTTACAGGAAAAATCTATACCTTTAAAGGAGCTCTAGGGAGCAGATCAGACACATACTTCAACTTCCTGCTAGGAAATGTCAGGTTGCTGACAGGAAAAGTAGCTTCCATTTGAAAAGACTTCGAGGGAAGCAGCGATTTTAGGAAATACCTCATTTCAGTTAAAGAAAGGAGTTGGCAAATAAAAAACTAAAACTATGTTGCTATTATTTGAATGTTTGTTCCCCTACAAAACTCATGTTTAAATTTAATCGCCAGGCAGTATTAAAAGGTGGAACCTTGAAGAAGTGATTAGGCCATGAGGGCTCCACCCTCATGGGCGGTGTTGGTGCTGTTATAAAAGGGCAAGTTTGGTTCCCTCTTGCTTTTACTTGCCCTTCTCCTGCCACCATGAAATGAAGGTCACCATGAGGTGCTAGCACCTTGATCTCAGATTTCCCAGTCTCCAGAACTGGAAGCCAGTAAATTTCATTATAAATTATCTAGTCTTAGGTACTATGTTATAGCAGCACAGAATGGACTAAGGCACATGAAAAAGTTAATTGATCACAAATTGGAACTTCCAGAGGATCCAGAAGTTCTGCAAAGGCTGAGAAGACTGAAGTTTAGAAAAACTATTAAGAGAGGGAAATATTAATAAAATATTAAGAGGAGGGAAAGGGGAGATATGGGCTTCCAGGAGTGACCTTGTAAAACAGGGATGGGAGTTACAGTGGAGGTCATAACAGTGTCTGACAGGAAGGTTGGTGAAGGATCACTTCTAATACAGGGGTCCAAATATTTTCTCAGTGCTTCAGCAGCAGTAGCAGCAGCTCTCCATACCACTCTGGGCACAATTTCTTCAGATAGTTTTTGGTCAGCTACCTTGAAAAAGCACCTCCAAGGTTTGTATCTTAGTACTACAAGTAAAAATAGATTTAAGATATATCAGTATAAGACAGAGTATGGTAATAATCATAAAACAGTAACTTCTCTAGCAATTGTTAGCATGCACATTTATTACAGATTCCTTTAGGTTAGATCTTTTTTGTTTTGTCTTATTTCTCTTTATCTCCCAATCAGATAATTTGTCTTTTAACCAGAGTTAAAGGAAATGGTTTCTTTATCCAAGAAATTTGGAATGAAGACTGAGACTGAGTAAGTAGGTCATATCTGGTTAAATCCAAGATGGCTATGGAGTGCATATTTATCAGAGGCCCTAAGTGCATGTACTAGTTAGAAGATTAAAAGAGTCATCTTATGGGGGTTCAGAAGTTTTGTACTTTTTTTCAGGGCTGTAACTAATTTAGAGAGTGAAATAGAGATGCAGATTATAATCTAAGTAGGAAGGGGACAGGGCCACCAAATAATGATTCCAATAGAGGATCTTAAGGACCTCCTACAATTATCTTAATCCAGACATCGTAGAGTCAGGTTCAACCAACATTTGCTGAAAGTCTATCATGTGCCAGGCCACATTGCAACTTATCACCTCATTTCAACCGTATCATAATTTCTGTTGTTACTATTTATCTCCTCACAAAGGATAAATGATTCACAAAATGTCAAGGTAATACTTACATCTTTTGACTTTAAGTTTTGTATTTTTCCTACTTTATCTGGATCTCATTCCAAAATAATAAAACAGGAAAAACAAATAGGAAAGGAATTTGAGGCAAAGAGAGAATTAGGATAGGAAATTAAACCAAAATCATGACTAAGATTAATAAGTTCTCCCTGCTCGTTTTTTGCTAGTGGTAGCGTTTTGAGTTTACTAGCAATCCATGGGAGATAGAGAACGAGAGAGATTTAAAATTGATTATCCAACAAAGGGGAAAAGTAAGAGCGAGGAGAGGAAAAGAGAGATAGAGAGAGAGAGAGAAAGAGAGAGAAAGAGAGAGAGAGAGAAAGAGAGAGACCTTTATCTCAGTACTAGGACATAAATGTTCTCACATAGGTCCCCATAGAGGACAGTGTAAGATAGTGGAGCAAAACCAATGCAGAATTTGGTTGAATGACAGAGTCAGCATAGGGATATCTCAGAACAAACACAACTTAAAGAACATCATTTTGAGGGTGAAGAATTGCAATCCATCCTTGGTTCATCATGAGATAAATATCACAATTTCTTCAAGCAGATGCCTGGCTTTATATATTTTTGACTCTTTAAGCTCCCTTACCATCATCAACAAATTAGTAACCAAACCCATTTGATTAAACACTGAGCTTTATATCCATTCCTTTATATTTATTCCTACTGCTAATGAAAGGGCGTGGGCCATTATACTTGAGGGTTATCACAGCTGACTTTTAGCCAGTTTTCTGCTTTAGTTTTGCTTTCTTTCAGTCTGTTCACCACAGTGCAATCTCTTTGGATTAATTTGGTGTTTTTCTTTTTGCTCTTAAGATAAATACAAATGTTATGAACGTGATTTCCAAAACTATGTAAATTATGCATATTATTGAATTTTTCTGGGACCATTTCTTATTGTTCTGTATTTCAAACATTGAAATTAGATATTGACCAGCACACTCTTGCTCTGTCTTTTTAAACATTCTAACCCTTCTCTCAGATATCTTTTTTTCTAAGAAACTTTTCAATGCTCCACTTTAGTTATATGCCCTTTCTTCGTACTCTTTTAGTATCTTACCCTGGCTTCATTATAGTATTTTTCACATTAATTCTAATCTTATATTTTTTTGAGTTATCACACAATATGAAAAAAATTAAGCACTTTGTTTCCAAGTATATCCCTAGCACCTTTCTTTTTTCCTAGTATATAGTAGAAGCTTGGTAAATATTTACTGAACAAATGAATAAATTAATAAAAGGTTAAGTGAATAACCATCAAAGCAATTAACCATACCATAAAAGTAAAATAAATATAGGAATTAGCTCATGATATTGCTGCACTGTTTCACTCCAACTCCCATGCTGAAGTGGATAAATAACTTCCACAAAACCTTGGTCCATAACTCAGTGCTGCTTTGTGCCTTGGTCTTTCTTAAGTACACTGTTGTAAACAGAGCTCTTCTTTTCTCTCAGACCTCTCACTCCTAAGTTTTAGCACAAATTGAAACTTATTCAAAAGTATTCTCTCTCTGGACTTTCTTTTACCTAATGAAGATTTATTTTACATGAGATTTTTAGTCTCCAAGTGAAGACATTAGTATGAGCCAAAAAATGGTCAATATTCATCTATTTTTACAATGAAATGACTATTCCATATATTTAGTAATATATTTTATATATTTTAGATCTCCAATAGACTGCACTGCTAGCACTTCAAACACAATTGAATACGTCTGAGTGCATGACCAGGTTCTTTGCCTTGGACAGCTCCATTTTCCTATAACATTTAGGTAGATCCCCTAGCCCTCACAAATATTATATAATGTATAACTTGTGATAAAGTCCATAAACAATTTTATCAATTAGGATATGTTTTTCCTTTCTAAGGCTGATACTGTCAGGGACAAGAATCCTTTTATAGTATCTTTTATTTCTTCCAATTTAGGAAGAATATTCAAATCCACTATTAAGCCTGTCACTTATTTGGAAATTATATTGAATTTGACACAAATGCAATACATTTTTCTGATATGACAATATTTTCAAATGTATATAATCCTTGGAGGTCTTCACAAAAGTTTTAAATTGCCTTAATTCAATAAACATCGTATTTGTTATTAAAGCATAATAGATATTTAATGTATTTTTAAAACTTAGGAAAATAGATACACTGTAAATTCACATTGAACTGATAAGTGATCATCAAAGATGAAGTGGCATTTACTCCGGAAGTCAAAAAGAAAATGAATCTAGAAACATATGTCTTAGAGAAAGCAAGAAAATGTGACGTTAAAATATTTCACCTTTTCTGGCTACTCTTCTAATTCTTTTTTCCATTTGTCTCCTAAATTAATACCTAAATACTAAAATGTAAATAACAAAATAAAGGATAAACAGTTTCACAATTGTGTGCAACCAACCATCTCTTTAACTTTCACAAATTGGAAATATATATATACATATATATATCTTTAATATTGTACAAGTTGTTCTGTGAAATATCTGTAGAAATCACAGTTTCATGCTACATGAGTTTGTGGTTGTGTGTTTTTTAAAGAAATACTTCAGCAGCTTACAATGTGATCGTTATCAAGAAAGTAGAATTTTTCTGAGGGCAGTGAAGGGGCATGTTTGTAAAATCTGTGCTGCAGAAATTGCTAGTGCATAAAAGAGGTGCTTTAAGGCGTTACTTCCTTTTCTTTCTAAACACTTAATAGAGATTATGATTAACTCATATAACGTTTTAGATTAAGGTGTTTTAGTAAGAGTCCAGGATAAAACCAACAAAAATTTCACTATTGCCAATGATAATTCTCTAGTGGAGTTTAAACTAGTAATGATTTTCAATTAGTATAACAGAATAAGATAGATGTAGACATTACAACACAAATATTCAGTCTTACTTGTCAATAGTTTCTAGTTCCTTAGAAGTAGTTCATCAATTTAAACATATTTTTGAGACTACAATTAGTTGATCTAATTTCAAGAATATGGTACACATTGATGGTAAAAGAGCTTCTATTAGTATCCTTTGAAATGTTTATATTTAACCTGATAAAAGTTCTTATTATTATGAAGATTTCTTACAACTTAACAGGGATTTTTCTTTTTGTGAAATTCAGTAATTTTCGCAGTATATGACTAGCCACACATTGTTTAAGAATTCCATGTTTTCGTTTGATCTCTCTAGTCTCTAAACTTTAATTTTGGGGAAAGAAAAATGAGCTAATACATGAGCCAAGGTGTGTGCTGGCTTGGGTTGCAAAATTCTGTGAGGAAGAATCCAAAAGCAAACCAGAAAACTTTCACTTCATTACAACTGCATTAGAGTAAGAAGTGTAGTCTCCTCTCATAGTTGTTTTATGAGGTGATAATGAAGGGAAAATTCTCTGGCCTAGACAATAACACATATTTTAAAGTACGTTAGAACAGATCACTTCAACCTACCCAACTCAGCTATAAAAAAGGGTTTTAATGACATCTTCTGGTTGCGAATAGACCTTTTTAAAATAAAAAGAATGACAAATCAAGCATATTAATGGATTGATAAAACGTAACGCTACCACACTACACTTTCATACTCTCCCACCGTCCTTTCACTCCCTCTCTCTTAACAATTACCAGGCTTTTTTTTTTTTTTTTTAATACACAGAAGCTTGCGTTGGGCATATCATCGTGATAGTTGTGATAATAGTAATATAGATACCCTTTATTGGGTAAAACAATCTCATAATAATCTCATAATAGTCTTTATGTTTAGTTTTTAAATTTAAAATCACTTCCTCATGCATATTTCATACATCCTCCAAATTCTGTAAGAAAAGTGAGGGCTCACTAAATTGATTCACTTGTCCAAAGTCACACATTTACTAAGTAAAGGAGTGGAAAAAGAAGCCCCCAAAACAGAATAAAAGTGAAAAATATATAAAATTGTTGGTAAAGCTATTAGTTTAGTTGGATTTGCATGCTTCAAGGAAGATTAGTTCTTACACTGAATAGTAAATAGAAGGTACCAAGCAATATTTAAAGAACAAATGAATTAAGGAATTAATGAATCAAATGATCTACTTATTATAGTGCTGCCTTAGATGAGTTTCTAGAGATTTGAGCTTCTTGTATATATAAAAGTATAGGGAGACCCGGAAAGGGAAATATTACATATGATCTAAAGCAAAAAATATTCTAGTTAAAAAAAACTTTGTTTATTTAAATAGAAATAAATAGAGGAGTTTGGAAATAGAAACAAATTTAAGTACACAAACATTATAGATTCTAACTCACACCACTCAAATGGAAATTATTTTCTCCTTTCAGAAAATGCTAATATGCTTCAGACCACAAATGATACTTCCAATCTATAAGACATTTAAATAACAGTGTAAATAATTATATGAGCTGTGATATTAAAAGTGCTGCTTTATATTCATAATATATTAAAATATTAGTTGAGGAAGAAAAGTGGAAAAATAGAAGACCAGGCCTTATTTTGTTGGTTGGAATTTTGAAGTATTAATATTTTGTTCTATGAATTAAATATTACTACATTTAAATGTTATGTTTAAAATGAGGAAATATTTTTTAAACAGAACAGAAATGGTGCCTCTGTAAAGTGAATACATTGATAATGTTGACAAATGAATGTGGAAAGCTGTTGTTCAGCTGCCAGTTTTTCCCAAGGATAGGTAATTCAGGCCCCACTTTTATTCCTAATAGTACATGCTTAGATTTAATGTTGAATGAAGCATGATAGAAGGACTCAGTGAAGGAGGAAGGATAAATGCTAATTAACTTGAACTGATCTGATGCTCTTCATTAGTGCTAAATATTCCTGAATTGCCACTGCCTACAGTTCCAAAACACAAAATCTCCCAATCTAGCTTTGCATATTTAGTAGCATATGGAGTCTTGTCAGGCAGCCAGGAACTTCCTCATCTACTTGATTCTGAAGCACGGGGTTGCCCCTAATTTAATACCTTGAACTGATTCTATTTAGGTTGTAATCTGCCTTAATTGCTATTAAGATATTGAATTGTATAAAACAGCTGTTAAATACCATTTGTGACTTAACTAGAATCATTATGTGGAATAGAAAAAGGCATTAAAAATTCAAAATCACAGTTTATTTTGAGAGCTAATTTCTTAATTAATGGTGTTTCAGAATTTTTCTGAAGTGTTTCAGAGTTTCTGAAGTGAAATATTCAAGAAGGTTTCTAATTAGAAGATGCATTTCAGAAGTTTACTACCAAAATTAAGAAACAATATTCTGAAAAGAAATGCACTTTATTACTCAAGAAATGTTAAAATATTTTATTCCTTTCATTTCATCCAAAGTGTGTACATTTGATGAAAGTATTTACTTGCACAAATTTTATTAACATAGATTAATGGGGATAAATTCATGCCAACTGTTGTAATAGGGGCTTTCTTGCAGGGTATATCACAGGAGTATTTTCAGGTGTTTTCATGGAACCAATTCTGACATCTTAAAATGCCCAGGAAAATGGCCCAAGAATGTGAAATCAGATTAATATGAAAATACTCTTCATGGTGTGCAAGTGATGACCTACTACAAAGTGCCTGAGACCTTCTCTAAACTAGAACTCCCATGGATCTAGTCAGACATTGCAATTTCTGCTAGGTTTACAGAGTTCTTTAACGTCCAGGGAATAAATTCAAGGGTGTGGGAATATTATATCACCACTGGACACCTTGAGAGAATAATATGTGAAAATCTCCAGAAATTGAAACTGTAACAGTGTTGTTACTAGAACTTAGGCAATCTAGACTATGCAATTGTGTCAGTGAAAGAAAAAGTTATATTAAATTAATGGAGTGATCAGGGTAAATCATCTCTTGATCCTAGACTATTTGGAAACAAACTATATCTTCCACCAAAATCTTTCAAAGGTCTTCTTTTTGAAATGTTAGAGATCATCACATTTTCTTCTAGATTAATGTGATATCATATTTATTTTATGAATGACTACCTTTCACAAGAGACAGCTGAACCCTCGTGTGACCATTCATAGAAGTCCCTAGTTAAGGAACAAGTGATTATGCTACCTTTGCACGGTCAGGATACCACGGCCATTGAACATAAGTCACTGGGTAGGCAGTGCCTCTAATACTGGTAATGCTAGAGGTGATGTTTTTGGTAAACAGGCAGGGTATGATTTGTCGAGTTCTTTTTACTTTTTGCAGTCCTTCCTTAGAGCATACCTGTGTTAGGTTAAAGGTGTAAATAATAGGGTGCTTATTATATCATTTATGAATATTAGGCTGTTAACTGTCAGTGGGTTATTCTGGTCTGATATAAGCTTATGCAATGGAGAATGTCTTCATGTTACTTATACTAACATTATTGCTTCTATTAAGTAATGGATTCGTTTATGAAAGACTACCTTTCATAAAATAAATATGATATCACATTAATCTAGAAGAAAACGTGATAGTCTCTAAAATTTTGACAAGAAGACCTTTGAAAGAGTATTTTCATATTACTCTGGTTCCACATTCTTGGGCCATTTTCCTAGGGAATTTTAAGATGTCAGAATTGGTTCCCTGGAAACACCTCAAAGTAGATATACCCTGCAAGAAAGCCCCTGTTACAACAATTGGCACGAATTTATCCTTGTTAATCTGTGTTAGTAAAATTCTATTTATTATGATTACATTTTGATACATATAAATATTACAACATGTAAAGTTTACATGTAAATCCTACATTTTTCACAGCCCTGTTCATGCTAATTTTAAAGCTCTCTTAATCTTACAGTAAATGTATGGTATTTTTGATTCTGATTTTAGATGTTCTATTTTGTTCTTGTATTAACCATTTTTGATGTTTTGACATCTGGAGACTTGCTGACTCTGAAGGGATTGTTTGTCCCAGGCCTAGCCAATTCCTGGAATAGTAAATGACTTTCCCGGAAGTGTGCCTTTCCTATACAAACCAAACAAATCAGAGCTCACCCATCCCCATCACTTCCTCTATTTTGCTTACACTCTGGGCCACTATTTCCCTTCCCTGATCACTCCAGGTGCCAGTACCAGAAAACTAGAGACAATTCCTACACCCCAGAGCCCACTGAAATTATTCAAACAGGCCAATCTCATGCCCGCTTATCCTGCCTTATCCATTCCTTCCTCTGGAAACCACAATAAAGGCTTCCACCCACATTATTCCTTACTCATGTCTCCTGACTGATCACAGTGCCTTCTCATGTGGCCCCGCCTGGCATGACATCTCCATTTCTCTTGGTAACTGTGAGTTACAAACTGTCTTTTCAATGCCAGTCATCTCCTGATCTGTTGGCCTCATCATACCTTACTAATAAAACCTGTTTTAAAACGGTTCCATTGATGTGTCTTTCTAATCCTACTCTTACAAACATTTTCATTTTTGTGATTTTTGTACTGTTCTCAAACATCTTATAACACAAAGTCCCTCTCCTTATTTTTTAAATCCCATCTTAATATGTTTGGTTGACATATCAGGATCTGAGCAAGTTAATATGAGCATGCTCCAGGAAAGACTCTTCTATCATGTCCTACATAAAGCTAATGTTGGAAAATACTACATATAATTTTTAGAAATATCCATAATGACAGAATCTAGAATGGTAAAGAAAATTAGTAACAAACTGATGTCAAGAGATTGGAATTTTGGTTCAGATTCCACTAAGTAACTTTGTTACCTTAGAAACATCACTAAATTTTCTCTGTCTCTTGTCTAGAATCTTAAAGAGAGAATGAGATTCTTTCCTTGTTAAAATTCCTGCATCTGACTGGGTGCAGTGGCTCACACTTGTAATACCAGCACTCTGGGAGGCTGAGGAGGGCAGATCACCAAAGGTCAGGAGTTCAAAACCAGCCTGGCTAACATGGTGAAACCCTGTCTCTACAAAAATACAAAAATTAACCAGGCATGAGGGCAGATGCCTGTAATACCAGCTACTCAGGAGGCTGAGACAGGAGAATCACTTGCACCTGGAAGGCAGAGGTTGCAGTGAGCCGAGATCATACCATTGCACTCCCGCCTGGGCAACAGAGCCAGACTCCGTCTCAAAAAAAAAAAAAAATCCTGCATCTATTTTTCTAATGCTATAATTTTACCATCTATCAAATGCACATGTAGTATGTGGGGCAGAGCCTGCCCCAAAGAAGATGCCCCCCATGAGTTTGTGGGAACTAATTGCTGATTTTCATCCACCTCGCCGTGCTTTCACCATCCTGGCTGTTTTTATGCAACTTTGTTTTCAATGTGTGTTTTCTCAGGATACTTTCATCCTTATTATAATCGTCTATCTTTTCATCTGTTGTCTCAGACTGGTGATAAATCATGTCCACCTCCCACCCCCAAATATTCTGTGTTTAGAATTTTGACATTCAAGACAGGTCCATCTTCATTATGGTAGTTGCTTTGAACATTATGAGGTAGATGTAATTGAATAATAATCTAGATCAAAATAGTTTTATTCTGACTCAGTCATAAAATTGTTTGTTAGTCAAGATAAATTAATACAAGGCAACTTAAAATACTAAGAGTAAAGTAAATCTGAACATCTATGATTAAGCCAAAAGAATGATTAACTTTTGACACTTTAAAAATACTGAAAGTATCTATTTTCATGTGAAGCTACAAGGCAGTAAGACAACTTATCATTGTCAACGATTTATTCTGCATGAAAAATTTTGTGATAAAGTTGACTACAAATATACTGTCACATGTATCAGTGATAATTTTGCTTTTCTCTGAAAGTAACACACTGAAATTTATCATCGATTAAGAAAATAGAATATGCAAGAAGACTCTTTTCATTCATCAATCAATATTTTTTTTCAAACCTTTAGTCTTTTGCTCTGAATCTGCAAAGGAAAGAATTCGTGTGACATGTTTTTTTTTTGTGGTTTTATATTTCTAACTAGGTGATAATTGCTCAAAATAATATGTAAGACATAAAGATTTCAGACTCCCACAGACTTTAAAATACTGTGCTGCTGAAAGATTGAAGAAGCACATTGGTACTGTATTCTCTATTGGCTTTATTGTCTTAATAAACTTTGTCTTAATATTTAAATGCAACAAAAAGAAAAAAGTATACAGTACATATGGTTTCTTTTTATAGCATCGTATCTAATACTCAAATAGTACAAACAGAGCCTATCTATGAAATGACGGTACCATTAAAAAATGAGTCAGCTCCTTACAGCTAAACAGCAAATATTCCTGCATTGCTAAACTATGAATAGAAAAAATAACCCATTAAGACTTGGTCTTGCGTACAAGAAGACACCATGAAGTATTAGAGGGCTTCAAAAAAGATCAGTGGTATTACATATTTGAGTTAATAAAAGTTAAGGGACAGCAGTTCTGCTAGGGCACAAGAGCCATTGTCTATGATGTCATATTCAACAGTATCAAAGCAGTTAATTTAAATACATCAAACAATACTACTACAGATTATGCACCAGACTACATATTTGAGCCACTGAGAGCCGAGAATTAGCTGCACCCTTTAAATGTCCTGAGATGCTATTCACCTACTATTTAGAACTTTTGTAATATTTATAAATAATAAGGAGAACGGTAATAAACACTTAGTAGTTGCATATTCTTTTTTTGTAATTAAAATATTACTTTAATGTTATTTTATGTAATCAATTGTAGGATGATTTCCTAGTCGGTCTTCAAATAATGATGTCCATTTTGAAATGTATAATAATTGCAACCATTTATTAGGCACTGTCCAACAGGACAAACCTATGAGTTGTAGGTATTGTTATATTCATTTTATAGAAAGCTAACTGTGGCTGAGAACCGTTACTCTGGTTAACATCAACATGTACCACTCACATCCCCCACTGTTAGGAGTGCTATCAGCAGACAGCCTTCAGGTATGAGCTCCTCAGGAACTTTCTCAATGATGAGAGCTCTTTTCCCAAGGTTAAACCTCTTCTCTCAGTGCTCCTCATCCAATGACTGATAGATGCTAGAATATAAAGTTGGCTATCCCTAAAGAGCCACTTGAGCTCCCGAGTTCTGTGATTTTCATCTGGGGCTTCAGCAAGACAGGCATCGCAGCTTGACTTCTTCCTCCACCCACTCCTGTCTCTTTCCCCTCTTTTCTACAAATGTCCATTACAAGGGCACACCTTCATAAATATCCTGAATGCTAGAATTTACCTCAAAATCTGCTTTCTGAGCAATCCATCCTGAAGCCCAGTTACTTATTGCTCAAGGTTTTTTAACTATAGGCAATGAAGACAGGATTCAAACGCTCTTGTTCAACTCCAAGTTGACTCTCCCCTAAGCTTTACTTACAGTCGTTTCATTCTACAGACCTAATTCACAGGTTGCTTCATTGGATCTTCAAGATATGCTAACTTCTATTCATTCACAAAGCATTCCAGTGGATGACTAAATTTTCACTGGATTTAGCCACACTCAAATTATCACACAACTGTTTAATTATAGGCATGTGGCAATTTCAGTTCTAATTAAATTATTGTCTTCCCATGTCCCCATTTCTAATTAGCTTTCTCATTTCTTGAAGCTTTCTTTTAGTTTACAAGCTATTAAATTATATGGTTGTTCTAATTATGTATACACATTTGGTGTAATTTAAAAGGCTAACCGAGAAATGTGTTTTTAAATACATCATATTCATATTATATACATTATATTTTTTCATTTGTACCTGCTCAGATTCCCTTCAAAAATCTCTGGCACACTTTAACTGAATTTGTATTATCTGTAGCCTGACAGCTCTCAAAATAAGGTTTTAAATATAAAAGCAATTTCTAAGCTTTCAGCAAGATCATAACAATAGATCCATTTGCTTCTGGAATTAGCATCATACCTCAATGCTATCAATATGTCTGTGTAGGTTAGCAAAAACATATCTTGATTGCACTGAATGCTCCACATCTCAAAATGACTGTTACTCTGCATGCATCATGACTAATAAACACACGCCTCTTTCCAAAGAGCATTGTTTCTAGAGGAAATAAACTGTTGTTAGTAATGTGTGTTGATTGTTCAGATCCTCTATTCAATGAAAAATATGGATGGCTTTTATTTGTTATTTGTGCCTCGTAGAAAATAACTGAAGCATCTACTGTTTTTCAGATTTATTTCCGGGAAATAGTATTCTTTGGGAATACAGCAGAATCTACATGGCTAACTGCCCTGTGATCTGGGAACTATTTTACCAGAGCTGCTTGCTGCTGCCTTTACAGAAAATGGGTGGGGAAATTCTTTTAAATTAATTCTTTGGGCTGTTCTGAACCCAGACCTCATCCCCACCTTCAGACGTGCACCTCTGTCCTGGACACTAGAAGGGCTGTTTGAGTTTGGACTGAGCTGTCAGCCTCTCCCACTGGTGTCATCTCTTTCTCTTTTTCTCTTTCTTTCTTTCTTTTTCTTCTTCCTTTTTTTCCTCTTTCAAAGCCCCATTGTTGCAGAAGCTCAGCAATGGGCAGGGACTGAGGAAGTCTTTGAAAGGAGACCTAGCTCTACTTTGCCATCAGGCTGAGCAGCACTAAGCAAAACCCACCTCACATCTGTCTAAATCACACTGAAGCGAATGAACTTTTAAACAAATGAGCTGCATGTTTTTCTCTAATGCTTATTACTAGCTGTGCAGTGAGGCTGCACCGATTTCAAAGGCTTTTCAATTCCTGCTCAGAACTGCGAGGCTGTGGCAACGGTTCTTTGAAGAGAAAACACCACTATTGGGACAGGCAGACAGCTTGGGCTTGGCTCAAAGACCTCCAAAAGTGACAGGGAACAGCAGAGGGGATGGTTCTGGCTACAAGCAGCTCAAGAAATTAATATAAAAGAGGCTTTCCTCTCTCCCCTACTGCAAATATTTTCTCTTGCAGGAGGAATCTTTGGAACTTGTCATACATATGAATTCTCTTTCAACTCAGAGGGGCTAACTTTGATATCAGCCTTTTAGCATCAGTCTAGATTTTAGACATTTTAATAACTACCTTTGAATTTTTTTTTTCCTGAAGCTAAGCCTCTCTAATTCTGCTTTTACTAATTTAACATTTGTGGAGAATTCTGAAGTGACTTTTTAGAAATTTTATTCCTTTTATTGTCAAAAAAAAAAGATGTCTAAAAGAATGAGATATAAAATGAAAATATTTATGTTAGGGATACGAACTAAATTTTAAACAATTTAGTGTTTTTCACATGAAAGGAATCTGCAATACAAGCTTCAATCAATAGGATTTTAGAGTGCTTTGGTTATGTTAATTGGAAATCATTCTAATCTGATCTACCACAGAATTTCTGTTAGGTGACCTGGATTAGGACAGTTCAAGTTACACCCTCTACCTAAAACTGATGAAGCTACGATTCTTCAAGAGTATCTTATAATTTGGACTTTTCACTCATCTACCCCAACTGTTATCTCCTTGATCCAAATTAGTGAGGTTTAATGTTGAAATTTAGGATAAGTCACAAATTCTGGGCAAAAAGAGAAAAATCTGTGAAGAAAAGTAGAGGAAAACTTTATGTTAAATATTTCTAAAACAGTGCCCACTGCCCAATGTCTCATGGAATTTCTGAGAACTCAAAATATCATCTCACAATATAGGGGATATTCATAAAGATTTTAAGTTTGCACAAAGGAATTCAACATGGAATTACATGAATAATCAACTTGTGAAGTCAGATAGACTTGGATTTATCACTAGATCTGCCATTGCGGAAGATGTATACGTTGGTTAGTCTTCTTACTAACTCTCAGTCTCTAATTTTGCATGCTCAAAGTCAGGAATAGATGAAATAATTCACTGAATAATATATAACTGGTAAATATTAGCTCCATTTCCCTCTTTTAAACACTTAAAGTTATAGTTCAAAAGTATTTTACTTAAATTCTCAAAAAGTATTTGTGACTGACACTTATTAAATCACCACAATTCAACTCTTTCAGAATTATTCCCGATTATCAGATTGTTGTAAATAGTGTTACCATTTTATACTGTACAGTTTCAGTAACTTTGAAAATCAACACTACTGAGGTATAATTTACATAAAGCATATTATGCTGACTTTTAATATGCAGTTTGATGAGTTTTGACAAATACATATACCAAAAACTACCCCTCAATCAAGATATAAAACATATTCCAACACCTGCCCTCAAATTCCCTCATGCTTCTTCCCAGTGAATCCCACCACACCCTAACAACCCTACTTCCCTGAAGATGAGTTTACTTATTCTAGAATTTCACAGGAATGGAATACCACAGAAGGTACTTTTCTGTATCTGACCTCATTTTTTTTTAAATGCATCCTTGCCGTTTTGTGTATCAGAGGGCTTAATTGCTGACTTATATTTCCTTTTAGGAATGTATGAAACTTTGCTTATCCATTCACCTGTTGATGAATATTTGAATTGATTCCAGTTTAGGACTGTGATGAATAAAACTGCTCTAAAAATTTTGTACAAGCTTTGTTGTTGACATATTTTTATTTGTCTTGGGTAGATATATAGAAATGGAACTGTTAGGTCATATGGTAAGTGGATGTTTGACTTTGTAAGAAACTGATGAACAGTTTTCCAAAATGGATTTACTATTCATGTTTTTACAAGCATTACACAAGAATTCCAGTTGCTCTATATCCTTGCAAACACATGGTATTGCCAGTCTTGTAGGGGTCTGCTTGTATCTCCTTGTGATTTTAATTTGTATTTCTATGCAAAAATGCAGAACATCTTTTAATATGCTTATTAGCTTTTAGCATATCTTGTAAGATGTGTATTCAAATCTTTTGTCCATATTTTAACTTTTTCATCTTATTTTTAAAGTTTGTTTTATATTCTAATGTAAATCCTCTTGTCAGATACATATTGCAGGTATTTTATCTCAGTATTTGGCTTATCTTTTTGCTTACATAGCAATCTCTGGTGTAAAGCAGACTTTACATTTTATACATTCCAAAATATCTTTTTCTTTTATTACTAATCATCTATGTGTCCTTTCCATGAAACTTTTCCTTAGATTAAGGTTATTCAGATTTTCCCCTATGTTTTCTTCTAGAAATTCTGTAGCTTTAGTTTCACTTTTGTGTCTATACTACATTTTGAGTGAATTTTTATGTGTGGTATGTGGTATGTTCGAAGTTGTTTTGTTTCCATGTGGATATTTAATTATTTAACTGTTTTTTGGGGGAAAATATTTTATTTTCTCCATTAAATTGCCTTAGCATCCCTATGAAAAACTGATTTTCCAGGCATATGTCAGTGTGATTTTGGAGACACACTATTCTATTCCATTGATTCTTACTCAGTCCCTTGACTAATACAGCATTATAGTAAGTCTTAAAGCCATGTAGAAGAAGTTCTCTGTTTTTATGTTTGGTTTAAATCATGTTGGCTATTCTTCCATGCATTTTCATATAAATTTTAGAATTAACTTATCAATTAGTACAAACAAACATGATGGAATTTTAATTGGAATTGTTTTGACTCTGTAGCTAGATTTGGGGAGAAATAAACATCTTAATAATATATCACTTAAACCAACAACATGGTATACTTCTCCATTTATTTAAGTCTGTTTTACTTTCCCCCAGTCATTTGTAGTTTATATGTTATATACATATTTTGGTTAATTTACTATTAATTATATTATAAATATTATGCCTTTGAAATTGGCATTTAAAAATTTTATTTCCCATGGTTGATTGCTAGTATATAGAAATGCAATTGACTTTTTATATTGATCTTGTGAACCATTACCTTGCTAAACTCACTTATCATTTTGGTAGTTTTTTGCTGATTACTCAGGTTTTTCTGTCTAGATCACCATGTCATTGTTGAAAAAATGTTTTATTTCTTCATTCCAATCAGTAAGTCTTTATTACTTTTCTATTATTCGACTAGTGCAGAACAATAGTGAATAAAAGTAGTGAGAGGGAACATCCTTGGCTAATCTGGAAATTTAGGGGAAAATCATGCAGATTTTCACAATTAACATGTCCTTTATTAAATTGAAATTTTCATTCCATTCATGTTTACTGACAGTTTTTCTAATCAAGAATGGGTTTTGAATTTTGTTGAGTTATTTGTTGATTTGAAATGATTATGTTTATGATTATGATTATGTTTTTCTTTTTATATTAATATAGTGAAATTCATGATTGATTCCTGAATGTTAAACCAACTTTTCATCTCTGAAATTAATGTATTTGGTTATGATGTATTATTCTTTATACAGTATTAAATATATTTGATAAGAGATAATTAAATATTTTTATAAACATAAAAACTGATCATTTAATTATTTTTTCAGTTAAATTCTTCCTTCTTTGCTTTGGTTTTAATTTGTTGTTTTTTTTTCTAGTTTATTCAAGTGAATACTTGAAAACACTGATGTTATCTGTCTTTTCTTTTTAATATAAGCTCTGTCTCTCTCGACACTACTTCCTCAACATCCCACAGGTTTTGACCTCATGAGTTGCCATTAGAGTTCAGTTCAAAATGTTTTCTAATTTCTGTAATGATTTCTTCTTCAAATGCTAACTTATTTAGAAGTGTGTAGTCTAATTTTCAAATATTTAAGAATTTTTCATGTATATTTCTATTATTGATTTCTAATTCTGTTGTGGTCAGAGAACATACTATGTATGATTTAATTTTTTTCAAATTGATCGAGACACATTTTATGACATAGCATATGGTTTATGTTTGTGAATTTTCCATGTGTACCCAAAAAAAAAGTTATAGGTTTTTTGTAGATAATTCTACAAATATCAAGTATGTATGTTGATTGATAGTGTTTTTGAAGTTGACTATATACTTACTCTTTTTCTGGTCTACTTTTTCTATCAGTTTCTGGGAAAGTAGTATTGGAATTTTTAGTTATAATTATAGAACCGTTAAGATCTTGTGGATTTTAGCTATATTCCACCTTCAATTTTACCTCCCCCAAAATGTTACATGTAATTGAAATCAAAATGCAAAATTTTATTTTATAGACTCTGCAGAAAGGAAACCATATCTTCAAAATGAAATTTTATGCTCATAATACACTCAAGTCTACATTAAGGTTAATGTAGTTAAATGAATTTTAGTACAATGCTGAACTCTTTGTGGGAAAAAAGTTCTATATAGATTACATGTTTCTACTTTAGTAATATGATAAAAGTATTATTAGATATTATTTGCCCAACGTCCCCCAAGATGATATAATAGGTCATAGGTATTAACACATGGCTTTATGGAGAAGATGATACTTTAATGGTAAAAAAGTATAAAATAGGAAAAGAAAGATAGGAAGAATTTGCTGGGCAGAGCATGTTACAAAAAAGTGAACTAAACAGCCTGTTACAAGGAATTATTAGTTCAGTAGCCCAAGATAATAAAATGGGATGCACAAGAGCAGTGTAGGAACCATGTCACAGGATAATTTGTTGGTCTGTGAAGGAAATTAAGATAATCCTGTAGGGAATGCAAAAATGATTGAAGAGTTTGGAAGAGATGCTTCCCACTGGTAGTTTAGCTGGATTAGTATGACTTCAAGTTAATCAGGTTAAGGAGGATGAAATTAGAGAAAAGGAGATTAGGTAAGTAGCTACTATGATAATGTAGTCAAGAAATAATGCAAGTCTGAATCAAGGTTGGTTAATAGGTTTAAACAAGTGTATGAATTAGAAAAGTATTTAAAAGCTAAAATATGCAAGACTTGTCCAGTGATTGATCATAGAAGGTAGACAAAAAGAAAAACATATTGTCTGGTTTCAATAGTTTGGTGGATTTGGAATGGATTTAGAAGTCATCATTCTATGAACTATGATTGCCTGAGATTATCACATGGTGAACATGTGGAGAGAGTACCAGTCCCTAAAGATTCTGAGATTAAATTCTTGGGGAACATCAACATTTAACAAGTTGGACAAAGGAGTCAGGGTATTTTGAAGAAATGAAGAGAACTAGATGAGAGTAGTGGGACAAATGTGAAGGGAGCCAAGAGCCTGATCATTATCCAATGCAGCAGGTTAGTGTTAGTGGATTTGGTAATGATGAGATCATGTGGAAAGTTACGGAGGGCACTTGTCTAGGGATAGTGGGGATGAAATTAATTTTAAAAATGGGGGAGGGGGCAGCACAGGGAACACAAATATTCCAAACCAAAGAAATTTTGGTTTGGGGTGTAGTATCACTGCTGATATAGTTTAGAACCAGTGTTGTACAATTTTTTTCACTTCTCTCTGATCAACAAGTTACCTACTCCTTAGTAACTGTCCCATAATAGATTCTAGCTACCACCTGAAGTCTTTTCCAAGTCCTTGGACAAGTCTTACCCTCTTATAAGACATAGCAAATGTGGCCTACTTTTTTGAGAAGCTTGACTGTACATTTTATAGAGATTAAAGAGATGAGCTTCAGTGTTAACAAATCTGGGTTTGACTCTTGCTTCTAACACAAAAAAGCTGTAGGTCTTTGGGCAAAAATGAGCCTTTTAAGACTCAGTTACGCCAAATGTAAATTGAGGATAAGAATGTCTATTTTATGGAATTGTGAAAATGAAAAGGGATGATGCATTAAAAATGGATAGCATATGCCTGATACATAGAGGCTATATAGTAATCAGCATGCACTATACCCATAGAAATTTTTGTTTTGTTTTTAATTTAGGGCAGAATTTTGGCTATTAAATTATTTTATTTCAAATAAAATATTTGTTAAATTTTCTTTATTTTATTTCTTCTAGACCCCAGATGTCTAGAGGGTTGATTATTGTGTTCCTCAAATCATGGCACACTATCATTCTTGTTTCATTTTATTTATTATTATTATTGCTATTTATTCTCTTTTATAATCATAATCTCCTTTTCCTATTGCCACAAAATCATTCTACTGAGTTTTAATGTATATGTTTTGTGTTTGTAATCTAAGAAAATAGTTTTCTGTTCTTATTTTTGCAAATACTTTTGATCCGTCTAAAGAGTTTCATGTAATGTGATACTCTATTTCTTTTTTCATGACAATGCGTATTTTTAGATATCTCCATGTTGTATGTAGTCTACATTGCTTTAGTCAACAGTATGTATTCTTGCCTTTTCACCTTTTTATATAGTGATGGTCACAGAAATTGCTTCCAATTTCTGCCACTATAAATAATATTTTAATGAACATGCTAGTGATCTGGGCTAGTGTCACATTTCTTTGGGAAATGATTACCCTGAGAGGGTATGATATGCTTATAGAATGGGATAATGCTTAATTTCTCTGATTGGTTCCAGTGTGTTCCCCATGCTGATTCTACCAGTCTATGCTTCCATCAGCAGTATAAGAGGCTCTCTGATTCTTTATGTCTCCACTAACACTTGGCATTACCTATCTTCCCAATGTTTTTCAGTCAATTGATGTAAAATATTTCATTTTTATTTGCATAATCATAGAAATTGACAATGATTTTGAACATAATGTCATGCGATTATTTTTTAAATATTTATTTTTTAAACCTCTCACTAAATTATAGACCTAGAAGAAAATGGAAATTTAATAACATGTTAAGCAAATAAAAAACAAACACATTGCCCCAATTCACCTTAGGCCTTAAATTAGAACTACTAGTTCTTTGGTTCTTTCATTAAGCTTTACTGTTCTTGATATAAATCTTCAAATCATAAAATATTAAAGCTAAAAGTAGTCTTAGCCAGTTAGCCAAAGCTCATGGTTTTAAGAATGGGGACAGTTTCCAGATTTTGGAAAATTTTCTGAATCATAACAAAAATATAAAGAAATTTTGGTTTGGGGTGTAGGATCACTGCTGATATAATTATGTACCAGTGTTTTATAATTTTTTCCACTTATTTGTAATCAACATGTTACCTACTCTTTAGTAACTAGCCTTTAATAGACTCTGGCTGTGACCTTAAATCTTTCCCAAGTCCTTGGACAAGTTCACCTTCTTATAACATTCTTTTAAACAGCAATTTAAAAACAGACATTATCAAGACTCCATCTCCATCACATTTTCATTTCATCTAAAGCTATATGCTTTTGAAAGGATTTTATTTGAAAGAGCTCTGACATCAGGTGGTCCTTCCGTCAGAGATCTAAATGTTCCATGGACAGAAATGCAAAGGTAGATGTATTTTTTCTATTTATGGTAGTAGATTGAATTTCAATTTGGAGTGTAATTTACACCTTTCTAATTTATTGAAGCAAAACACCGCTAGCAACAAGGAAATCTGGTTTCTCTGATTTCTTGCTACTCTTCTGTCCAATTAGCTTTTTATTTATTTCTTCCCCATAGCCTAAACACAGCACAATTACTTAATTTTATTTTCTAACTCTATTTTGCTTTAGTAGACTCCAAGCAGGAAAATTTCTCACTCTCAATGTAGGATCCCTATAGGCCTCTGATGATGATTTGTTTGCCAAATACAATATATGTTTGATTTCAGTTTATCTGTTAATGTAGATTTAATTTTTTACTAGTATTATTAACAAAATGCTATCTTTAAAAATCTTGATGATTCATTAGCTGTAACACTTACATTGTTCAGTTCATTTTAAACTCTCCAAACACTGGCATAACAATTAATAGTATAAATTAGCCCAATAATTTATTCCTTTCAATTCCCCTCCCTCTCACCATTTTCAGAAGAGGTCTTGCTGAATTTCATATGGACATGAAAATTTATCCTGTATTTTTGACAATGCTTCTTCTGCTACTGATTTACTTCTATAGGTTTCCTATAAATTATTACTGACATTCCAGGTAGAATTATAATAATAACCTTGTTATGAATGTGTCTCTCAAATCAGCAACTCTAAAAACAATGAAATATTTTATCATAATAGAACTAGAACACTAAATCTGTTTTTACCTTTTCATTACCATTTGAGGGGAATAGGGAAAAGATCAAGATGTCAGCAAACAACATGAATTTTTACTTTTCTGTGGTTTTACCCATAGTGTAAAACTATAATATTCAAAATGCATTTCAAATATGTATATTTATTCAATAGACCAGAACAAAACTGAAAAAAATAATCTAAAAATATATTTTAAAATGTTAAAGAATCTTTCAACAACTCATGGAGTATGGATACAAAGAATATGGGTCTTTCCAGAAAATGGAAAGCTAGGCAAGCGGGGATCTGCGCAAAATTAGTGCTGATCCTGTTTATGGTTTCAGTAAGCAGGTAGAGGTTGAAGTGCTTCTGATTCATACTTTTATTGCAACCGAAACCTTTACATTTTGCCACATTCAATGGAGTCATCAGGATCACTAATTGAGACCAAACACTAAACAGCCCAAAAGAGAAATAAGAAACATAGTTTGGGTTATAACCTATCTTATGCCCATTTATATTACAAGGGAATCCTCTATTTTTTTGCTATTCTCTATGATGTTCTAGTGGCTATAGAATCACCAGGTCTCTTCTCTGCGCTTGCTGTTGGGGACCTCGAAGAATTGTTTTTGTTTCATTTATTTATTTATTTATTTGAGATGGAGATGTCTTTGAGATCAAATTAAGATACAGAGCAAAACATTTAGTGTCAGCTGGTCTTTGATAACCCAGATTTTATACATAAACTTCTTTATTTTTTTTAGTGAAGAGAATTCTTATGTCCTATACTGATCTGGTTACAATGAAAACTATGGTCCTAGAATGACTTTTATGATTTCCTGTATACTTTGTCTTAGCTGGTTCTTGATGCTTAAAAGAAAAAAAAATCATTTCTCAAATAAAATAAGGTGGCTCTTTGTCCTCTGACAGAAAGCAGGAAAAATTTTTAAGCATTTAAAATTAAACTTTTTTGGTGGTATGTCAAAATATTTTTATTATGATATGTTCATCTTTGTAGCCCTTAACTAGCCTGAGACTCTGATTGCACCACCGTTGATTTGTAGAAAATGTTGTTAGAATGTAATGTTGTTGTCAGTACTGAAACTCAGAGACTGAGTAGTCCCCAGAACTTGCTAATGGTGCTAGTGAGTCCTCTGAGTAAATATCTGTGTTTCCTCATTCAGGCAATGTTGACAGGCTCATTGAAGCAGACATTGTCACTGCACTTAATATGTTTTGCTTCTTTGTGTCTCAATGTTCATCCATGTTTTTTGATGAAAAGAGGTATGGAAAAGCCATGGTTTCAGGCTGGGCAGGTCGATTCTGAATGGCTCATTTCACTGTGACACATAGCCCCTACTAGTTGACTTCATTGTATTATCTGCCATCTTGTGATAAAATGGAAGGAGGAGTGCATTTTCTGTCTTCTGAATCACAATAGTTATGGTACCAAATCTTGTACCACAGCACATTAGGAATACTCTCTTGCCTCCCAGTGGGGACAAACTTGAGTGGCATAGCCACAGTGCTCATGTAGAATAAAAAAAGATATAGAATAAGGATGAAAAGTTATATCCTTTTCATCTGTGAGCATACAGAAAATAAGGTACTCTATGAGTTTGATTATTAAGGTTTTCAGGCTTTGATCAATAATATTTTCATGAATTTTGCATAACATCCATGGTATAGTTTGGCTGTGTCCCCACCCAAATCTCATCTTGAAGTCCCATGTGTTGTGGGAGCGACCCGGTGGGAGGTAATTAAATCATGGGTGCAGGTCTTTCCTGTGCTGTTCTCATGTTGGTGAATGAGTCTCACGAGATCTGATGGTTTTATGAGGGAGATTTCCCCTGCACAAGCTCTCTCTCTTTGCCTGCTGTCATCCGTGTAAGGTGTGACTTCCTTCTCCTTTCTGTCTGCCATGATTGTGAGGCCTCTCCAGCCACGTGTAACTGTAAGTCCTTTAAATCTCTTTATTTTGTAAATTCTCCAGTCTTGAGTACATCTTTGTCAGCAGCATGAGAACAGTCTAATGCAATCCACAAACTCAATATTATCTTTATTCTTTGTATTTAGATTTTAAGTAGATATTTGGCATAGTTAGAACTGTTTGTTGCTTCTTTGTAACTGGTAGAGCATAATTTGATTAAATGCTCAAAACTACTTGTGCTTCCTCCTTTAGAACAAAAACAAATTTCTTTTTTCAAGTTAATTGGTATAATTATTTTTTTTGAAATAGTGCTAATTCTTTTTTAAAGTCTTAGTTATTTGGAATATGCCATGTGCAAACTCTTGACAACATATGATGGTTGCAAGCTTTCTCACTTCACTACTACAACAGAATTAATTTCCAACATTCTAAGATATTTAGTGTATGTAATTAATAAACTAATCTATGCATCTACAGTATTGCTAGCCATGTACCATTCTGGGGAGAACTGAGAAAATAGTCACTAAGATAATATCTTACAGAACTTAATTCCCTTGTAGAATTTCATTTGAGAAAAATTGAAATTTAAGATATTTTCAAACATTTTTTAATTGGCAGAATTTTTTCTTCAAATAAAATTCTATGTTGAACCCCAGAACAGAAAAGAGGTAAAATCTGAGCCATTCTGGATGAACTAGGAGAGGCTGTCTGAGGAAATGGTGGCTTACTTCACTCCCCTTTCAGACACGAGAAACTCTATGGGTGCCTTTAAGCAATATCCACAGATGTATGGGACACAGTTACAAAGTATTGCTAAGCTTTGAGTTGCATAGCCTTGAACACAGATAATCAGGAAAATTCTAGTAAGAAACATGAACTTCCACACCAACTCTGCAGTAATACTAACCCATTCCCTTTAGTATCAAAAGAAGCCATGAAAGAATTTGTACTGCCATCTAACCTTGCAGTTATATGGTGGTACCCTCTTATTTGCCTGTTAGAGAAGTGTCAGAGGAATCCATCTAAAACAGAAGTTTAAATAAAATCAAGAATATCTTAACATAATGCTTGAAGGTTCAGGTTTAATAAGAAATAGTTTGTCATACCAAGAACTAGTAAGATCTCAAACTAAGTGAAAAAAGTTTATCAATGGATGCCAACACCAAAGTGATAGAGAAGTTAAAATTATCTGACAAAGATTTAAAAGCAGCCATCATTAAAATTCTTCAATGAGCAATTACAAAGATACTTGAATCAAATTTTTAAAAATAGTAGGTTTCAGAAAAGAAAAAGAAGGTATAATCAGCCCTCCATCTTCATGGTTTTTACATAATGCAGATTCAACAAACCACAGATAAAAAATATTTGAAAAAAACAATAAAATAATAATATAACAATTAAAAATAATGCAAATTTTTAAGAAAAGTTAATACGGTATAATAACTATGAGAATGACTTTTATGTTGAATTAGTTATTATAAGTAATCCAGATTTCTTAATGTGTATAAGAGGACGTGCATAGGTAATATGCAAATATTATGCCATTTTCAATAAGGGACTTGAGCATCTATAAATTTTGCTATTCATAGAGGATTCCAGAAACAATCCACTGTGGACTCAAAGGTACAACTGAATAAAGAAGAAACAAATGGAAAGTTTTATCTAACAAACACAATAATTAAAATGAAAAACTCAAAGGATTATGTCTTAAGTCTATTCAGGCTGCTATAACAAAATACCTTAAACTAAGTAATTCATAAACAACAGATAATTATTGTCCACAGTTTTGGATGCTGGGAAATCTAAAGGTCAAAGTCTCCAGCAAATTTAATGTCTGGTGAGGGCTTGCTCTCTGCCTCAAATGTGGTGCCCTCTAGCTATGCTTTCACAAGCTCTCTCAGGCCTTCTTTAATTTACAAGAAAAAAACAAACAACCCCATCAAAAAGTGGGCGAAGGATATGAACAGACACTTCTCAAAAGAAGACATTTATGCAGCCAAAAGACACATGAAAAAATGCTCATCATCACTGGCCATCAGATAAATGCAAATCAAAACCACAATGAGATACCATCTCACACCAGTTAGAATGGCAATCATTAAAAAGTCAGGAAACAACAGGTGCTGGAGAGGATGTGGAGAAATAGGAACAGTTTTACACTGTTGGTGGGACTGTAAACTAGTTCAACCATTGTGGAAGTCAGTGTGGCGATTCCTCAGGGATCTAGAACTAGAAATACCATTTGACCCAGGCATCCCATTGCTGGGTATATACCCAAAGGATTATAAATCATGCTGCTATAAAGACACAAGCACATGTATGTTTATTGCGGCACTATTCACAATAGCAAAGACTTGGAACCAACCCAAATGTTCAACAATGATAGACTGGATTAAGAAAATGTGGCATATGTACACCATGGAATACTATGCAGCCATAAAAAATGATGAGTTCATGTCCTTTGTAGGGACATGGATGAAGCTGGAAACCATCATTCTCAGCAAACTATTGCAAGGACAAAAAACCAAACACCATATGTTCTCACTCATAGGTGGGAATTGAACAATGAGAACACATGGACACAGGAAGGGGAACCTCACACACCAGGGCTTGTTGTGGGGTGGGGGGAGGAGGAGGGATAGCATTAGGAGATATACCTAATGTTAAATGACGAGTTAATGGGTGCAGCACACCAGCATGGCACATGTATACATATGTAACTAACTTGCACGTTGTGCCCATGTACCCTAAAACTTAAAGTATAATAATTAAAAAAAGAACACTAATTTCATTCATGAGAGCAGAACCCTCAGGACCTATTCATCTCCCAAAGCCCTTGCCTCTTACCACCATCTCTGTAGGGGTTAGGATTCAACGTATGAATTTGGTATGGACCATATTAGAATGACTCAAAAGAAGAATGGATGGTACGGAAGAAAGAATCAGAGAAATGAAAGAACAATAGAAATTATCCAATCTAAGAAACAGAAAAAAAATATATTGAAAAAGGATGAACAAAGCCTCAGTAATCTGTGAGATTATGAAAAACACTTAACATTTGTCATTTGTTAAATTCTGAGTCACAAGAGTCTCAGAAGAAGAAGAGAAACAGGATTAATATGAAAAAGTAGTTGAGAAAATAATGGCTGAAAAAAAATCCCCAAACTTGGCAAAAGTCATGCATTTACAGATTTAATAAGCTAGACTAACCTTAACAGGATAAGCCCCTCAAAATACAAAACTGGATACATCACAGTCAAATTTCTGAAAACTAAACAAACATTTGAAAACCTCAAGACAGAAATGACACCTTGCCAACAGGAGCAAGCAAATTTTGATGAAAGCAGATTTCTCATTAAAAACTATGGAGGCTTGAAGAAAGTGACATTTTTCAAGTGCTGAAAGACAAGAACTGTTAGCTCAGAACGTTATATTCAGTGAAAATATCCTTGAGAATGCCTTGATGAAGAAAAACTATTTTTTTTTTGCCAGCAGACCTACAATAAAAAATAGCTAAAGAAAGTTTTATAAGTAGAAAGGAATGACAAAGTAAACTGAGAATATCAGAAAGGAAGAAGAAAGAACATGTTCAGTAAAAATATGTGTAAATAAGATAGACTTTGTTCTCTTGAGTTTTCTAAATTATGATTGATATTTGGATCAAAAATTATAACAGTCCCTGATGTGGTTCTAAGTGTACTTAGAGAAAATATTTAAGACAATTACATTATAAATGGAGTACAGTAAAGTGACTTAAAGGGAGATAAGGATTCCACACTTCATTTGAAGTGATAAAATAATGACACTAGTAAATTGCCATATATATATGTATGTATATATATATATATAAAATAAAATTTCTTGAGAAACGACTAAAGAAGCTATACAAAGAGATATACTTAAAAACATTCTAAATAAACAAACTTGAATGCTAAAAAGTTCAAATAACCCATGGGAAGGCAGATTAAAAAAAGAGAGAGAGAACAAAGAAAACACAAAATAAAATGGCAAACTTAAGCATTAACATACCCGTAATTAAATTAGACATAAATAATCTAAATGCAACAATGGAAATACAGAGATTTGCAGAATTGATTTAAAAAAAAGATGTATCTGTGTTCTACCTACAAACAGTGATTAGATATAACTATATAGAAATGTTGAAAAATGAGATGGCAAAAGTTATATCACACAAACAATCAAAAGAAAGCAGGAGTGACTATATTAACTAGATAAGGGAGTCTTCAGAGCAAAGAAAATTACCAGAGACAGGAAAGAATCTGATTTAAAGATAAAAGGGTCAATCCACACTATGAAGGACAGTATTCCTAAATTTGTATGCACCAAATAATAGAGCTGCAAATATGTGAAGCATAAACTAATAAAATTAAAAGAAAAAAGTTAAGAAATTCAAAATTATAGTTAAAGACGTCAATACCCTTGTGTCAAAAAGTGATAAACAACGAGACAGAAAATCAGCAACAGTGTAGAACTCAACAACACCATCAAGCACAGTATCTAATCGTTGCCCCTAAAAATGGTCCAATACATACTATTTAAAAGGGCCTATGGGAAATATTTCAAGATAGTGTATATATTTGGGGATAAAACAATCTCAACACATTTAAAAGAACTGACAACATACAGAATGGATTCTTCAGCTGCAGCAGAAACAAACCAGAAATCGATAACAAAATGATAATAAGAAAATATCCAAACATACAAAAACTAACCAATACATTGAGTCAAAGAAAAAGAAAATATTTTAAAAGTACATTGAACTGAATGACAATGAAAATACAAGATATCAACATTTTTGAGACAAAGTTAATGTAATACTTAGAGGAAAAATTATGGCAATGAATGCATGTATTAAAAACTTGTAATCTAAAATCCTACCTCAAAAATCTAAAAAACCCAGAGCAAAGTAAACCCAAGGCCAGCAAATGGAAGGATATGGATAGATAAGAACAAAATCTATGAAATAGGAAAAGCACAACAAAAGAGAAAATTGTTGAAACTAGTTCATTCTTTGATGAGATTGATAAAAATTGTCAAATGTCTAGCAAGACTGATAAAACAAGAGAGAAGTCACGACTTACCGATATCTGGCATATAAGAGGAGATATCACTATTGACCTTGCAGACATCAAAAGGATAATAAAGGAATATTATGAGCAACTCTACACACATAAATATGACAACTTAGGTAAAATGAACAAATTCCTTTATAAACACAAACATCAAAACAGATTCAAGCAGAAATAGACAATCTTAATAGAGATAACTCTTAAGAAAATTGAATCCGTAATTTAAAATCTCTCCCCAGAGGAATCCCCAATCCCAGATTGGTTAATTAGAAAATGTCACCAGATATTTAAAGAATTGGCATCAATTCTATACAATCTCTTCCAGAAACTAGAAGAAGTGAAAACATTTTCCAATTTATTTTTTGAAGCTTATATTACTTTGATATCAAAACCAAAGATGTTACAAAAAACAACAGGTTGATATTAACTATGTATATAGATACAAAGCTCTTAATATAATGTTACCAAATAGAATTTAGCAACATAAAGAACAAATTATACACCATGAACAGTGGAGTTTATTCCAAGGGATGCATGGCTGGTTAAATATTCAAAATCAATCAATGTAATCCACTATATTAATTAACTAAAGAAGAAAAACTAGAAAATTGTATCAGCCTATATAGAGAAACTGGACAAAATGTAACACCCATTTATGCTAAAAATTATCAGAATAATAGAAATATAAGGGGAATTCCTCAACCTGAGAAAGAGCAACTAAGGAAAAAACCCCCCAAAACTATATGTAACACTATACCCAATGGTGAAAGATTTTACCCTAAGATTGGGAGCAAGGCAAGAACGTCTGCTCTGAAAACTCTTATTCACAAGTGTTGACAATTATATGAAAGGAAATAAAGGGCACACAGATTGGAAAAGAAGTAATGAGTGCCATATATATACATATATATATACACATATATATACACACATATATATACATATATACATATATACATATATATAGTGGAAAACACAAGATATCTATGAGGAAATGTAAAAATAACTAACAGATAAGTGAACTCAGCAGTCACAGGATATAAGATAAACCTGTACAAATAAAATATATTTTTTATGTAATAACTATTAACATGTGGACACCAAAATCAAAAAATATAATATCATTTCCAACCATTTAAATCAAAATTCTTAGATGTAGATCCAATAAAAACTGTTTTAAGACTTATATGCCAAAACACTGATAAAAAAATCAAAGAAGGTCTAAAAAATGGTGAAACATATTATATATATGTATTGGAAGACTCAAACATAGTAAAGGAACTAGAATAGCTATGGAAATTTTTAAAAAGAAGAATAAAGCATAAAGAATGAGTCTACCCTATTTGACACTTAGTTCATGATAGGAGTAATACAGATTGTGCAGTGTTAGTGATAGACACATGGATCAATGGAGCAGAATAAACTACCCAGAAATAGATCTACGCAAAATCAATTTAGTGAAGAAGAGATAGTCATTCATCAAATGATGCCAATTCAGTTGAATATCCTTAGGCAATGACAACAACAATAAAACTTTCATTTAACTTTCATACCTTATACAAAAATTAACAAAAAAAATGGATCATGGATCTAAATGCAAAATGTAAAGATATAAAACTTTTAGAAAAAATAGAAGAAAATATTTGGGGTTTAGGGCTAAGAAAGGGGCTTTTAAAGTTGACACCAAAAGTATAATCAATTAAAGGACAAAAATGATAATTTTGATGGCTGCCATCAAAATTAAAATCTTTGCCTCTGTGAATGTTCCTGTTTAGAAAATAAAAACACAAATTTCATACTGGGAAAAACATTTGCAAGCCACATATCTGACAAAGTACTAATATCTAGACAATATAAAGAACTTTAAAAACAACAGTAAAACAAAAAAAATACAATACTAAAATGGAATAACGTTGTTTTTATGTATTGGAAGATGTGAGCTAAAAATAAAGGTTATTTCAACAAAGACAATATACAGATGAAAAATAAGCACATGAAAAGATATTCTACTTCATTAGCCATTGAGGTAATGAAAATGAAAATCATAATAATATATCAGTACACACCTATTACAATGGCTAAAATTTTAAAAAGCATAACACTAACTGCTGGCAAGGATGCAGAGAAACTATATCACTCATGTTCCTGGTGAGAATGGAAAATGATACAGCCACTCCGAAAATGAGTTTGGCAGTTTATTAAAAACAAACAAACAGAAATGAAATATATTATTATCATACAAGTCAACAATTTCATTCCTGGGCTTTTATTTCAGAGGGGGAGAAAACACCATAGGTTTACACAAAAGCCTAAAATAATATGTGTATAGTGGCTTTATTGGTAAGAGCAAAGAAAGGGAATAACAAAGATGTTCTTCATCAGGTAAATGTTTAAAAATTTGTGGTATTCAGCCAGGCATGGTGGCTCACACCTGTAATCCCAGCACTTTGGGAGGCTGAGGTGAGTGGATCACGGGGTCAGGAGATTGAGACCATCCTGGCTAACACGGTAAAACCCCGTCTCTACTAAAAATACAAAACATTAGCCGGGCATGGTGGCGGGCGCCTGTAGTCCCAGCTTCTCGGGAGGCTGAGGCAGGAGAATGGTGTGAACCCAGGAGGCGGAGCTTGCAGTGAGCCGAGATTGTGCCACTGCACTCCAGCCTGGGTGACAGAGTGAGACTCCATCTCAAAAAAAAAAAAAAACAAAAAACTGTGGTATTCATAACATGGAATATTAATCAGCAATAAAAAGGATTGAACTATAACCTGGCAACATTTCTAAAGGTTTATGAGTGAAAATTCCATTCCAAAAGATTAAATATTTTATGATTTTATTTATATCATACTATTGAAATGACAAAATTGTAAAATGGAGAACAGATGAGTGGTTGTCAGAGGTTAAGGAAGGGTGTCAGTGGGAGGAAAGTAGGTATAGGTATAAAAAAGCAATATGGGGGAATTCCGAGGTGATGAAAATATTCTATATCCTGACTGTCAATTTCAATATCCTGGTTGAAATACTGTACTGTAATTTTACAAGATGTTACTATTGGAGGAAACTGGGTAAAGGGTACATGAAAACTTTCTGTATTCTTAAAACCACATGTAAATCTAAAATTATCTCAAAATAAAAAAGTTTAATTTAAACAAAAAACTAGTTGAAAAAGAAATCAAGAAGGCAATTCCATTTACAACAGCTACAAAAAAATAACATACCTGAGAATAAATTTCTTTAAGGAGGTAAAAGACTTTCACAAGAGAAACCACAAAACTCTGATGAAAGAAATTTAAGAGGATAGAAACAAGTGGAAAAATATTTTGTGCTCATGAATCAGAAGAGTTAGTATAATTAAAATGACCATACTATCCAAAGCAATGTACAGATTCAGTGCAATCCCTATCAAAATATCAATGACATCCTTCACAGAAATAAAATCTAAAATTTGCATGAAACAATAAGAGACCCTGAATAGCCAAAGCAGTTCTGAGCAAAAAGAGCAAAGGTAGAGGCATTACACTACTAGACTTCAAAATATACTACAATACTATGGTAACCAAAACAGCATGGTAATGGCATAAAAACAGAAACATAGAACAATAGAACAGAATAGATCCATGAAATTAATCCATATATCTACAGAAATTAATCCACGTATCTATAGCCAATTGATGTTTTTCAGAGACTCCAAGAATATACACTGGAGAAAGGATAGTCTCTTTAATAAATGGTGCTGGGAAAACTGGATGTCCATTTGCAAAAGAATGAAACAAGACCCCTACTTCTTACCCTGTACAAAAATTAACACAAAATGGATAAAAGACCTAAATGTAAGACCTAAAACTATAAAACTACTAGAAGAAAACACGGGGGAAATGCTTCAACACATTGGTCAAGGAAAAGATTTCATGAATAACATCTCAAAAACATAGGCAACTGAAGCAAAAATGAACAAATGGAATGTTATTAAACTAAAAATCTTCTTCATAGCAAAGAAAACAATCAACAAAGAGAAAAGACAGCCTACAGGATGGGAGAAGTATTTTCAAACACTTCACCTACCCAATGAACTGTATATTAATCTCCTAACTGGAGATTAATATAGAAGGAACACAAACAAATTAACGGTTTAAAAATCCAATTAAAAAATGGCAAATAATGTGAATGTTTCTCAATAGAAGACATAAAAATGACAAACAAATATATTTTTAAAATGCTTAACACCACTTATCATCAGAGAAGTGAAAATCAAGACTACAATGAGGTATCATCTCACCCCAGTTATGATGGCTATTATCAAAAAGACAAAAAAAAAGATACTTGCTGGTGAGCAGGCAGAGAAAAAAGAACTCTTACACACTATTGGAGAGAATGTAAACTAGTACAGTAGTACAGCCACTATGAGAATAGTCCGGACTTTCCAAAAAATAAAAACTATAGATAGAACTACCATGTGATCCTTCAATCCCACTACTGGGAATTTATCCAAAGGAAAGAAAAACATTATATAGAAGAGACACCAGCACCCTCATCTTTGTCATAGCACTATGCACAATAGCTAAGATACTATGATATCTTAGCTATGTAGGTGTTCAACAACAGCTGAACAGATAAGGTGTGCTCTCTCTATATATATACAATGAAATATTATTCAGACAAAATTTAATGAAGTCCCATCATTCAAGGCAAAATGGATAATACTGGGGGACATTATGCTAAGTGAAATAAACCAGGAACAGAAAGGTTAAACATAGCATGTTCTCATTCACATGTGGAATCTAAAAAATAAAAAAACAGTGATCTCATAGAAGTAAAAAGTAGAACAGAAGATTCTAAAGACTCTAGTTTCTAGTGAGAGGGTAATGAGAGAATTGTTAAAGCATACAAAATTACAGCTAGGTAAGAGTTCTAGTGTTCTGAAGCATTGTAGGATGCCTATAGTTGACAATGACATATCATATACTTTCAAATAGTTAGAAGGAGATATTGAATGTTCCTAACACAAGAAATGATAAACGTTTGAGATGATAGGTATGCTAGTTACCCTGATCTGATCACTACATATTACATATATCACAACATTACTATGTACCCCATAAATTACTGTGTCAAAAAAGAAATAAAATTTAAAAATAAAAAATAATATGGTAATTATTACCATTTTTAGGAATGCACATCAGTCTTTTTAATATTTGAAAGTCTGGGAGTTATCTTTATCATATTTTAGAAAACACAAAATATAGAAAACTTAAAAAACTAAACTTTTGCATTTGTTTCCTCCTTATATCATCAGAAAACTGGCAGAATATTTTTAATCAGTGAGATTTTTAGACACCAGTTATGCCTAGTGTCATTTATCATGGACATATGCCAAAGTAAATATTGCCTAATTCTAATGTGTATTCTTTGCTGAAGAATTTGATTCTCACCAAACATGTTCAGCTACCAGAGAAAAATATAACCACTCTGCATCATCAACGTACAATTAGCTCATACACATTTTTCCTGTGGCTTTTCAGGGAGAAAATGTTTTCAGAATAACAATGTACATATACTTTGTATATATGCAAATATGTACTTGCCTATTCAATTAGTAAGATAGGTTTGGAGCATATAGTACATATTCAGTGTAGACAGAGAAAAACGATCATTGTATTTAGAGTGCTTTAGTTTAGAAATAATAAAAATGTCAGTAATTCAGGAAAGGCACCATCTTAATCAAGTTGTGATCTAATACATGGAACTTTAAAGCTTTATTTTATATGTTGAATGAATTTTATTTTAGCAAATCCTGAAAATAGAAGTGCCATCACATCTGGACTAAAATTCCCTCTTTTGGCCAGGTGCAGTGGCTCATGCCTGTAATCCCAGCACTTTGGGAGGCTGAGGTGGGTCAATCACCTGAGGTCAGGAGTTCAAGACCAGCCTGGCCAACATGGTGAAACCCCATCTCTACTAAAATAAAAAATTAGCTGGGCGTGGTGGTACATGTCTGTAATCCTGGCTACTCAGGAGGCTCAGGCATGAGAATTGCTTGAACCTGAGAGGTAGAGGTTGAACTGAGCCGAGATCATGGCACTGCCCTCTAACCTGGGCAACAGAGCGAGACTCTTTCTGGAAAAAAAAAAAAATTAATTGATTTAAAAAATAAAATAAAATGCTCTCTTTTAAAAAATAAAACAAAAACTAAAAACCATAATGATATTACTTCATATTTTAAAACATTATATCAAATTAAGCTACTCTAGAATTTCCATGATTTTATACTCACCTCCTTTGCATTTTCAAAGGCAATGTTATTGCTACCAAGGAAACTTTTCTATGAACATTTGAAAGACAATATGGTCTTCAATGCCTTCAAAATTATCCTTTTGTCTCTGGCCAGGGAACACAATGAAGAATATTAAAGCAAGAAAGTAAGTGAATCCTTCAATGGGCAAAATGATTTGGTAAGGATCACAATTTGGGTCAGATCAGTTATATGCTATTGAAGATCATAAGACAATAGTAATGCTATTTACATCTTAGCATTGTTGAAATATTCTTCTCTGCTTTTTTATTGGAGCCTAGGGAAAATTATGTAATTATTAAGCATAATGGTGCTTTTGAAAAAAGAGATTGTTTCATGGGATCAAAAGACAGGCTGCCAAATTTACCCCCATTCTTTCCTTTTTCTCTATGTAGAAAAAGTAATTGCTTTCTGTTTATTCTTTGCCTATTCTATGAAATTTATTTTGAAGGTAGTCATACAAAATGCTGGCATGGAAAATAAGAGGTACTTTTTAGACTAGGTGTTATTTAATTAAATATAAAAAGCTAATTTAAAATAATACCATGCTCACAATAATGAGGCAGTTCTGATTGAAGGCCACTAGAAAGCTTTTAGCACACCCCTCAGAATCTGGCAGTGGTGGAGAGCAGTTGTCTCTTCACAGGTCATTCTTCATCAACACTGACTTATCCTGGGAGATATACTTAACATCATTATAACTTCCATTTTCTCATTTCTCTTTAATTGGTTAGAATAATGTGAAATGACTGAAAGTGTTCTTCTTTGAAAAAAATTATATTTAAAGATATGTAAGAGCCAGAAGGGAATATTACAATCCCAAGTTGTGTCTTTTGCTTTAATTAAGAGGGCAAAAGACAAATAGGGGTATTTTAGAGTCACTTTCATTAAAGCATTAGCTGAACATTATAGGGACAATGGAATAGAGCATGGGGGTTATTGAACAGTGTAGAGCTAAATGACCTATTTCATGGTAAAATCAAATGTCTCTTAAACTTTAAGGACTTTATCAATCTTTTCCTTTGCCAAATCCTACTGCTTCCTCTTCCATATTCTCTTTAGTTACATTTGTCAGTTTAATTATTGACAACTACTATCAATTAACCTTTGAATTATGCTATCTTAAACACGAATCTCTCTCAGCCAATTTGCAATTAGATACTACTATTACCTCAAATGTTTGATCTATGGTAGGTCTTAATTCAATAATCAGCATAAATGCATTAAACAGAGCTATAATTACACAGCTAAAGGGATGCCTTCTTTTGAAAATATTTTTTAACTATGTTTCTAGTGTGACTGAGGATCAAGATCATACTATCTCTAGATAAGAATCTTGGGATATTAATACATATAAAGTTTTAAAGGAATTAACAGACAAATGGATTAGGCAAATACAAAATTATACAGTTTTGTTTATTTTGTTTCTCTTTAGCATGGGACTCCTCAGAGCATTTATTGTGTTGATGCTTATTTTAAGTGGGACAGGCTTTGAGAAATACTATTCTTCCCATGGGATTAGTGGAAAAAAGAGTTCTCTGTGTACAGAAATATGAATAATATTCTCTTTTCTATCAGGCATGTGCAAAATTGCCTGACGAAGTTGTCTGGCCCAGGTGCATAAGAATAATGCATTTAAAAGAATCATCTGCTGCCCGTTTTCCATTTGTTGGGATATTTGATCCAAACTATTTCACGTCTCCCATTTAACTTCTTGAATAAAAAATTAAAGCTAAAAGCCGGTCTAGCACAGGAGAAGAGCTGCAGAGGGCCAGCGCTAGGCCAGTGGGCTCTATTTTTGAAGCAGCCTTTTATTTCTGCATCTCTGATATCCAAGGCATAGCTTTCAAAAACACTTCTCTTGTGACTAGGTTGCTTTTATCTTTCCCGTTTTATTAAAGGAGTTAAATGGAAGGTATTCTGAAACTCCAATTTAGCTTTTATTTTTCAATAAAAATGACAGTCGAAAAACAGTGTAGCCACAGGAGAGGCAGGGCAACCTGGCACAGAGGGGGTGAAAGCCCGCTGAGCTGGGACTACAAAGTGTTTGGATAACAGACTCACCAGGCTTTCTAAATACCTTGGTGAGACACTGTAAGAAGAGGGCAAATAATAGTCTTCATCTTTGCATTCACCAGAGCTCTTTCTACTGTCATGAAATTTTTATTTAAAGAAAACTAAAAAGGAAACCATTAGAATATGGTTCTTGAATACTCTAATGTACTTGTTTTGGTTTGATGTGCCTTTGTGCCATAACTTTGAAAGTATAAATTTCACATTTTTCTAAGTCAAATAGCTAATCCCCTAGACCTCTCCAACTAATGATAACAGTCATTTGACAGTGTGTCCTTAAGTAATATTTGCTGAATGTATACAGTAATATCCTAAGTTGTGCACATACACTGACTTCATGAATAATCTTTTCCTACGATATTTAGAAAATACTTGGGTTTAACAAAAGTTCTATAATCCTTGAACAATTTCATAACAATACCTCAATATCATTTTTCCTAAGGTACATAATAAATATTTAGAACAACATGATGTATTGACTTGTTTGATTCGATTTCTTACCAGCAACTACATAGGCCTAATGGCAGTCTTATTCACTAACTTACTTTGAGGACGATGTTACATACATGTATGGCACTAGTAATTGGTAGAAGATTCTGGTGTAGAAGGGTACATATGGAATCTAATAATATATAACAAATCTTGCAAATATTGTCAGCCGCATTTTGAAAAATCCTAAATGAGCAAGGTCTTAACATTGATATTGACAAATGGAGACATGGAGGTAAGTGTGAGAATTGAGATGAAGTGAGGGGCAGATCTTTCCATAGTGCATTTCCAGTAGAGGCACAGAGTCAGACATCCCAGACCCTGGACTCTGCTCTCCTAAGACATAGTTCGGTGATCTGAGAAGCAGGTCTGAATGTTCTACCTGGTTTCACTACCTCTTGCATGGAGATTTTCTGACTTGATTTAAAGTTGAATACCCTTGAGTTTTGTGTGCAGTCTCATTATACAGCCAAGGCTTCTTCACTTGGCTCATTTCACTGAGCCATGTTAAAATATTAGTGTGAATAGTTTTCCTACAAGAGACATGCAAATTTCCAAGTTTCTTCATGGCTCTGAGTCACCCAGTGAGAAATCAGTGTTAACAATTATCAGATTATTTCCAATTTTCAGTGTAAGAAGTCAAATGGCAATGATTTTTTATCAATCAGCTAATATGTTTTCATGCCATACACTACAAGAATCACCATAGTAGACGTAATAATTCAAAAGCACTAAAGTGCTAATGTTGAGAGCTTACCATTTAGGATTAAGATTGATAAAGTGATTTCTTCAAATGTTAGAAGGAAGAGAAAAGCACAACAAACTAATTATTTTACTCTTTTTTGAAAGGAATATCATTTACAGTGTTACATAAGGATTAAGATCCTGGACTCAGGCTAGACTGAAAACGGATGTGAATATGGATCCTGTTCTGTGTACCTTGCAGCAAATTATCTACCTTTCTGTGCCTCAATTTTCTCATTTGGAAAAGGGAATGATAATGCCTACTTAAGAGTTATTCTGCATAGCTTAGTTAAAAGAGTTGAAATTAATAAACTACTTAAAATGTGTCTGAAACAGATGTAATAAGGGTGACTTTGTCTCCGGAATTGGTGAATTCTTGGTCTCACTGACTTCAAGAATGAAGCTGCAGACCCTCGCGGTGAGTGTTACAGCTCTTAAGATGGTGCGTCTGGAGTCTGTCCCTTCTGATGTTCAGATGTGTTCGGAGTTTCTTCTTTCTGGTGGGTTCATGGTCTCGCTGGCTCGGGAGTGAAGCTGCAGACCTTCGCGGTGAGTGTTACAGCTCTTAAGGCAGCACGTCTGGAGTTGTTCGTTCCTCCTGATGGGCTCGTGGTCTTGCTGGGCTCAGGAGTGAAGCTGCAGATCTTTGCAGTGAGTGTTACAGCTCATAAAAGCAGTGTGGACCCAAAGAGTGAGCAGTAGCAAGATTTATTGCAAAGAGCAAAAGAACAAAGCTTCCACAGTGTGGAAAGGGACCCGAGCGGGTTGCCACTGCTGGCTTGGGCAGCCTGCTTTTAGTCTCTTATCTGGCCCCACCCACATCCTGCTGATTGATAGAGCCAAGTGGTCTGTTTTGACAGGGTGCTGATTGGTGCGTTTACAATCCCTGAGCTAGATATAAAGGTTCTCCACATCCCCATCAGATTAGTTAGATACAGAGTATGGACACAAAGGTTCTTCAAGGCCCCACCAGAGCAGGTAGATACAGAGTGTCGATTGGTGCATTCACAAACCTTGAGCTAAACCCAGGGTGCTGATTGGTGTGTTTACAAACCTTGAGCTAGATACAGAGTGCTGATTGGTGTATTTACAATCCCTGAGCTAGACATAAAGGTTCTCCAAGGCCCCACCAGAGCAGCTAGATACAGAGTGTCGATTGGTGCACCCACAAACCTTGAGCTAAACCCAGGGTGCTGATTGGTGTATTTACAATCCCTGAGCTAGACAAAAAGGTTCTCCAAGGCCCCACCAGAGCAGCTAGATACAGAGGGTCGATTGGTGCACTCACAAACACTGAGCTAGACACAGGGTGCTGATTGGTGTGTTTACAAACCTTGAGCTAGATACAGAGTGCCGATTGGTGTATTTACAATCCTGGAGCTAGACATAAAGGTCCTCCAAGGCCCCACCAGACTCAGGAGCCCAGCTGGCTTCACCTAGTGGATCATGCACTGGGGCTGCAGGTGGAGCTGCCTGCCAGTCCCCGTGCCATGCGCCTGCACTCCTCAGCCCTTGAGTGGTCGATGGGACTGGGCACCGTGGAGCAGGGGGCTGCGCTCGTCGGGGATGCTCGGGCTGCACAGGAACCCACGGAATGGGTGGGAGGCGCAGGCATGGCGGGTTGCAGGTACCGAGTCCTGCCCCGCGGGAAGGCAGCTAAGGCTCGGTGAGAAATCGAGCGCAGCGCCGGTGGGCTGGCACTGCTCGGGGACCCAGTACACCCTCCGCAGCTGCTGGCCCGGATGCTAAGTCCCTCATTGCCCAGAGCCAGCAGGGCTGGCCCACTGCTCCCAGTGCGGTGACAGGCCCGCCAAGCCCATGCCCACCTGGAACTCCAGCTGGCCCGCGAGCGCCGCACGCAGCCCCGGTTCCCGCTCGCGCCTCTCCCTCCACACCTCCCTGCAAGCTGAGGGAGTGGGCTCCAGTCTTGCCAGCCCAGAAAGGGGCTCCCACAGTGCAGTGGTGGGCTGAAGGGCTCCTCAAGTGCCGCCAAAGTGGGAGCCCAGGCAGAGGAGGTGCCAAGAGCAAGTGAGGGCTCTGAGGACTGCCAGCACGCTGTAACCTCTCACCTCCATTGTTAAATATTATTATAATGTGATATGAAGGGCAAGGCACACTTTCTCTTGTTCACCAGATTTTTGGCTTAATGCATTGGTACATTTCCCTCTTAATCTACTCCTAATACTACCTACACTTGAGGCTGAAATGTTTACCCAGCCCTCTTTTTACTAGTAGTTTCAAGTTCATCAAAAAGTAAAATTAACTGGAAGGATACAGTCGATAGAATTGGGAGGGAAAAAAGCTCCATGGGCCGGGCGCGGTGGCTCATGCTTGTAATCCCAGCACTTTGGGAGGCCAAGGCTGGCAGATCACGAGGTCAGGCATTCCAGACCAGCATGGCCACCACAGTGAGACCCTGTCTCTACTAAAAATAGAAAAATTAGCCAGGCATGCTGGCGCGTGCCTGTAATCCCAGCTACTCAGGAGGTTGAGGCAGGAAAATCACTTGAGCCCGGAAGGTAGAGGTTACAGTGAGCTGAAATAGCTGCGCTGCACTCTGGTCGGGGCAACAGAGTGAGACTCCATCTCAAAATAATAAAAAAAAAGCTCCATGATGCTAATAGTTGAATTTTCAGAGCCTCTTTTACATCACTTTTCATGGTGTGCTTTCCTGTTTGTCCCTTGGCATCCCTTTCAACATCTAGAAGATTGCCCAATGTATAGATGCTTGATACATATTTAATTTACTTTACACATTGTGCATAGATACTTGTTACATATTCATTTAATGTGTGAATACATAAATTATTTTAACTTATTACCAGGGGGAAGGTAGGGGGAAAATGTTGGCTTTATATTTCCAGCAAAACAAGCCATATCTATACTTTAAAATGCAGTTGTAAAGTTGAATATTTTCAATTTATAAATGATTGCAACAAATAATTGTGAAAATTTTAAAAATGCAATCACTAAAACAAAGACTTTAATGGTAGACAAATTTATGATCAATGTAAAAAGTTAAAGAAAACAGACATACTAGGTGGATTACTTAACTTACATTAAAGCATCCACATTAACTCTTATACTCCTCCTTTCATAATGAAGGAAGTTATCTGCTTTATTCAAAAAAAATCCTGAAACCGTGACCACTTATTTGGGTCTTATAGTTTCCATTTTGTAACATTGACTGATTAATAGATTGATTACCTTTTGTCTATTTTAATTAGATTTGATTTATTTTTGTTATTATTATTTGTTTTAGAAATGAGGGTATCACTTTTCTCACCCGGGGTAGAATGCAATGGTGCAATCACCGTTCACTGCATCCTCAAACTCCAGCACTCAAGCAATCCTCCCACCTTAGCCTCCTGAGTAGCTGAGGCTACAGGAACACACCACCATACCCGGCTAATTAAAAAAAAAAAAAAAAATGTACAGATTCAGTTTCACCATATTGCCCAGGCTGGCCTTGAACTCCTGGAATCAAGTGATCCTCCTGCCTTCTGCCTTGACCTTCCAAAGCGCTGGGATTACAGGCCTGAGCCACCGTGCCAGGCCTATTTTGATTTTATAAAACAAAAGCTTCTTAAGAGATGTAATAGCACCAGTAATGGTATTCCAAAGAACAGATGATTCTATCACCCAGAGATAAGTAATTACTTAGACAGAAAGAGTTCCTATTAAGCATGGAATGTAAGTTGCAGAACATTTATGACTGTATTAGAGACACTTAAATTTCAGCCTATCCTACTTCCCACGGTCTGAGGAAGTGGAAAAATAGGGTTATTGCCTAGATAATTCTGAGTAATCTTTCCTTTTGCAGAAATTGTCTGGAAAACTGTGATAATTTTCTTTCCTTGAGTCACAAGCCTTTTTTGCTGAAATTTGAGAGACACTGTTTTTTTTTTAACACTTTAAAAAAAAATTTTTACTTTAAGTTCCGAGATACACGTGCAGAATGTGGAGGTTCATTACATAGGTATACGTGTGCCATGGTGGTTTGCTGCACCCATTGACCTGTCCTCTAAGTTCCCTCCCCTCATCCCCCACCCCTCAACAGGCCCTGGTGTGTGTTGTTCCCCTCCCTGTGTTGATGTGGGAGAAACACTGTTGTGACTAGTTGAAGATATTCGGGAACTCCCAAACCCTCCCTAAATTTATCATCAATATTAAAAAGTCTTCTTTCTATTATATTTATGGCACTTAAACTGAAGCTTAGTTTCTAAACAGTCTCAATCTATTTTGTGTTATGAAAACAATCCACAGTCCTTGAAAACATTCAGATATTGCAGGCATATATTAACTTAAAGGAAAGGACTCTACATTCAAAACTCCTACCCTACTACTCTTCCCCAAAGCAGCCACAGTTAACATTTTTATGTTCAATTTTCAAAATTTTTGACAGTGTACATTCATGCACACTTTATCTGCATGGGTTTATATAATTTATACACATGATAACCATAGATAACTTTCTACTTTTGGATTTTTTAGTTAACAGTATATTGTGAAGATACCCTCATGTCAGGACACTGAATTTTGCATAATGTTACAAAATGTTGTTGTATCAAAATTTTTTCAACATTCTTATGTGGCTTCATTTTTGCCATTTCATATTGTGTTGTAGCAAACCTTCTTAAACGTAAATCAATGTGCGTGTATTTGGGTATTTTAACAGATGTTGCCAAATTTTCCTGCATGAAGACAAATTGATACTCTTACCAACAGTCATACCCACTTTGCCAACAGCCTAGGTCATTAGCACATCACATGTCCAAATAGTGGATGGAAAAGCAAGAACTTGTACCACAGATCTCAGGCAAGAAAATACTTACTACATGGTGTAGTAAGAAAGCAAGAAGCTGTAAAGACTGGAAGATTTCTTTGTACAGGAACAGAAGTAAAGATCTAAGGACCAGGAAATGATTTTTTAAAAGCATTAAATGCTTATTTTTTAAATCATGTATCCACACTTTCAATAAAATTAGAAGGAAGAATTCCTCCACATTCATCCATTCATCCATCACAATGGATGAATGTGTGGGGTGAATAAGTAAATTCAACCCACACATTCATCTATTTCATTAACAAATGTGTATTACTAATCGTCTTGATAAAGGACATTTTTATAAATTCACAGTGTTATAAAATTTTATAAAGACTTAATCTCTTTGTTTGCCAGCTTACTGTCTGCAGAGTGGGCATGTTACAAAAGAAGTATTATAAACAATGTTGTCAGTACTAAAATGGGAATAAAATAAAATACAGGAGAAAAGAATAACAACAAAAAATTCTAAGTGAGTTATAGAAAATACAGAAAAAAAAAAACTCAGGAAAATATTAGAGGTCCAATTGCCTTGAGTGCAGGGGCACAGTCTTGTGATTTTTTTTTTCTCTAAAAGTAGTTTGAAGTGTGTATATATGTCTTTGCGAATGTAAGTTTATTCTAGTATATGGCTCAGGAATCTGACTAGTTTTCAGAAAATAATGATGCTGAAAAGTAAACCATTCAGTATTTCTTTGCAAAAGATCTCCAGCTTCTGTGTAGATATATATTGAAATACATATTTGGAATGGAAGTTATATTTGTAACTAGTGTTGTCCTGTGAGACACTGTCATCTGATTTAAGTAGCTAAGCTTAGGGGTCATGTCTAGAAACTCATCTCTGAGTACCGAATGTATGTATAATTTTTATGTTGGTTTTTAGAAAAACTGTATGCATAAAATGCAGCTGTCTCCTCATTTTCTGGATTTCACAGCCTACCATTTATTGTGGTGATCCTGAGGAGTTGCTGCATTGCTTTTTCCACAATGACATTATGGATCTTAGAAGAAACAGAGTAGGAAATCTTAGGACAATGAGTTCAGGTTTTTAATAATCTGTTGCCAGGAGTTTCCACAATGCATGAGCAAAGTGATTTATTTCTGGAAATGGTAGACATAGTGATCTTCAACTAACCATCCAGCTGTACATCAAGTAAAGATGCACAATTGTAAAATGTGTCTGTGAATTCATAATTTGAGGGGTCACAATATAGGGGAGAAATGGTCTAGCGAGTTAAACTCAGTGTGTGTCACTAATTTTACCTCTCAGATAAAAAGTGAAAGTTGTGGTAAAGAGATTGAGGAACTGAGGTTATATTCAGCAATCTTATGGTGGTAGAATAAACAAAAATTGGAGTCTGGGGTCTGTAAACAGTGAATGGACTTGTCCTAACAAGTAAAAAACACAACTTTGAGTCATCTCTATCCATAATTAGATTTAGGGAATATGGCCTTGAACCAACTGACAAAATAAAAAGTGTATTATTTCTAGGACAAGATAAGATGATCCTGAGCCTTATACTTTTTCAATAATATTTTATACACCAGAACCAAAAGTCAATAAAAAAAATCTTAGGCATATAAATATATAAGGCTTGAGCAAAACACACACACACACACACACACACACGCACACACACGGAGAGAGAGAGAGAAGGAAAGAAAATGTAGGTAATGGAAACAGATCCATAAAGGCTCTACATAATGGAGTTATCGGGCATGGCCTTTAAAATATATCTTTAAAATATGTTCAAAAGATTAAAAGACAAAAAGAATGTGTACAGAGAATATAAAATCATAAAAAATAGAAATTTTTAAAGAGAAAAATACATATCTAAATGTAGAAGTTAGTGGTTGGAGCTAATTGCATACTAGACATAGAAAAAAATAGAATTAGTGAACTACAAGATGGGTTAGAGAAAATACCCAAACTGAAATACTAATAGACTACTAATTCAACACAGTGAAAAGATCTAATACATCCCATTGGAGTACTAGATGAGGAGAGTGGGACAGAATCAGTGTTTGGTGGAGAATTTTCCAAAACTGATGAAAGAAACAGCCATGCAATGAGTAAACCTTCGGAAACCCAAACATGATAAATACAACAAAAACCATAAAAGCACATAATAATAAAACTTGTAAAGACCAACAAAAAACAGACATAGAAAACGTATAGCACTTTCAAATAAGCAAGAATAAAACTGTCTCCTGACTAACAACAAGAAAAGGAAGCTAGGAGACAATGGAAACCTTCAAAATACTGAAAGAAAATAACTGTTAGCTTAGACTTAAATATCCAAAAATATTTTCAAAAATTATGGAAAATTAAAGACATTACACACATATTTAAATTAATAATTGATTTCCAGGGGACCTGCACTAGGGAAAAAAAGTAAAGGAAGTTATTTAATCAGAAGAAAAATAATACAATATGGAAACTTGAAAACAAGAAAAGAAATGAAAAGCATAAAGATGTGGGTCAATAAATAAATACTGAATAAAACACATAATGAAAATAATAGCTTGTGAAGTTTAAATTTTATACAAAATAAAAACACTCAACAACATAAAAATCAAATAGGGCTAAGTAGAATTAGAATGTTCTATGGTACACTATCTTGGAAGTTGTAAAAGTACCATACTAATATAAATTAGAGATTGATAAATCAAAGATTTAAATTGTAATTCTTTTCATAATCACTGAAAAATAAAATATGTGTAACTAGCAAACTAATTAAGGAGAAAAATAAAATAACATAAGAGTTTAATTAATTCAGCCCCCAGGAGTCATGTGTGCAGTGTTTTTCTGTTTAGCCAGAATACATGCTGAAAACCAAGATCTATTAGTTGTCTCTTCTCATTCTTGTCTCTCTCCCCATCTTAACACCAGTGTCTCTGAGATTCCTCCAGTTTTGCTTATTTTTTTCCAGTTATTCCCAAGTATTTATGCTAATTTCTCTCATAACAATTTGGGGGCATCTTGAATTTCCTCTTTGTCTCCTGTTTTTATGACATTAGTTTTTTTCTAGTTATGCTGAGGTTTGCCATTGTGTTCTGACTGACAGTGAATGAATACATTCAATCTCTTTTAATGATGTTAGGCTTGTCAAGGGGTCTGAAAACAGACAGGATGAAATCTAGCAGATAAACGGCCCTTTCATGGGCATTGCCAAGGAAGACAGAGGAGTTTATGTGTTCTGACTTAAGATAATTACTTCTAAAAATAAACATAAATATTAATATTCATATTTACATATTTTAAAATTCTTATCATTTAGGTTTAATAGTATCAAAGAATATGACATAAATTATAGTTAATTTTAAAGTCATAGAGTCTCAGGTTAGAGTTATATTTAAATGAATTGATTTACTCTCCTTTTGGATGGATACATGTAGTGTTATTTTTGTTTTATTCTTCACATACAAGCTTGCAATTTAAAATTATATTCCTACAAAAAGTAAATATCTGCTCTTTTATATTTTTGCAAAACTGATTTTTACATTTTGGAGAGAAATGTGTCAATAAATGTCCAAAAAGTTTACATTTTAAGATATATTCATATTTTCCTCAAAGTATAATAAAAAATTATAAACATACTATAAAGCAATATATTTAATTCTTATAATTTTTGGTTCTTTCTTTAGATCATTCTGCAGCCTGGCTAAGGATGAAGATAACTGATAAACTATTATATACCAGTGAGTATTTCTGGCCCCTCTGTAGCTTGGGTTTTTTATTGAGAACAATTACGGTTTTATAGTGCTTGGTATGATTTGGAGCACAAAATTAAATGCAACAATTAGAGAGTATAATTTTTATAGAAGTATCAAATAAAAGTTGTGCTATTTTGGGAAACCAAGAATGTTGGTTTAATTTAAACTGAGCACATTTTAGAGAGAACTCTGTCATCTTTTACTGATCTGTGAAGATAACACCTAGAGTTAAATTCAACATCCAAATGTTTAATGTGAAAGAGTTTCTTGAATAATATACACTTCAACTTGCCTTGAACTATCAGAAGACAATTGCTCTAAACCAATTTTATTAATCAATCATAAAATAAAATTCAACTCACTTACTTTTCCGAAAATCTAAATCTCAATGCTTTTTTAAACGTATGTTCCAGTCACATTTTAGGAATTCATTTCTAAAATGAATTTTAATAAGCAAAGAAATACAGCAAGAAATGTTGTGATTAGTACTGCAAAAATATGTATTTTTTAAATGGTGGCAGGAAAAAATTTTATTATTCTAGATATTTGTTTTTCATGTTTCATATTCTATTCATATGCTGTGGCTATTTTTCCAAAGAATATTGTTTTGCTTTTTTAAAACTAAAAATGCCAGGATGCATACAGTAGACGATCTTATATAACACTTTGCTCTTACATTAGTACTTTACTTTCTACTTCCTTAAATCAATTTCAATCCTTTCTCATTATAATAAAGCTTCCTTGTGCTTCGTTTAGATTTTTTCACTTTTTAAAAAATTTTGTTATTATTATACTTTAAGTTTTAGGGTACATGTAAAAAAAAAAGATTTGTTCACTTAATTCTTAGTTGTTTTTGTTTTATTTTCTACCGTTCACAGAATATTCTGAATCATCCCCTTTATTTCCACCTTCTACTACAAATCATAATTCTGATCACTGGTTATAATTCATATTATAGTAATTACCACCGCCATCTCTTTTAACGTATTTATTTTTCTATTCACTTGAGATTTTATCACAGTTATGTATGATTAAGCAGCAATAAATTTTTCTGTACTCTTGGCTTTGTTCTTGTTCATTATATACCTTTCTTTCACAGGATTAGTACTCCTCATTCTTCTTTTTATTTGCTATATTGTAGAGTTTATTTTTATTAATTTGTTTATCAGATTGGCAGAATGCTGGTACTGTAGTCCCCCTTTATCCACAGGGAATACGTTCCAAGATGTCCAGGGGATGCCTGGAACTGCAGATTGTGCCAAACTCTACATATACTATATTTTTCCCCTCTGATACAGAGAGGGCTGCTAAGTGACTAACAGCCAGGTAATGTGTGGATACGCTGGACAAAGGGCTGATTCATGTCCTAGGTAGAACAGATAGGGACAGTACAAGATTTCATTAAGCTACTCAGAATGCTGTGCAATTTAAAACTTATGGATTACTTATTTCTGAAATTTTCCATTTAATATTTTGACCATAGTTAACTGCAAAAACTGAAACTGCAGATGAGGGAACACTACTGCATTATCAGTCTCACGTCATAATTATACTCCTTATTAATAATTTCTATTGACTTTTATTTTACTATTCCTGTTCTAAAAGTATTTTGAAATATTATTTTTTTTTAAAATCCAAACTATGGTTCAAGACATCTGAGTGAAACTATTTTAATGTCTCGCCAAAAATTATACTCACATTCTTGGAATATTTTAAATTGTGTTCTGGTTATATGGGAGTACATTTGCCGAACCTACTGTTATTTATTCTTTTTTTGTTACCAATGTTCAGTTCTCTCCTTATAAAAGACCTATCAGTTTAATGATAATCAAATTATCTTTCATAAGATGAGATTAACCAATTCTTACAATTCAGTATATTGTCTGCTCTTGGTTTTCTATTTTATGCCCACAGAAAGAAAAACAACAATAGTGTCCCCTGGGCATCCAAAGCCTTAGTCTAGAGGAAAACATAATGAAAGTGGGAGTGATTGACAAGGGAGAGAAAGGAAGACTCAGTTTCTTCAGAATTTCACATAATCCATGACAGTTTTCAAAGGTTTACTACGTGAACTAAAACATGATTGGGAGAGCTATAACTTCGAAATCTACTGTAGTCCCTGGGTTCCTATTTGGAAGGTACTCCATTTCTTTGGGAGAAATTCATCACCCTGCCAACTGATTCCTTTCCTAGAGCCTGGATTCTAAACTGCTAATGTCAATAAACAAAACTTAGAACTTTACAAATCAAATCTCTCTGTAGCTTTTCAAATTTTTAAAATTTTAATTTTATTTGTAATATGTTTGAGAGTCTATTCACTCCTTCCTGTAGTCTTCTATCCTATGTGACTGGAATCCTGAATTAAGTGCAAAATCTGATTCCAATGATAACTACTCGAATCATTTTGGCAAAAAATAAAATATATCTGAGAGAAGTTTGCCAATAATATTGAATAACATTAGAAAATGTTCATAGACTTTTGAATTAAGTAAAATAACTGGCTACAAAGTTAATCGATAACATGGCCCCAAGTTTTGATTATAAAATATGTATATTTTATCATATGCATATAGAATATATATAAGCTGAACACATGTAAATACAACATAGAAACATCAAAATGCAAGGAATGCTCTGTCAAATTAGTGGAATTTGTTGACTTATTTTCTTGTTTATATTCCTCTCTACTTTTTCTCAATAACCATCTATTTTATAATCAATACAAATCCATTTTAGTAGTTAATAAACATTCACATTCTATTGTATACTCTTAGAATAGTGACTATGTCCTATGCATCCTTGAATCACTAAAATGAAAGATAAAACCATCTGCTGCATGCAACTTATTATCTGTATTAACAGAACTCTACTCCACCATTAGGCTGTCTTCACCAATGTCATTTTACTATTCCACTGCCTTCATCAACCCAAGTTTGCTATTCCAGGAACCTCTTGCCCAGGTTGCAAGTAACTATATCGTTCATTTAGAAGCTTCCTGGAAAAACCATTTAAATGAACATCAGACGGTTAGGCTTTCCAATGGGTAATAGAATCATGTGAAAAGTCTTCAAAGCTCTGTAAACCCTCACTTCAAAGCCTTCTCACTAATATAAGCTATTATATCATAGTTCTTTTTCAATTCTAGTCATCCCTTCCCCTACCACCACTGCATTGAAAAACCCTCCATAAATCGGAGTCTGAAACCTCATAAATATCCTAACTTTGCTATTCCTCTTTCAGGAGGCCAGAAGACTCTGCCAAGGTAGTGCTCTCATTTGTTAAAAACTTAACTTTGTCATCTGAACAGGCTCACCTGGTGTTGGTTCTTTAGGGAAGCCTGCATTTGACCAAGTGCAAGTAGTAGAGGACCTTCCACAATAGTTATTCAATAAGTATGTGTTGAAATAATGTTCAAATATTTTAATTCACTGAACTATTGTTAATGTCTTAGCATCTCTAGGAATTCTCTAGAGTCTTTGACTCTACCCCCTTTGAATACAATCATAGAATAGCAATGTACTTAATTTTTAAGTACATTAGTGGGTGCATTTCCATTGAAGAAGCTAAATTTATACTTGGATATTTGGTCTCCCTTCAAAAAGCATACTCCAATGATTATTGTTCCATCTGAAAAAATGTTTTCCATACGGTTTCGTTTTATTTCCCATAGAAAATTTGATATTTAGCTTTATTACAACTAATGGTATTAATTAATTTTCATTGTCTGAGTTTTCTTATAGGGTTTGTTTTGAAATATTCAATTAATAATAGAATTTAGTGAAGCTACTAAGAAATGAAGTGAATACATGATTTCTGGATGTCTGTCTTTGTAATTATTTCTAGACCTTTGTAAGTAAAGCCTTCTCTTTTCTTCATCAGCTTAACATTAAAGAACTTAAGAATGTGCAATGAGAGTTAAACTTCGAATCACGCATGGCAATCAGTGCCTACTCATGCCATTTCACTTCAAAGGGACGGTGTCTAGAAACATTCTTTTTACAAGGCATTGATATATGTAAAGAATGTATTAATGAATAGATGATGGTGGTGTTTCAGTTACAAAAGCAGAGAAAGAAATTTGTTACTGAAGGCAAACTTGTACACCTGGGCAAAGCACTTGCATTCTTTTAAGTTCTGTCAAAGGTAGTACTTCTCAAACTTAAATATGCATGCAAATCACCTGAGGAATCACAGAAGAATTCAGATTCTCATGTGAAGGTCTAGAGTGGGGCTTGACCCTCTGCATAATAAGCTTCCAGGTGATGCTGATACAGCTTGTCCACTTTGAATAACAAGGATTTAGTTGAAAGAAACCCTGAATCATGGACATACTTTGATTTATCTCTGCTCTTTCTTGATTTGGACTCATTAAACCAACTTCAGATTACAATTTGCCTTCTCGGTTTATCTAAATAGCAGTATTGTTAATCCCAAGATTGTATCCCTTATGGTGAATAAACATGTGGACATTCCAGATTTATGCATTTAGGCATTTATTTCTGTGAGGTTGGTTAATGTGCATTTGTATCAGATGAGGTTAATAAAATAATAGCTAAGACTTATTTTGTATTATTATTGCATCTTATTATTAAAATAATAATAGCTAAGACTTAATACTCTTTGTATTCATTCATTCTCATGCTGCTAATACAGACATAACTGAGACTGGGTAATTTATAAAGGAAAGAGGTTTAATTGATGCACAGTTCTGCAGGGCTTGGGAGGCCTCAGGTAACTTAAAGTCATGGTAGAGGGGAAAGCAAACAAGTCCTTCTTCACATGGCAGCAGCAAGGAGAAGTGCGGAGCAAAGCAGAAGAAGCCTGTTATAAAACCATCAGATCTGGTGAAAACTTACTCACTGTCATGAGACCAGCTTGAGGATGAACACCCCAATGATTAAATTACCTCCCACTGTGTCCCTCCCATATGCATGGAGATTATGGGAACTACAATTCAAGATGAGATTTGGGTGGATACATAGCTAAACTATATCACAGTTTGACAGGCATAAATATTATATACACAGAACAATCTTATCTAGTCCTCACTGGAATCTTATTACATACTATTATGAGTCTTATTACATGGATAAGAAGATTTACTTTTGGGAAGGTTAAATAATTTGCTTAAAAAATAAGCAGTAAATGAATAGTAGAACCAGGCTTTAACTCAGGCTATCTGGCCTTCTGATAGACAGAATAATGGCCTCCATAGGTTTCTTCCTCCTAATCCTCAAATCAGTGAATATGTTATTTTACATGTCAAAAGAGACTTTCCAGCTGTGATTAAGTAAAAGATCTTGACATGGGGAGATCATCTTGGATTATTCAGGTGGGCTTATGGTAATCACAAGAGTTTTTCTAAGACAAAGAAGAATACAGGAGAATCAGAGTCAGAAAAAGAAAATCTGATAATGGAAGCAGAGGTTGGAATGATGCTCATTGAAGATAGAGGAAGGGGCCATAAGCCAAGGAATGCAGAAGGCCTTTCTAGAAACTGGAAAAGGCAAAGAAACACTGTCTTCTAGAATCTTCAGAAGGAATTCGGTCCTGCCTGTACCTTGATTTGGGGTCTAAACCTTGATTTTGAACACAAAATGAATGTGTGTTGTTATAAGCCACTAAATGTTTGGTAGTTTGTTACAGCAGCAATAGGAAACTCAGACAGGACCTGAAGCTTAAGTTGTTCAACCATCTTTCAGACTCTCAGAATAAGATAGAGGCAGAGAAAATGGAAAGGATGACTGAAAGCAGCTTCTAAAAGAAAGAAGCAATAAAACTGGTGACAACTGAGGAATAACTTTTTTTTTTTTTAGTTTGTAATGGGCACAGTACTTGGCCCTTTACAGACAATATTGTGTACACCACCCTTGACAATTTTTTGAGAAATATCTCTCATGGCAAAAAGTTTTCAGTATTAGAGAATTAATTTGATTTGGGGTCATGTTGAAAAGTATTCAAGCCAATCATGCCTTGATTGCAATGATGGGAACCTCATTAGAAGATATTTTATGGCTTCAGAGGTAGAAAGGAAGAGATTTTAAATAGCAATATTAAATTTTAAAATGTATTATTTAACATAAATTTTTAAATTGACAGATAAGATGTATGTGCTTGTCAAATACAACATGATATTTTACTGATTTTGTTGTTGGAATTTGAAACTTATTCTAATGGTAAGAAATATGTTTCACAAATAATGTGGTAAATGCCAGCTTCATTGAAGTAAATGTACAGCATCTGATTTGAGTGCTTTTTGAAAGAACATTCATTCTGAGGTATAAGTTCCAATGGTGTTCATTAAAAATATAAACTTGTTGCTTTATAGACAGGGGTCATACATAAATCATTATTATTCTACTTGTGACTGAGCAACAGAGCATTGTAAGTGGGTGGCTCTTCTTTCTGAACTAACCTGCCTGCCCCGGGAGCCTGGAGCAACCACTTACCGTTTATGTGGCTGTGGCCAAGTTATTACCTTCTGTATGCATCATGTTCACTCTTTGGTAAATGGAGATAATAATAATAATTGCATTTCCAGTATAAGGTTATTATAAGGATTAAATGAATGAATCTTTGGAAAACACTTAGAAAGCTTGGAGCGTAAGAAAACACTATATAAATAAATATTTGTAAATAAATCAGAATTTCTCAACTCTGAGAAATATAGAAAGTCTTATATTCTGAGTGAACAGCATATGCCTAGAATTTAGGTGAACAGAAGATAATTTGCAACAATGAGAAGTTGTTTTAACTGCAAAATTCACTGTAATGTTTTGTAGCTAATTTTTTAAAGATGTGCTTAGAAGTGTAAGTGGAAAAAATAGTTGGAACACCAAATTACAATATGTTTAAAATTCTTCTGTCATCTAAATGTCCTTAGATAGACTATATCCTATCTTCCTGTGATATATTATTATATTTACTTTTCATTTAGTATAATCTTCCAACCATTGCAGTGGGTAGCATTCTTTAATACAAGAATACAGACATATTGTCCTCCCCAAGTTTTTGGTCATCTTATTCTCCTTCCATAAAACTATATTTAATGATCTCTTTTAAACTGGCACTGTTCCCCAAATGTTTCAGGTTTAGACTGTTCACTCACCGTCCATTTCATCACTAACTATTTTCATTAGCCTCCAATTTGTGAGTAAAGTTCTCTAAAAATTTATATCCTTAACTTTCTAATTTCTTTGCTAAAAATAATCCATAATTATTTCCATCTTAATTTTTATTTCAGTGTCAGTTATAAATTACTCTCTTCTACTTAGTTGGAGATCACTTGAGACTTATTAGTTAATGATTGAAATCTCTTTGCATTCATTATTATTTTAGATTTTAGCCTTTTATTTGACAATATTGAATTTAATCCAATTCTAACAACATTTGCTGAAAACCCATTTGCAAGAAAACATAGTGCTAGGTTCTGTAGAAGTAAAACTATGAAGAAAATATCCTTTTTCTCAAGAAGCATACTGCCTGATAAGGAATGACATGTACATATATAGCTTTTTGAAAAAGTGAAAAAGATTAGTTCTGGATTTATGCGAAGGTTAAAAAAATGGTAGATAATTTCTTTGAATCTTGGGCCCAGTTTCACTGAAATCATAGCTTGGTCCCTTCTGCGTCTCTTGGTGACAATTAGGTCTAATGGTCTCATTTCCTTATGGGATATCAGGAGCTGAGCAAAGGATAAAATATTTTAGATCTTTTCATCAACTGTTGTTTGTCTTCATATATGTCACTAAATTTCCCATAACTGTTCATTTCCCTTTACATTATAAGAAATCATAGAAATATTATCACATAAAGATCTTTATAATAATACACTTTTGAATTAGCTACCCACCCTCCTCAAATATTGGAAGTATTATAATTTCTCATAAGAAAGATCTAAGAGTTTGTGCTCATACAGAATGACTGCTAGTTAACTCGGGAATGAAGACTCTATTTCAGATTAATGTGCATTTCATATTTTCATATAGCTTATACTAATATTATTGCTTTTGCTTTTTCCATGTTATTCATAGATTTTAAAGCTTCAGAAATCTGGTTTTAAATAAGAAAGTCTTTACATGCATTTAAATGTATCTAGGCCTAGTTGATTTGTTACCATTTATTTCCTTCATCAAGAATTCCAAGTAGTGGCATCTGCATGAGAGCTATTCATATGCTGCTTGAAAACTTCCTGTTTAATTGTTGGTAATAGAAAATCTCATTCTGCACTACAGAGCTTATTTATATTGAATTTTATTTCTACCATTGAAGAACAATTTGTGCTTAATACTCATGTCTGTTCTTAAGAGACTATATATATTTGTGTGTATAGGTATGTATAACATATATATGTATATGTATGTATACATACATATGTGTATGTGTATACCTATATGTTATACATATGTGTATATGTATACATATATATGTTTAAGTTAGACAAAATATTAAGATAACAAAAACTTCATTTTCTTCAGGAAATTTGCATTAATAACCCCATAAATACAAAGGTTTCTTCTATTCTATTCTGACCAGTGAAAAATGCTTTTCTTGCTAACATCTCCTTTATCACCAGACTAAAAAATATTGTACCAGCAATAAACAACTGGAATATTCCCATTAATTTGGATGCTTTTGAAGAATAGCCAAAGGACATGGAAAAATGCAAAAAAATAAAAGTTATTAGATTTTTTGGTCACAGTTCCTCGATACATTAATTGGTTTTATTAGTGACTTTAATTTTTTTAACATCTTGTAGCTATACCAAAAAGGATTGAAATTATCCTGAAAAAGGATTGCTGCTATTGTTGCCTTCTCTGTATCGTCCTGTGTCCCCAAGAAGAAAACAGGTAGCTAGTTGCAGAAATCATCTTCAACTCCAGCTTTCATAATGGAATGACAATGCCAGCGTATTATTCTTTCCTTTCTCTCCCTTCTAGTTCATGTGAAGGAAGAGATTAGTTCCACTCATGAAAATCTGAAGATTTATATTGTCTCTGGTTTCATGTGATTATGTCATGTGTGTCAAGTGCCAACAGTTAATAAATATCTACTGAACACACATTTCATGGTAGGCAAATTGCCACTTAATATCAGTGTGGTTTAGATTCTAACAGTTATAGTGCTCCCTGCTGTACAAGAGTTGGGTATCAAAGGAGGAAGAAATGAAACACTTCTCTGGAAATATCCACTTACATCTACTGTCCTAATAGGATTTAATGGTATTTGAGGATATCCTGAAGAAAAGAATGTGAACCATGTTCACCGTTGGAGTGAAGATGAATGAAAACAGGTCTGATTGACTGTGGTAGGTAGCCCCAGTAGGAGTCAGGTGACATTAAAATATAGAAGATTTTGATCCTAAATTTAAGGGAGGAAGAGAGGTCCCAGCTCTGTATGATACCGGTAAGAGTGTCCTCTTTTATCTCTTCCCCAGTAGAATTGCACTTTCAAGGATCCTGTTCTATGAGCACCATCCCCTGTATTTTCAAATAATTGTCTTCTAATATTGTACTCAAATTATTATTTGATCACATTAAATCCCACAATTAATTGATTTATCTTACCACTTGCTCCTTTTCTCACCTGGATCTATTGTTCGACTTTATAATCACTGACATGCATACAACTCCATAGCTTTCCATGTACCTAGGAAAATAAGCAAAGTTTCTAAAATCCAAGTTTCTACCCACTTAACACCTGTTCAAAGAGAACTGATCTTTGTTAAAGAAAGGTAAATGAGCATCCTGACAAGTTTCACAGTAAATCTGACTGCTAACTTCAAGTGGCTAGCAATTCTACATAGTACAATAGTCATTCACTCTCTTACTCTTCTAGAAAACTATTTTACACCTTGGCCTCTTTCTCTGAATATATTTTCCCCATTCTTTACTCTCTGCAGAAGACTTATTTCAAAAAAGAAATTTCACATGCTACCATATTCACATCTACTACTCTCTAGCTGCCAGATAGCTCTCATCATCATAAAACTTGCTTCAATATATTCCATCAACAAAAAGGAAAAAAAATTGCCGCAACCTCCCCCTTCCATTCCTCTTTTCCTCATCAGATAAAAAACATTTGAAGCAATTGTCAGTATACATATTTGTTCTTCCTCTCTTTGAACATCTTATATTTAGCATTTTCCCCGTCACTCACAAAAAAAACAGCTGTAGTCAAGATTATCAATTATCTTGGTTTGGGTTCCTCACAAAGTAAATCAGGAGGCAGGACCTGGGTACAGATAGTTTATTTGTAGGTAAACAGAGGCACAGTTATGGAAGTGGAGAAAGTGAAATTGAAAAGTGGCAAAAGTCACCAGAAGTTGTATGAACCAGCAAGATTCTCCACATGGGACACTGGTACCCACTGGGAACCTTCTGAGAAATTGTGTGGCACATACCTTGGAAGTTGTTACCAGTTGAATACACCCTGAAGCTGAAGCTTCGGGTGAACTAAAGGATATGGGGCGGGGCATCTGCACCACTCAGTCTTATTTCTTCCATCTTACTAGCTCAGTTTCCATGTCTACATTCTCCTCCTTTGAATAATGGGGTGTCCAGGTCCAGTTGTTTTAGGGTCCAGTTGTTTTGGGTAATCTCATCTAATTACAGATGAGAATTACATATAACGAAAATTTTAACTCCAAATTCACATATCTAATATCCGCTTGACATGGCATCTCCACTTTGACTTTAGTAGCTCTTCTGCACAAACCATGTAAAAAATATTTCACAGCATTCCCCTCCAACTTGATTCCTCTAACCTTCCCCAACTCAATAAATAGATGCTCCATTTTCCCAGTGTCCAGGCCTGTTACGTTCCTTCCTTTAGCATGTGTATGGCTCATTCCCTTACTTCATTCAGGACTCTCTTTAAATTACCAGAAAGAAAAATCCTTCTGCAATGAAACTATGTGAAATACCATTCTAACCACCCTTAACTGTGCCATGTTTTCCTTTATACTCATCACCACCTGAGATATACATTTGACTTGCTTATTATTTGCCCAGTGCTAGAATGTACATTCCTTATGGGGACAATGTTTTATTCACTGCTGTGTCACCAGCAGCTAGTTCATGGTCTGGCACTTGTTAAAGACTCAACAAATATTTGTTGAATACATGAAAAAGGGTCTCTGAAAAAAAGCTAAAACAAACAAACATTTTTAAAAAATTGGAGTTTGATCTGCTGGAGGGGAATTACCAATAGGTTTGGAGAATGGAAAATTGTGATGATGCCAGGAACAGTATGGCAATTGACAAAAGACCCAATTCTAACACAGGTACTTATGCACCACATATGTGCCATGGGAGAAAGGACTTGGTGACTTTAAGAACTGGCAACACTTTGACACTTAAATGACACTTTGGTGAATGTAGAGACATTCATTTTTATCTATCTCCTCACTGCTTATGTTCAATTTCAGAAACAGACCATTGTGAATATCTGCAATTGAAATGGTCGAAGCACGTTCTCCACCTTTTTAGTTCCTCACATTGTGAATCCTGTTTTTCCAAGGGGAAAAAAAATTCGTCAAAATAACTGGGGAAAAATCTACGTTTCTCAACCTTCTTTGATACTAGGATACTGATATAAGATCTTAACATCTCTCAGTCAGACACACTCATGCAAACCTTTTATTTATAAGTTAGCTACATGAGGGGAAGTTCTAAATGTAGGGCATCCATTTTGCTGGTGAAAGAGTTGGTGAGAAAGAGTTTCTAATGAAATCCTGGTCATACAGAAGTAGCGTAGTTTAGAGGTTGTCAATGGCAGCTGTCTCTTTGCTAGATCTGTGGTGCGATTTGGGGAGTTTATTTTAGCAGCTCAGCCTACTGTCTGTTCCTTTAACTCTTCCAGTAACTTTGTAAACACTTCATTATATTTTAATCAATACATTCGTGATCAAACCAGCTAGAATAGTCTGTTATCTACAAGTAAGAATGCTAAGTAATGCACAGTACACATACAACAGCCAAGAGTAACACAGAAGGAGCATTCTGACTTACTGTGGAAGAGCAGTAATAAGAGCTACAGGCCATTATCCTTAGCAAACTAACACAGTAACAGAAAACCCAATACTGCGTGTTCTCACTTATAAATGGGAGCTAAACAATGAGAACACATGGACACATAGAGGACGGCAATACACAGTAGGGTCTATCACAGGGTGGAGGGTGGTAGGAAGGAGGGGATCAGTAAAAATAACTAATGGGTACTAGACTTAATACCAGGGTGACAATCCAAACAACAAAACCCTATGACACAGGTTTACCTACATAAGAAACCTGCACATGTACCCCTGAACTTAAAATAAAAGTTAAACTTTAAAAAAAGAACTTACAGAAACTTTCTAGTTAGAATTTTTTCTTTTAAAAAATATTGACTTTATTTATTATGAATTGAGCTTACAAGAGCCCCAGTGTTGAAGGGCAGATGACAAGTGTTTATATGGCATCAAAGGTGACACTAAGAATGGTCACTCTCTCGACTGGGCGTGGTGGCTCACATGTGAAATCCCAGCACTGTGGGAGGCTGAGGTGGATGGATCACCTGAGGTCAGGAGATCGAGACCAGACTCGCCAACATGATAAAAACCTCGTCTCTGTTAAAAAATAAAAAATAAAAAAAATAGCTGGGCATGGTGGTGGGCCCCTATAATACCAGTATTAGAAGGCTGAGGCAGGAGAATCGCTTGAAACTGGGAGGTGGAGGTTGCAGTGTGCCGAGATCATGCCATTGCATTCCAGCCTGGGCAACAACAGCAAAACTCCATCTCAAAAACAAAAAAGAAAGAAAGAAAGAAAGAAAAATGTTCACTCTCTCTCTCTCTTTCTGTCTCATATCTGTAACCACTTCCTTCTTCATCTATATGTTGACAAACCTGATGAAAATCTCTGAAAATTGCTAAGTAGGAATTTGTAACCGTGAACACTGAGAGGACCTCACATGGTTTTATGAATAAAAAAGAAAAGATAGAGATTTAAAGAATAAATAAATCAAGCTTATGTGTAGGAAAAAATCAAAATAATACATGAGAATGTTAGCAGTGGTTATGTTGAGATGATGGAACTAGCAATATTTTTTGTGTATCTACTGTTGCACTTTATTTTCCAGATTTTCTTTAATGAACATAGATTTTTATGACAAGAAATAATAAGCATGTAGAAGGTCCTGAAAATAATAATCTTTGTCTTATTGATGCAATCCCAGTCAATCAGTTCCATACCTTAATATGGGCTGGCCTTCAGAAATATAGTGACTATAATAGTGACTGGAATGAAATCCTGGTATATGAACTGGCCGTCAGTTGAAATGTCAGGAAACAGGCTGCTTGACTACCAGTTTGCCTGGCTGTACTGATAGGCAATGGCTGGGACTACTGCAGGGCCATACTGTGTGGATATTAAGCAGGGGGAGATAGGAAGACATTTTTCAATGAGTAAATTCTATCCAACACTGAATTTTTTATGGTCAACAAAGCTATAGCTTGGAACCATGATGATTTAAACAATAGTGCGGTGTATATCTCTTCTCATTGTCTGGTAATATATGTAATTCTGGGGTTTAGAAGGATACTGGGTATCCTTAAAAATTCCATATCTCAAAAAATTCCAATTGCATGCCTACTGGAATGCAGATTTTGGTTTATAGGACCATATCTGTCTTTATTACTTTATCCATAGCACCCAATGTAGTACATGACACAAAATAGGAACTCCAGCACCATAATCATTTGTTAAATACACCACTGAATGAACACAGTTCAAAATTATTTGAGAAGTACAAATGTTTAAAAATCTAAATTGTGTAAGATGAAAGATTTCAAACTATAAGCACAATAGTTCTGATTTCATGAATGGCAAAGATAATTTTAAAATAGGTTAAAAATTTCATTCTTACATATTTTCATCAAAGTGACTACAAAATAACAAATGCCATACAATGTGTTTCATAAATGTCAGTTGCACCAAATATACCATAATATAAATCACTACTATTTCTTCTAATCTCAGCAATTGATCATGTACAGGTAAATGTGATTGTGTAGTCACCCACATAAGTTAATACTATAACAAACATCATTGCAGTTGATTGGGCTTAGCCTCAGCTCTCTGGGCTTTGTGAGGTAATATCAAAAACATAGTTTGTAATTAAACTGGAGAAAACACTTGTATGTTAAGTTATCAGAATGGAGACTGTCCACTCAACTTTCATCAACATTTTGAGTCAGGTCTACTCTTGTAGATGTCACAAACTCATAGTCTTACTGAGTACCAAGAATCTTTTCTAAAGCATCAACCAATGTATTAAGGTATTTAGGGTAAAAATCCTACGATAACAGCTATGTGAGTTTCATTTTATTCAGCTCCTAAGCATTGGTGCTACCTAACACATGAAAAACACAATTACTTAGCATCACAGTGGACATAAAACGTCCAATTTTAGAAGGGCAGCTACAACAATGAATATTCTCCAAAGCACTAACAATCTTCAGTCTAATGAACAGTCTTTAGTCCCCTTCCTCATTGGATGTTCATCAGCATTTTTCTTTCTTTTTCAAAAACCTTCTATTACCACACTTTTACATGACAGCCATTTTTCAACGACACGAGAAAGGCTGAAGATGCTAAGTCCAAGTAAATAAATTTAAACAAAACTATATGAAAACAATATATTTCCAAATATTTCCCTCCTTAACTTCTACCCCCCACACCCCTAATATTCTAGCCAGATTAGACAAGGATGAAAGATTAATGGGGTTGGGTTTGGAGTCAGAAGACCTAGTATCTAACACTTGCTCTATTATTTAGTAGCTATATAGCCTTGGGCAAATTTTGAAATGTCTTCAAACTGTGTATCTTTATCCAGAAATTATTGATGATAAAAACTTAATGTTATGAGACATGGGGATAAAGTGAGATTCTATTACAAACAATATGTTATACTAATAGTTATTACTTTTAATTAATCAAGTTTATTTGGAACTATAACTTCAAAACAGAATATATAAGAAATTTTTCACAATTATAGTCCACAATTACGCATCTTTATCTGCCAAAATACCAGTATTGTGTTATCCAGTAATCTTCATATACAATTTCTAAGTTTTTTTTAGTGCCTGGCACCTAGTAAATTTTCAACAAATATTTAATACTTGACTAAATGAATATATTCACAGCCTTCATAAAATTACATGTGATACTGTATCTTACTATTGTTGTAAATGCTGATACCTCTGAAACAGATTTATTGAGAAGTCAACTAAGCCATGTGAAGAATATTTACATGGCGTTTCTTTCATCTCTAGTCCGTGATCCCATTTTCTGGTCCCTAAATTCTGAACTTAGGGTCATATGCCATGACTAAAATTTAGTCTGCCTTATATAAAACTCCAATTTTCCAACTGGTTCTGGGGTTCAACCCTTGCCTTCTCCACTAGCTGAATTCGTGGCTAGAATGGAGATTCTGCCACTTCTCGATTTTCATTTTCCTTGATTCTAAGCATTTAAAACAGGTGATCCTTCCCTCCTTCTTTAAACGATGTCTTCACTTGACCTCCTCGGACACTGCATTCTCTTGGGCTTGCCCTTCTCCAGTGGCTACCTGTACTCAGCTTCTTTTGCCAGGTCTACTTCTCTTTCTGCTGTCTCAGCGTTGAAGTACTACAGGGTTTGCCCTTAATTTCCTTCTTTTTTCACACTCACGTTCAAAGCAATTTCACCCTGCCATGGTTTTAAATGCCATTCATATGCACATGCCACCCAAATACATTTCTTCCTTGTTACCTAGATTTACTCAACCTTCTTATATCTCATTACTGGCATTTCAAACTTAAAAGTGGCCAAGGCAGAACCTCTGATTTCCATCCTCATCCCATCATCCCCAGTTCAGGAAATGACTAACATTCATCCAGTTAATAAGACCAAAAAGGAGGAATAAACCCTGACTCTACTGTTTTCCTTACATTCCACATTCAGTAAGTTTTTCAAGAAGCATTTTTAGCTCTCTCTTCAAATTTATCAAGATTCTGACCATGTCTATGGTTCACTGTGTCCACTGCACCCAATTTAGTCCAAACCACCATCTTCTCCCTCCTAGATAGCATAACAGATGCATAGTATAATGGATGCAAGCTTGTTTCATCTTCATCCTGCCTTTATTCTAGAGTGCTTTTCTTTTCTGGAAGTTCTGGAAATTAGAAACCACATTTTCCAGACTCATTGCAGTAAGACTTCTTAAATGTGATTTTTCTTTTTCAGTTAGATATGTTGGCTCGAACTTGGAAAGACAGAATCTTTCTGAATCCAGATATCTTCCTGAATCTTTGGCTTTATTTTTCCTTGAGCACTAGCAAATTTATGGAAAATGAGTTTTATTCTGCAGCAGTATTCTAGGGCCCTGTCTCTAATTTCCTGAGTATGGAAAGGCAGTTGTGGCATCATGAATGATAACCAACAACATCTTGACTCTAGCTTTTTGATTCCTGTATGTCAGAAGTCAGGCTATAGCTCACTACTCTAATCATTCCATAGAATTTGTAAGCTAATTCCTTGCATCAAATTTCTTCAAGCTTAAAATAGCTAGTCTTATTTCTAATTTTCTACACTGACAGAACTTTTAATTGGTATTCCTGTTTCCACTCTTACCTCTTAAAGTCACTGCTTTACTCAGCAGAGAGAATAATCATATCATCTTACCCTACTTCACATCTTCCAATCTCCTCCCATCTCATTGAAAATTGACTTCATCTTCTTCACTATAAGATACAAACCCATTCATGATCTGTTCAGTACCTACGTTTTGAACACATCTCTTCCCACTCTCCTCCTTATTCACCTCACTCTGGACACTCTTAATTTATTCACCACTCCCCTAATAAACCAAGTATATTTTGTCTCAAGATATTTGCACTTATCTTATCTTCCTGGAATGCTCCACCTTCAGATCTCTTGCTTTCTTATGCATTTCCTTCACATCTCTCTACAAATACCACCTTATGAAGGGAGATTTCACTCTAAATTTGTGTTACATATTTGCTATTTCTTGGCCAATCTCTTCTACAAGAATAAGAGTCCCATGAGGAAAGGGATTTTTCCTGTCTTATTCTTCACTCTCTTTATAGCATGTAGAATAGTTCCTGGCATGTGAAAGAAACTAATATTTTATATATATATATTATATTATCATATATTATCATATAATATATATCTATATATCTATATATCTGTATCTATATCTATATCTATATAAAATGACAGGAGGATCAAGCCCAACATGACTACTTTACTTGGAAAATGAGAAACACTCTAAGATGTAAACACATAATGTATGCTTTATAATATACAGAGATTGTTATTGCTACTGTGTGAGAAGGAAAAAATATGTTGTTAAAAGTGTTGTGATCTACACTAAAAGCAAGACCACCATATAGGTCCCTGGCCTTATTGAACCCTAGTTTATTTTTCATGATTGCTTCCGTAGCAGTTAAAAAAAGACTACCCATCAACTCATCATTCCAACATGGCACATGTATACCCATGTAACAAACCTGCACGTTGTGCACATGTACCCCAGAACTTAAAGAATAATAATAATAATAATAATAATAAAAAGAGAGAGACTAATGTCATTCAGGCAGCACTCCTTTTGTTGTTTTATTGTTGTTTTCATTGAATATTGAATATTGAAACCTCAAGTCATCGTTTTCTTATTCAATAGGTAAATGTTGCAGTCAACTCATGACAGGAAAAAAGGAAACACATAAGAATGATTAAAATGTGTCTTTAATTTAAGTATGTTGACAGAATAAATTTTTATTCCAACAGGTACAAAATAAAAATAAATTATATTTTCCAGGTGAAAAAGTTGATTGAGTTTTAAATACACTGTATTTAGTTTTATACAGTGTATTTAAAACTAAATACATTGGATTTAGTTTTTAGCATATATATATATACACATACACACATATTATATATATATATATACTGTGTATATATGCAGCTATAACATACTATATATTAAATATATATTTTCTATATATAGTTATATACATATACAACATATTTAAAACTAAATCAACTTTTTCATCTGGAAAATATAATTTATTTACATTTCTTTCATTTATTTTTATTTCACACCACTTGGAATACAAATTTATTATTTAAAAATATGTATATTTTTTATATTTATTTATATATGTCATGGAACTCAGGAATATAGCATCTTCCTATAGCTCATATATGACATTACTGAAACCTTAAAGTGGTTTCAAAAAATAATGGAAATTGCTCTTCAATTACTGCTCAATATCATCTAGGTCAAAATTCAAATAATTGTTTTCAGCTGACATTGTCCAGTGTTCAAATGGGCAGAACTATATAACCATCTCCTGCACATCAGTTTTGCCGTTATTTGGGAGCATGGTGAGCCTGTCATAATGCTGAATTCTTTAAAATAAGCTGACTGACAGGTGTTGAAGTGAAGATATTCTATGGTTAAAAACTCTGCTAGAAAATAAACACGAGAAAAATAGTTTTTAAGAGCTATGCCCTAAGTGCATCAATAACTTTATAAAAAATCTTTCTCCTTTTGTCAGCACACAATCACTGAAATTAGCCGAAGAATGAAGACTTTAAATTAAAAGCCAGCTGATACTGTTTGATTATTAGAATCTTTGGAATTCAAGTGGAAATGTGATGTGGCAATTCTGAGTGTGATTAGGTTTCTTTTGAAATTCGAGATTTGTTTGCATCTTATCAGTCCCTTCTTTTTCATTTTTGTAAAGTTCACAGTTAAGTGCCCCAACTTTAAGGATAAAATTCAATGAGCTTTTACAAATGTACACACCCAAAAAACAAAAATCTTAACCAAGATATAGAATCTTTTCACTAATATTGGAACTTTCCTCATGCCCTATTCCAGGCATTTCCATCTCCTATAGGCAACTATTATTTCACATTTTTTAAAGCTTTTCGTAGTCTTAAGCTTCACGTAAACAAAATCAAAGAGTGTGAATTTGTGTCTGTTTTTTTGCCATAGCATAATAATAATTATTATTTTTAAGATGTCCCCTTATTGTTGTATATGTTATTGATTTTAAGTTGTTCTTCTTGGTAATATAGACATTTAAAGTTATCAATTTTCCTCTATGGCCTGTGTCCTCCAAATTTCAGTGTGTTTTTTTTTAACTTAAAATTCACTTGAAATATATATATTTTTTTCTTTATGGACCGTATGTTACCTAGAAAAATGCTTTTGATTTTGAAATATTTCAGTCTTCCTAGTATCTTATTTTTACTTTTTTATAATTTAATTTCATTATAGTGAAAAAGATCTATAAAATTTAATTTTAAAAAGTGTTAAAAAACTTATTTTATGCCCAGAATATTAATTATCTTAAAAAATATTACATATGAACTTGAAAATAATATAAATACTGTAGTTTTAGGGCTAATATCTTATAAATCTTAAGTTACTTTGCTTGATCATGCTGTTCAAATATTCTATATTTTTACTGATTTTTGTCTAATTCAATCAATAATAAAAGTGGGTATTAAAACATTCAGCTATGATTATCAATGTATCTAATTTTACTTTTTAGATCTGCCCATTTTTTTCTTCATATGTTTTAACATTTACAATTTTTGTATCTTCTACTCAATTGCCCTTTCATTGCATAAATAGTCATTCTCTTTTTCCGGTAATGTTTCTCATCCTGAAGTCTAATTTGTCTAATACTGATATAGCCACACCAGCTTTCTTATATTGTCTGTATTTGCATGATATGCTTTTTACCTTCATTTTCTTTTAACCTACCTGTATTTTTATAAGGGGATCAAATATATGTCCAATATTTGATCAAATATGTTTTATTGTTTACTCCATTTTTAATATAATTATTGATATGACTTGATTTAGGTTTGCCATCTTGCTACGTATTTGTTGTTTGTCCCATCTTTTAATTGTTCTTTTCCATCTCTTTTCTTGTTTTTTTTTTTTATTAATTACATATTTTAGTATTTCTTTTTATCTCCATCTGTCTTATTGGCCATAACATGTCACACTCTAACTAGAATTAATATTTATCCTTTATATAAAGTATAAAAACCTTAGATAATAATTAGACCTAACTCTAGCCTTCTTGTACTTTTCTCACATAATTTATTAATACTTAAATTATAAACTCCACAATATATTAGTTTTAAATGTTCAAAAATTTTTTCAAATAATTAAAATAAGAAAAAGAAAGTAAGTTTTAAATATTTACACATAGCTACCATTCTTGATGCTTTTTATTCTTTTCTGTAGATCTGACTTTACATTTGTTGACATTTCTCTATACCTGAAGGCCTACTTTTAGTATATGTTGTAGTCCAGGAAACTTAACTCAACTTTTATTTATCTAAAGATGTTTTTATTTCACTCTCACATGTGAAGAATATTTTTTTCTAAGTAAAGAATGTTGGATTGATACAATTTTGTAATGAGAAATTTTATTTACCAGACATACTAGTCATTGGTTTTTACAGATTTTCCATCTATATCCATATGAATTTGAGCACCAGAAATGTCTATAATTTTTAGCTCATTACCAGTTGTCTTCATTCAGTTAGGCATTAGCATAATATCATTGACTTCTACAGTCATAAATGCATTAAGGAAAATTTTTTGTCTTCTATAAAATCATTATTAAATGTATTTTTATCAGCGTCTCTCACATGAAGATTTATAATCCTATTTGAATTTAGAAATAGAAAAAATGTTTATCTAAATGAAAAAATTATGTTTTTTTCAATCTGCTAATTATATGAACCACGATATTTTCTTTCCTTTTTACCTTGGGAGTCAAAACTAATCTTAAGGATCAGTCTGAATAACTGCACTAGCATAAAGTGTAGCATAAAACTAAATTGCTTGTCTGTGTATTCTAACGTTCTCTTATTTTAATTGTATTTTTGAAAGTAGGCAGTGTATAAAGTAGAAATAAATATATAGATATTTTACATATTTGGTAACAATAACATAAATCAAACTTTTTATATGTATGTTTAATTCCTTTTCATTGGCAGAAAAGATGTTGACATGGAAATTTTACCAAGCCTCCACCCCCAGAGTTAGGGTTGTTCAAAAGAGTATCTCTTGTCTAGAGCTATGGCTATGTCACAGTCAAAGGAGCTGAAGGTTGAAAGGTAAATAAGCACAAAGGAATCATCAGTACAAAGAGAGACTGTGACAAGACTAGACAATTCTATTCAAAATTTTGAGAACTGGAGTATAACAAATGAGAATGAAGAAACCAATGATGGAAACATCAAGATGAGACCCAATGGACCATTAGGAGGTGGGTCTATAAAAACTCTGAAGACAACACCATGCTACTTGTTGCTGGCTTCTGTATGTTATTTCTGACACAATGCTTAGGCAGTCTTGCTCCACTAAGAAAAAGCTGGTAGAACACATATAGACACTAATAACATGTTAATTATATTAAAAATATGGGGCTTATTTTAAAATACAACTTAACTAATAGAGTGAAAACAATACACTGGTTGTCGTTAAACTTCCCCTTTTCTTCATTCATCAAAAGTGTATCTACTGAATACCTAACATAAAGAAATCATTTATACTGGGGTAAATTACACATCAATCTAAACTTCCAGAAAATTTTATTCATTATATAAAGTTAAATAAGGTTGTAAATATCTAGAGTCCAAGGTGAATGTGATATATATCATAAGCGATGTACAAAAAACATACTGTCTGGGCACTGTGACTCAGGCCTGTAATCCCAGTACTTTGGGAGGTCAAGGTGGGAGGATTGCTTGAGCCCAGGAGTTTGAAACCAGCCTGGCCAACAGGGCGAAATCCCATCTCTACAAAAAATACAAACATTTGTCGGGTATGGTGGTGCAGGACTGTAGTCCTACCTATTCTGGAGGCTGAGGCGGGAAGATCACTTGATCCTAGGAGGCAGAGGTTGCAGTGAGCCGAGATCGTGCCATTGCACTCTAGCCTGGGAGACAGAGTTAAACTCTGTCACAACAAAACAAAACAAAAAATACATGCTGGGAAAGTTCAAAGAATGGGGTCATTTCCAGGGAAATTTCCACAGATGATGTCATAGACAACCTTGACTTTGAGGAAGAGCTAGGATATACAAAGTCCCAGATATTGGTGAGAAGAAATCACTAATGCTATGGTCATACATTTTTATGTTTTTTGTTTTGCTATGATAGCAATGCTGGTGGTGGTAAGTAATGATTGCATATCCCAATTTGGAGAGAACATGATACAATATGCCTTCTTGCATGTAATTCTGTGAAGAACGATCATTGCATGTATTGCCCATGAAATTGTAATTATAATTATAGCGTACATAATTAGAATATAATAAAATATAACTACTTTTTCTGTTGACTTGAGTGGCACAAATACCACCTTCTTTCCCACTAAATGTAACAAAGATTCCCTTTGTCTAACCGTATGCTGTGATCCTCCACCAGATTTGCCATGATAGTGGCTGAAGAAGGATTTAATCCCGTCTTGGGACAATTTGTACTATTTAGGGAAAGAACTCTGTAACTGAGGGTTAGGTAAAGGGCCTGCTGGCCAGCAACTCCCTTGCAACTCATCCTGTAATCATAGAATGAATGACATGCTTATTTATTTCTTTTGAAATACTTATTAGTCACAGCAGTAGGATTTTCCCAGGAGCAAATAGCTGACCAATTCTTGCTGCTGTGTTATAGAACTCCTTGGCCTCAGGGATCACTCTAACTGGGGATTCCGCTTGCACAGGTACGTGACACAGCCAAGGATGAAAGCAAAGGTGAACTCTGCCTTTGCCTGCCCGGGTCTCTGTGGGTGAGCTCTCAATAAAGGAGGAAAAGTGTTTGAAGCAGTGGCAGTTACTGGCTGACATAGTGACCAACTGAAGTCCTTAGAGGGAAGAAGGTATTGGGAGAGGTGTTTAAACTCTGCCTGACTTGTTTAGTAATTCAGGCGGTCAGTTTCTCTGCTTGCAAAATGATGGGCATGTAAGATCCTTGGGGAATCCTGTCTTTCTGTTTTTTTGTTTTTATTAGTATAAAAATGATAGATGAAACTTTTTAATCTTTAGACATTCTAACATGTCACATTTATTATCAATTAGTGAATGTCATTTTATATATTTAAAAAAAAACTTTTCCACATGCAATGAATGATGAGGCATTCTGAAGACAAATGCCTTACATTGTACCTTTTCCTCATTTATTTAATGGCACAACATCAGTTTTCCCCAGCTCGGCAGCTTTCTTTTACCTGACCTGTAACATGAAGACTGTAAGTTTCATGAAGGTAGAAATCTTGTCTGGCTCATCTTTGCCTCTCTAAAGTCTAATGTAATGCCTGGCTTGAAAATCAGTGTTTAATAAATATTAGGTAGGAATTACAATTATTCAACCACATGCTCATTTGTGCTCATTTATTTTGATATTTCAAAATGATTAATAATTTTCTCAAATTAAATGAACTGCTAGCAGCACAAGCAATATAACTATAATCCTCTTTTCCACCTAATTTCTCTATATTATGAGTAGTGAATCAAGTGGAAAATTTCAGAATCATTTCTTAATCATTGGTATCTGAAAATTTCAGCTCACTTATTCAACATTTATTGAATTGCTACAGCAATACAACATGGATAACACCAAAATGTGTAAGTCACGGTCCTTGACTGACACAAAATAGTTCCTGGTAGAGACTAAGGACTTAGTAATGAAAAGCTTCTTTTTATTGAGCAATTATTCCAGTCACTCATCTAAACAATTTATATGTATTATCGCATTTAATCATTAGAAAAAAACCAATTAGGTGGGTGCTATTAGGTTGGCGCAAAATAATTGCGGTTTTTACCATTGAAAGTAATGGCTATTAGGTAAGGATTATAATATTATTATCCCTATGAGCAAACCGAATGACAATGAAGTTATGTAAAGCAATTGCCCTGTGTTATTCAGCCAATTTGGAATTCAGATAGAATCCAAAACCTGAAGTCTGAGTAACTGCTGTAGTGATTGTTCTCGATATTGTATACTGATGGAGATTTTTTTTTAATCTACTGGTTCTATATATAAAAACAACAACAGTAAGCTAAGGATATCTTCACTGGGTTTTCTTTTGGTGTCAAGGAATGTTCACAGAACTCTCAGAAATAAATTCGAAAGGATTCGTGACAAATGTGAGTCTGTCTTGGAAAAAACATTGCTAGGCATTTATTGTAATTATTCTACGAAACATAAATAGAAGTGGTAGAGAAGATTGCAGGCTTTCAGCTTTTTGAAACAAATCAATCTGTGTCTTCTTTCCCAGGTTTTTGCTTTCATATTAGCATACTGGCACCTATCGCTTTCCCCTGCACTTTATTCCATTTTCATTTTGTAATGTTTTCAGGCATGTTGGAGATATTTCTATTTCCACATCCTCTTCCTTCAATGAGTCGATAGGTTTTTAGTGGTAATTCGAGTAAATAAAAGCTTTGCTCTCTAAATTGTGAATTCATATGAGATAGAGTAGCATTTTAGAGAATTTAATGAGTGAAATTAACTAAGTAAAAGCAATGAAAGGGCTTGGTTATGACACCTGATTAATAGGCTTGTAATCAGCAACTAAAAGGCCAGTGTTGGTGTACAGAAGCTGAGGATGGGGAACAGGTTTTCCCATGTGGAATTTACAAAATAAAATAATTGATAAGTTCAGTCAATATCTGGTAACTACCTTTGCTCAATGAACGTAGGCATATTTAGGGAGTAAACATCATTGTCACAAATTAGGCATGAAAAAGAACTGGCTAATGTACTGAAGAGTTCAGTTTTTGATAAAATGGGACGAGTCAGTGAATCATTCTAGGTAAAATATTTTAAAAGTTAAAGAAAATATACAGAAGAAATGAAGAGAGGTCATTGATGGATATAGTACAATGAGATTTATTTGGGTACAAATTATACTCAATGTCATGTAAGTGGCTAAGATCACTGTGAGAATGCAGAAAGGACGGGAAGAGAGAGAAGAAAAGACAGAGACAATGATGGTGATGCTTAGGCTTGGGTGTTTAGACAAAGTCCTCAGTTGGGGTTAGATGAAAGAAGACCAAAAGGTAAGAGTGATAATCTAAACAAATTATATGAATAATTAAAACTGTCCTGATTGTTACCAAATACCACAACTGGGGTTTCTTATTTGTTGGTTTTTTAAATAATGACTTTTACAGTTGACATTTCTCTCCATTCGTACAGTGAAATCTCTGTTAAATCTGGCCATATTACTGAGCAAGAAGGCTTTTTCTTATAGAGGACTGATAAGAAGTGACTTATGATGGCCTTTGTTCTATTAAACTCTGATTGTGTGCTTTACCCAACCAACATTGCCTAAGTACCTGCTATGTATGAGGCACGGGGAGAGATTTTGATAGTATTTTTTTTTCTTCCAGGGAAATGTCACATAATTAGCAAAGGTTTGGAAGAGCTCTGAACCCATCCTTTTTTTTTGCTTTTGTGCATAGATACTTTTACTTTCGTCCACAGATATTTCTGTCCTAGCCCTTTTTCTCTGGAGAACAGAAAATTGAAGCAAGAGTTAGTGCTAATTGTTTATGTGGAAGGTGCAATCCCAAGGCAGTGAGATTAAAGGAAAAGGGGAGCAGGAGTAGACAGAGAAGGATGTGAAAAAATGCATAGTCATGTGTTATAGCACTGCCCTCTACTTTACACAAACCACAAAAATAAGCCCATCAATCGGCACGTGCATCTGTTTGGCTATGCATGACTCTTTAGATGGGCTCTATGGATTAAACATTCTACAGATAACTCTATGGAAGAATAGAAAGGGAGGAAACTTATTCTCTCACGGTTCTGGTTTTCCACTTAACAAACCTTGCCTATCAAGGAAGTAATTAACTGCCCTGAATCTAAGAGTTGTATTTTCTGGTCCTTTTGGTAGTTGTTCTGTAAACTAGATATTACGTGCCACATGTTTTATCTAACCAGGGAGTGATGGGATCGGGGAAGCCTGCCTCTTACAGTTTGTGACTGGTTTGGCCTTCAATCCAAAGGGAAGAGTGAGTTCAGCCCTCCTGGAGAGCACCAGACACTGAGTCAGTAGGCTATGGCAGCAGGGTTGTGGATGGCCCTTCTGGGAGAAAATACCATGAGATGGCTGAAGATTAACAAGCAGCTATGGTGCTGTAAGGTAATAGCATCAAGAAGATCCAATAGGATGCATTAACCTATGCCTAATATGATATTGAAACATTACTGGATTCTTCTTACAGTTTCTATGTTACCATCTCTTAGAATAACAAGTTACAAATATTGCTATTTATAACATTTTTATATTCCTTTTGTTATTTTCTCCTCATTTTCAATGTCCATATCTTTATTTCCTTACCAACTTTATTTACCTCAGGATTATTTTCACATGCACACTCTGCCTAAACAGATAGACACTTTCCTGCGTGGTGCAGGGGTATCATCCATCAGCTCTTCTAGTTATTCAGGCAATGCGTCTCTGCACACACCGACTTCATGGGACTTATTCTCAGCAAAGCTGCTTAAAAAAGTGGAGAATGGGATGCATTTCACCTCTACTTACTTTTCATATCTTTTCCCAGTTTTATAATGCTGCTTTTGAGAGCAGAAACATTGATGCCACAAACAAAACCTCTTTACCTTAAGGCTCTGTGGTGAATTCTTTCCAATATGAAGAAGAATTTATCACTCCTATTTCTGAATTCTGTAGGGCAATGACTCCTCCAGGGTGACCTTGCAGCTTTGCACATGTCCACATAGGCCCTACAGACAAACACTTGGACTTGAACACAAGCTAATGTGAGTGTTGCCAGAATGCCTTTCAATCCTCCTGGAACACGAGAGGATGAGGGGCCTGTGAAGGGCTGCTATGAGGCCAGCTCCCACTCCCTTCTCCATCTCCCCTGGGGGGCTGCTGGGAGTGAGTTTCACAGCACCTTCAAGTTCTGATGGGGTGTGGGGCTTTCTTCCTGTCCCCTCACCATAGTATTGCAAATTGTAAAACAATTTAGAGCAGTCAAAACCTGGTTCCTCAGGAACAGGATATCCCACAACTCATGTTGCAGCCAATCTTGCCCCTTTTTGTTTTGATATTGTTCTTTTTGATGTGTGGAAAATGGACCATTGGAAACTGGCCACTTTTGCTATCCTTCCCTTCATTGTCGAGGGAAGTAATAAGCTGAATCTAAAAGTGACACATTATATTTTTAGCTGTTTAATCAGTCAGTCTTGATTTTTGGCCTTTTCTTGTGTGGGCTTGACACCTTCTCTCATTATTTTGCATATAAATTCTACTTTACATAATTCATTCTCTTCTGTTTAATATGTGTGGTTAGTAGTTTAAATGTTTATTTTCCCACTGGATTTAAACTATTTAAGCGTAGTGATTGTATATGTTTCGCAGTTTTCTCCAGAAGACTGAGTACAATTCATGGAATATAGAAGAAACATGTCCTGAGTAAATATATGAATGAATGATCCATTTATGTATGGATCAAGAGAAATACAGAGTACAATACGGAATGTGTTAATTCTATAAGCAATACTTTCTTACCTACCAACAATAAATTAGAAAATTGTGGAGTTTTCAATCCCTTTTCATTATGATATGGAGGAATAGTGAGAGAGTAAAAGTGTTGATGAATTTGAAATATATAAGGAAATCCTCAAAGGCTTGGCATTTATTTTGTTTTTAATTATTGGTTAGGGGGAATGATTAAGGCTGCCTTTCATATTCAAAAGCTAAACTATCAACTCTGAAGGTACTTTTATTTGATTTTTTAAATAATAAAGGTGGAATTAAGATAGATTGTTTTTTCAACAAATATTTATTATGTACTCACCATGTGTCAGGCAATATTATAGATGCTATTCACAGAGCCACAAATAAAACAGGCAAAATTCCCGTTCACATAGAACTTAAATTCATATTTTCTCACGCATTCCTCTGTGGATTAATTACAGCTTCCTTCTCAAACTTTAATGTTTGTAAGACTCATATAGGGTTCTTGTTAAAATTCACAGTCTGATTCAGTTGGCCTAGGGTGGGCCCTGAGGTTTGGCATTTCCAACAAGCTTCCTGGTGATGCTGACATGATGATGGCACTGGTCTGCCAATCACATTTTAGTCTATAGGTATTAGAGGACTTATGGATCTGTGATCTTGAATCTAATGGGTTTCAGTGTCAGGATCTGTCTTCCTTGTAACTCGACTGGACATTTTCCTAATCCCCTCCTCACAAACCCTTTCCTACCACCTTATAGTTCTTTTCTTGTTTATAGCCATTTACTTTAATCCTTCTTTGCATTTGGTCATGCTGTCTTTTAGCTGTAAATCTTCATTCCCTTTCTTCTGTTTCTAGATTTTTTTTTTTTTTTGCCTGATTTGCACTGAGAGGAACTTTAGCTTTTGTTTAGTTTACTGCTTTGAATTTCCAAGTGAGGACCCTGATTTTTCCTGGGAAATTTTCTCACTCCCAATCTTATACTCAGTTGCTAGCAATTGCCAGAAGAGGGGATTGTACATGTTTAATGTACAATTAAAGTAAATATAAGTTTTTTTTTTGAAAAACCATTTATTCTCTTTTTAAAATCTGATCCACCTGATGTCATCAAAGGTAATGTGATTATTTCTGGCCAAATTTAGTCACTTCCAGCATTTCCTAGTCATTTCCATTGTAAACTCAATCCATAATTTCTATTCTTTTTTCTTCCATTTAGGACTGTATCGGAAGGGGTATATATGTCAATGAGGAAGCAGTGTGAAGTTATTCATTATTGGTCTTCAGCCATGCTGGAATTGGCTGTTCCGTCTTCATATCCACTGATCTCCAAACATCAGCACCAAACTTCCTTGGCCTTTGCTGAAACACACTGCCCAGCTTAGTGCTAAAACAGTCATTTTCCTTTCTAAGGTCACCTGCAAAATTAAATTGGGTTATTTTCTGATTTCACACTAGGCAATCTATGTGCAGCACCTTCTTTTAAAGAATCCTTTGTCTCGCTTTGAAAGAACTTTCACAACTTTCTTGGAGCATGCAGAGAGAATCTGACCCATTTTTCTAGAAAATGTACAGAGCCATTTTAAATCTACTGGCCCAGCAATGTACAGAAAATGACGCTTCTCCCCAAGGCTTAGTCTCATTTCAGGACTATAATATTGAAATCAAAGCAGACGTTCCCTCCATCTTTTGATTTTCTGGGATTCTCTTCTTCTCATTCTAGGCTTCTTTTCCTCAGGAGGACAAGGTGCCAAACTTCTTTAGCATCCTGTAAAATCTGTACATTTTTGGGGGTGTTCTCCCACCTGCCCAACCATGTTTTCTTCTCCACATCAGTTGATATTTATCTAAGAGGGAGTAAAGAAGCCCATCTTTTTTATTTTTATTTATTTATTTATTTTTGTAGCCCATCCTTTTCTCTTGCAATCTTTAGGACAAGGAATTAGTTATTAACTTTTCAAAAAAATTTTTATTTTAATATCGTCACTGTGTCTCTGACTTTGATGCCATTAAATGTTTATTTTAAAATAATAAGCTACATGATGACTCTTCTTTTTTATTATTATTTTATTTTTATTTTTATTTATTTATTTATTTTGAGACAGTATCTCGCTCTGTCGCCCAGGTTGGAGTGCAGTGGTGCGATCTCGGCTCACTGCAAGCTCTGCCTCCCAGGTTCACGACATTCTTCTGCCTCAGCCTCCCGAGTAGCTAGGACTACAGGCGCCTGCCACCACGCCCGGCTAATCCATTTCTGAAGTGAGTGATTTGGATATATAAAGGTGTGTCACATAAGAAGAAGTAAAGGGGAAGACTAATTAATTAGACTTCAAAATATGATTGTACCACGTACACAATGCTTTTAATTCCTTGGTGTTCTTGACCTCTGCTCTCAGTATATTTTATATTTCCAGCTCTTTTGTCACCACTCTATAATTCCTTACATGGCCTTTGGTGTATGTCATCCATTTTTTTTTTCCATTCCATTTTTGTTGTATAATGAATACAACTGCAAAATGACTGAGAAGTTTTATTTGTTTTATCCAGGACCACAAATTCTTCCCAACTCACTGCCAGCCAAATACATGAAAGTAAGAGTAGATATATGATTGTGTAATACTTAGTACACCTTGAAAGACAGAAACAGTTACAGACTCATTTTTATAAGCGATATATCTTACCTCTATTTCGCAGTCAAATATTGAACACCATGTTGTACAAATTAATAATAACTAGAGATTAGGACTTCATGAAGATGGAAAAATGTGTTGATGATGATTAAACTTACACTCAGAGATTACAACTCTCTGTATAATACATTTTGTACTTTGCCCAACCACACACAACAGATTCCATATACCACTCCAAGTGCTTGCTTTTTAAAAAATTCATTTTTAATCCCTCCCTATTTTACATTGTTCAGATAGACTAATTTTGCCTTTTTCTTAACAAAGGTTGTATTTAGAAATATAATATGCATATAGCCACACAATGCTTCCTAGAGAGACTGTTTTCTTATGTCAAAGTCCACTTGTCAAATTTACAGATTCAATGCTATTCTTATCAAATTATCAACAACATTTTTCACAGAATTAGAAAAACTATTCTAAAATTCATATGGCACCCAAAAAGCAACTGAATAGCCAAAGCAATTCTAAGTAAAAAGATCAAAGCCAGAGGCATACACTACCTGACTTCAAACTATACTACAAGGCTACAGTAAACAAATCAGTGTGCTACCAGTACAAAAACAGACACATAGACAAATGGAACAGGATAGAGAACCCAGAAATGAAGTGACACACCTACAACCAGCTGATCTTTGACAAAGTCAGCAATAATAAGCAATGGGGAAAGAACCCTGTACTCAATAAAATGGTACTGTGATAACTGGCTAGCCATATGCAGAAGATTGAAACTGGACCTCTTCATTTCACCATAAAAATTAACTTACAATTGATTAAAGATTTAATGATAAGACCTAAAGCAATAACAACCCTAGAAGAAAACCTAGAAAATACCATTCTAGACATTGGCTTTGGCAAAGAATTTATGACTAAGTCCCCAAAAGCAATTGAGACAAAAACAAAAATTGACAAGTGGAACCTAATTAAACTAAAGAGCTCTGAACAGCAAAAGAAACCATCAACAGAATAAAGAGACGAACCTACAGAACAAGAAAAAAGTATTAACAAACTGTGCATCTGACAATGGTCTAATATACAGAATCTATAAGGAACTTAAACAAATCAGCAAACAAAAAAAACAACTCCATTAAAATGGGCAATAGACATGAACAGACATTTCTCAAAAGAAGACATACATGTGGCCAACAAATATATTAAAAAATGCTCATCATTACTAATCATTAGAGAAATGAAAATCAAAACCACAATGAAATATCATCTCACCTCCGTCAGAATAGCTATTATTAAAAAGTCAAAGAATAGTAGATTCTGATGAGGTTGCAGAGAAAAGGGAACACCTATACACTGCTGGTGGTGTAAATTAATTCAGTCACTATGGAAAGCAGTGTGGAGATTTCTCAAATAACTGAAAAAAGAAACTACTATTTGATCCAGCAATCCCATTATTGGGTATATACCCAAAGGAAAATGAATCATTTTACCAAAAAGACACATGCACTCATGTGTTCATTGCAGTGCTATTCACAATAGCAAAGACATGGAATCAACCAAAATGTCCATCAATGGTGGCCTATATAAAGAAAATATGGTACATATACATTGTGGAATAATACAGAGCCATAAATAAGAATAAAATTATGTCCTTTGCAGCAACATGGACATAGCTGGAGGCCATTGTCCTAAGTGAACTACTGCAGGAACAGAAAACCAAATACTGCACATTCTCACTTGTAAGTAGGGGCTAAGTATTGAATATGCATGGACACAAAGATGGGAACAATAGACACTGTGGACTGTTTGGTGGGGTGGGGGGGCAGCAGGCACTAGGCATAGGCTAGAAAGCTATCTATTGGTTACTATGCTCACTACCCTGATGATGGGATCATTTGTACACTAAGCCTCAGTGACACACAATTTACCCATGTAACAAACCTGCACATATACCCCCAGAACCTAAAATAAAAGTAGAAGAAAAATAAATAAATAGAAATAACTTATCCATTTGTTCCCCAAAAAAGAACTTGGGCATATTTAAATACTCTATTAACAATAGCAATGTTTGAACTCAATATTCTTTTATTTCATTCAAAGCATTTAAGAAAAACTGGAAAATATATACATATATTTATGTAGACACTATATATGTGTATATATATTTGTGTGTGTATATAAATGTATACACATATAACAAGATATATACACATACAACAAGATAAAAAATAATCTGTGCTTAGTCTTATGTCACATATTTTGCTGATGGAGTCCTTTGTGTCAGTGTAACAATCATTCATAATGAGTTTTTTTGTATTATATATACTTAAACTATGTGTTAGGAAGTGTTTAAACAATGCCTTGATACCTATTGAAAAGACAAAGTATGAAATAAATCTAAAGGCTTTTCTAGAAAATAATTTTTAAGTAGTGATATTGTCATAATGCTAATACCTCTGTACTACTGTGTTCCAGTCTAACAGTTCCATTATGTTACTTTTTATAGATATTTTTACTATTAATTTTATACAGCTAGACTTTTCTCATGAGCAGATAAAGCACCTATGTTTCTGTAAAGTTGCAACTTTTGTTTATTTAATAATTAAATAAATATTCACTGTGCTTCTTCAGTGTTTCAGGCATTCTGCAAATTCCTGAGGATATAGTGGTGAAGAAGACAGTTATGATTCTTACTCTCAAAGAGCTTTCATTTTAGTGGAGATGTGAGGACATTAAATAACATGTAAGGATGTAAGCTCTATGAAGCCTGGAATTTTCTCCTCTTTTGTTAACTGTTGTACCTAGCACACAGTAAACACTCGACACACATTTGTTGAATTATCAAATATAAGAATGACTGAGTAAATATAAGGTTCTATGGAACTATAAAATGGAGAGATGATATTTAATTTAGTATAGGGGTCAAGGAGGCCAACTGCTCAAGTGAAAAAAAGGTAGGGCCATAGTAATTAACCTTATTGGAAAATTCTGAAGATGGTAACCAGAAGTAAACATAGACTAGCAAAGGAAGAAAGCAGTCAATACTCATGCCGGATGACCTCAGGAAACAGAGCAAGAGTTGATAAGACACTTCCTCTAGCGCATAAAAGAGATTTAGTGAGAATGGAATGAACCAAGCCTATGGAGAAGATTATAGAGATTCAAGTGTCTGTCACTTATAATAATGCTTGATTAGAGGGGCGTGTCTCCAGGTCCCAACTAAAGGAACACTGATAAATAATAATGGAGATTTTCACCCCAATACATTGTGAAATACCTTTCTAATTGTTTCCTTAACTCTATTCTCTCCCCACTTTAATCCACCCTACTTATGCTCACAAAACCTTCCTCAATGGAACAAGTAGAAAATAAGCATTGTGGGAAAAATTGTTCAGACACAATAAGTGATAATAACCCCCAAGTCTCCACAATTCTTTTCTTTCACAGGGGAGTATGGTCATCTACATTAATCATGTCTAGATTCCTATAATTATTTCCAAACCCCAAAACTATAATGGATGAAGACTTACCATGGCTAGCACCCCAGAGTCATCTCTAGAAACAGAATAGAAAAAAAGGGGAGTTCTTTGGCCTATAATTTGGGGAATAAATTTGCCTTTTAGATTTTTGTTTGTAAGTCAGCATTCAGGACACAAATATTATCACTTTGTAGCATTGCTAGAGGAAAAATACCTGCTTTCTTATTATCTGTTAATAACACTGACATGATCATTCAAGTTACTGCTGTTTTGGTGAACAGAGTAGCTCAAGAAGACTGTGTCTTAGATTAATTTCATAAATTCTCTTGAAGGAAAGAAAAGAGTAGTCAATTAGAATTTTATAAGAATGATATCCTTCCAGAAGTTGACTTGGTCAACTCAATGACTGTCAAAGAGCTAAAGGTCTATCTCCTGGAATTAAATAAGAGGCTGAAGGAGACAAAAATAGGCCAATCTTCTGTTTGAAAGAAGCAGAAACTTTCTGGGGCTTCAGGGTTTTAAATCTCTCCAATTGCTTTTTAAAATTAGCAGTTTCACCCAGATTTTATTTAGAGTTCTCAAGTTTACTCAGTCTTCATTAAAATTCAGAGAAAAACTGATAGAGTCAAATATCAGTAGGAAGTGGGCCCAATGAAAGGTCAGGTCTTACTGAGAGAATTTGGATCAGCTCAACTTTAATGACTAAATGCAGCCTTCTTAATTTTCTCTTGCATCAGCATTTAAACAGGAATCTCTACAATCCTAATTACTGACTAGAGTAACATTATCTGCATTTATCCTTTGTTAACAGATATTACTTTTGCTTATTTCAGGAGCCCTGCCAGAAATCACCTACTGTATGCTCAATTATCCACCTCCCCACAGCAACACATTATTTTAATATAAACTTTTCACTGTAGTCAGCAACTATTGTGTATTTTCTTTAAATTGAGTTGTCATATCTTATTATAAGATATAAAAGGAAATGGCTGGAACACTTAGGGTTAGGCAGAGTCATTTTACTGTGGTTTGGCTTCTATTTTCGCATATTTTCTATCCAGCAAGACTTAACATGACCACAAGAAAATAAAAGAATCCATGAAATAAACAAAATAGTTAAAATGAGAAATATGTACTGTGTGTCAATTGGGCTTAGCCATTTTTAAAAATTAAAGGCAGATCCTACTTTGTGCTAACCTACTGTGCTGTGCAAGAAATGTAAATACATCCTTAATATGAAGATTAATCTCTAGGTTAAATCAGTTTCAGGTTTCCTTCCTGATAACAAATCTCATTTACATTCTGAACACCAAATGGGATTGAGCCAAAAATGGTGGCAAGCTGTTTTTTGTTGTTTTTTTTTTTAAGTCCAGTCTGAACATAGAGTGACAATCTTTAAAGGTTCTCATTGATTGTGGTTTATTATTCAGTTATCTAAATGCTGAGCTCAAGAGTAAATGGGAATTCCTCATTACAATCTTACTATGAAATCAAGAAATGTAGACTAAATATGTCGAAATATCTCTTCCACAGGATCTTCTGAACCTCCTGATGTTATAATATTGGTTAAAGAAATATCGGGCTAGATAATTAAAACAAGGATTTTAAATATAAGACCATTTCTAGTTCCTGAAAAAGTGATCAATTATAATCTATTATCTGCTTTCCCACAATGCAAGTAATAGCTTATTTTAAAGGAAGATGAAAGAATGCTAATGAATTATTCATCAGCTTGGTTATTGCTCCCTTTTAATAATGTTAACTTTCTGCATAATTCACACTCAAAGTATGACTTCCATTGACTAACACGTAAATGTTTGATTAATCAAGGCATCCGAGTCTTCTTTATTTCGATCATTTTATGTTGGAAAGGAGTATTCCATACAGTGTCCTTCAATAATTAGGATAAAAATGTTATATTCCACAAGAACATGCTGATGACAATAATAATCACCCAGATAAACCTCAACACTTGTATTTGCTATTAATTTTCATTTTGTAATAGCATTGTGGAAAGAGCTAAATTCATATAGCATTTACATGTTTGAGTTCAAATACATTATTTGAAAAGTAGCTGGGTAAAAGAAGAAAGGTCTGTTGGCAGGCTGTGGGGAAGCCAAACTATCATATCTTAGTTTACATTTTGAGGATCAAAATATTCAAGAATATTTTTATCCCTTTGTTGATAGGGTCCTAACTTGGAAACACTGATTTTTAAAAATAAATGATACAGAACTGTTTGTTAGTTTACATATTTGTTGAAATTTGGGTCAGTAGAGTATTCTTCATTGTTTGCCAAGTCTTAATTCTCTGGCAAAGTACATAGTATCATCTTGATTCACTTTTTTTTTTTTTTTTTTTTTTTTGAGACAAAGTCTCACTCTTGTCGCCCAGACTGGAGTGCAATGGTGCAATCTCGGCTCACTGCAACCTCCGCCTCCCAGGTTCAAGCAAATCTCCTGCCCAGCATCCTGAGTAGCTGGGATTACAGGCGCCTGCCATCACGCCCAGCTAATTTTTGTACTTTTAGTAGAGACAGGGTTTCACCATGTTGGCCAGGCTGGTCTTGAACTCCTGACCTCAGATGATCCGCCCTCCTCAGCCTCCTAACCTGCTGGGATTATAGGCATGAGCCACCCCACTCGGTCGATTCAATTTTTAAAAAATGGCATTATACTTTGTTTACATAGCTTTTGATTATCTAGGATGCTCTGCAGACCACTTCAAATGATCTCAAATCAACTGTGAGTCTAGAATGGATTTCAACAGTAAGCTAAGTGAGCTCCCTTCCCTCTAACTTCTTAAACAGTAAGAACACGTATGTTTTATTAAAGTATACAATATTAAATAAGATTACACTCAGAGAATGTCTGTATCACAGCTATCTATTGATGCATATAAAACTACCCAAAATTTAGTGGTTTAAACAGCAGTTATCTCTTTTAATGACAGTTCTGGACAGTTAAGTGTTTCAACAGGTCTCAACTGAGTGTATCTTGTGCACCATCAGGAATCAGCCAGGGGTCTCCCCTAGGATTTCAGCCAGAGCATAGGTTTAAAATCTGAAAAACGTGGTACAAATTCCAGCTTCTCTACCTCTGTACCCTTGAACAAGCCATTCAATTTATTTAAACATCCCTGTATCCATCCATAAAATAATAGGAATAATATCTACTCTATAGGGAAAAATTTTTCTGACTTATTTTTGCCAGAATGTCAATTAGATTGAGCCAAAGATACCTCTGATTAGAGACACTGTGTTAAATGAAAAAATCCCATGTCTCCTTTTATATATTTCTTATATAACTTATATATATTTCTTATATACCTTAGACCCCAGTATGAGTCTCTTCTATTCTAAATGCAGTAGTGGAATCAATCAGTGAAGAAAGAATTCTAAAGGCAATTTTCTCTCTACTGGTTCCTGGGTATATTTAAACACCAGTTGTAACGAACTAGGACTTTCCTGAGATCCGGTAATCTCCCTCTGATTGTAAGCTCACGATGGATCCAAAGGTTTCTATTCAAGTAGAAGTACGAAGCTCTATTTAGGACAGGGGCCTAGACCACATGCATTAGCTTGACTTTTATTTGAGCTCTGCTTACATTTTCAGAAATATATGTGACTTTTAACAAAAGACATTATTTCATTCCTGGTTTGCAATTTTTAAAAATTATTTTAAAATTTCCTATGACTCTACTAGGAACTCTATTGGAAGGGGGAGGTGAGTCAAGCATTCTTGGGCTTCTGGTCATAACCCCATAATGACACCACCAAAATAACTCCTGTAAATCCTAATACCTGCTTTGCAGCATTTTCAGGATTGAAGAATATTCAATCAACTTTAAACTAGGTGCAGTGGTGTTTGCCTGTAGACCCAGCTACTCAGGAGGCTGAGGACAGGAGCTGTAGTGCTCTATGATCACACCTGTGAATAGCCACTGTGTTCTAGCCTGGGCGACATTGCAAGACCACATGCAATGGATATTATTTTTGGTTCCAGGAGCCCTTGCAAATATCCATTTTTTGTTTTTTCATTAAAAAACAAAAACAAACAAACAAACAAAATAGAGTGCTCAATCAACTTTAGTTTCCTTCCTCTTTTATAACTCAACTTTTAGATATTTCTTATATAAAAAATAAAGTTTACACACTTTTATATATGACACTTAACTTGAGAAAAAATATAAAAATTCTATTACTCATTTAATTTTCACAAGTTCAGTAGGTACCTAAATGCAGCTGATTCCAGGTTGTAGCAATAGCCAGAAGAAATACAGGCATCGTGTTATACAGTGAAGTATTAATTATTTCCAATAAAATTCCTAATGATGTATTTAAACACTTGTCAAGCCCCACTATGCACCACATTGGAGTTTGTGAGTATGGAGAGAAAAAACACAAACTTTACATTCAATGAGTTTACTATCTAGTGAATGGATTGGGGCTGGGGAAGATGATGAGTTATAACATAGGCAGGTACAGCAATACCAAAATATGATGATTTCTGTTGTAATGGTAAGTAAGTGGTGGTATGAACACACAAGGGAGAAGCATCTGGCTTTCATCAGTGTGCACAGGAAAATTTCAAGGAGTAGTTTTCTGCTTTTCCTTACTAAAGCTTGACCCCATGGGTACCCTCTCCTCAACATTCCTAAACCCCTCACATATATTCCTTACCTAAAACTAGACCAGATATCCTTAACGTTTGCATCCATATCCCGTGCTAAACATTTTTCGTGACAATCCCCCATACTAGGTGCCTAAATAATAAAAATTAAAGATACTTACCATGACATAACATCCCTTTATGACCTGATATTTGCTCATTTTGAGTTGAACTTAATATATTCCTCCCCATTCTTTATGTTCTCCTAGTAAACCGCATACCCATCCTTCATGATGTTGCATATGCTGTTTGTTCTGCATGGGATTCCCTTAACACCATCATTTCCTTGGCAAACGTAAACTTCTTTTTCCAAATTCTGTTGTCACATTTTCTCCTTTATATGGTCTTTTCTTACCATTTCCTTTCCATTCCAAGAAAACACCATCACTATAACCAAAATCATCCCTTCTCTACTTCACTCTGTGCCTTATTATTTTTTATCTATGAGGTGAATACAGTCATCCCTCAGAATTGGTTCCAGGAGCCCTTGCAAATATCCAAAGCCACATATGCTCAAATCCTTGAAATAAAATGCTGTTTTTACATATAACCTACACACATCTACCTGCATATTTTAAATCATCTCTAGATTACTTACAATACCTAATAAAATGTAAATGCTATGCAAATAGTTGCTATACTGTGTTTAGGGAATAATGGCAAAAAAAAGTCTGTACATGTGCAGTACAGACACTTTTATCTGAATATTTTTGATCCGCAGATGGTTGAACCCACAGATGCAGAACTCATGGATATGAAGGGCCAACTGTGTGTCGGTCTACAAGTCCATTCCTCCTTTTCTTTTTTCTTTTTCTTTTTTTTTTTTTTTCAAGACAGAGCCTCACACTATACACTAGGCTGGAGTGTGCAGTGGCACAATCATGGCTCACTGCAGCCTTGACATCCTGGTCTCAAGTGATCCTCCAACCTCAGCTTCCCCAGTAGCTGGAACTACAGGTGTGCACCACCATACCCAAATAAGTTTTTTATTTGTAAAAACAGGATCTTGCTATATTGCCCAGGCTGGTCTCAAACTCCTGGACTCAAGTGAACCTACCAACCCAGCCTCCTACAGTGCTGAAAATACTGGCATGAGTCATCATGCCAAGCAAGTCTTTCTCTTCCACCAGACTGAACTATTTGAAGACTGTGACTACTTGCTGTCTACCTTGTAAAATGCCAGGCACAGCAAGTTATTTTCAAAGTATAGGAATGAGTTAATATCAATTCAAGAAATTATGTCATGGAAACAGCAACAGGGGTCAGAGGCACAATTAAAAGTGTAGAATTAGAACACAAATTGGGTCATTTTTCTTGAGAAGGTAAAGAATAGAGATGAATATGAAGATTTCACTTGCAATCCAGCTTTGGTAATGGAAAAAAATGTTGGTCTAATTTCTTCAACTACTGATTTTTTGTCACAACAGACTTGAAATTTTGATGTAGCACAGTATTGTTAGGTCTGACCCTCATAGTAAAAGTGCAACAATTATTGGAACAATTATCTGGGAAATTTTGGCATAAAAATGAAAATGGTTTATTATCTGTTAATAAAATAAAACTTAGTCCTTAATTTTTCTTAAAAACTTTCATAAAAGTGGTTCTTTCCATTTATTATTGTTGTTTGGTTGTTCATTGTGATTCATGTTTCAAATAGTGTTTATTATTATTATTATAAGTGAAGTGACTGATCTGCCTGGGTGGCTTATAAAATTCAGTGTTATTTCCTTCTAATCCTTTTCATATATATAATTGCTCAGTTACTATTCTACTAAACATAGAGAGGCAGAAGCTCAAGCTCACAAACCATGGTATTAAAGTCTAAATTTCAATTGTGCTAATTTAGTAGGCTGTTTAAATTATGTGATGATTTTTTTTAACAAAACTTAATAGAGTTCCTGCAATTTTTCAAACTGACATCTCAGACCTTCTGGTGAAAGGTAGAAATGAGGGTTTGGAGAGTATTCACTGACATTTCAAACTCTTTAGGAATATTAAATTACAAATATGAAGGCACAGGGAGATAATTTTGATGTTAAACCTAAAATAGAATGATTGATTTTTATATGCAAATTCTGTCTTTTGAGCACAGTAGAAATCCACACTTTTGTATTCCAGGGAAACTCCGCAGGAACTTAATTTATAGGAAATGATGGTTTCTTTTGAGGGAAACATTTCTTATAGAGACATCTACACTGAAGTGGCTGAATGAACCATGATGTTTTGACGACTTGAGAGTGTGATCCAAAAATATTATTTTGGGGGGTATTGGTGTCAAAGCCAAAAACTAATATAAAGTGCACCCAAATATTTTGGGAGAGGTAAAAAAATTGCATGGAGCTAATACAGAGCTATTCCCTGTAATGGGAGATTTGATAAAATGCCTGGCCGGTTCCATTTGTATAAATGGTCTGGAATGGTTTATGGTCTCACATCAATTCAGTCATTTAAATGCCCGAGTCTAGTTCTCATAGTTGAGCCTATATGAATCCAGAATCAAGCAACTAATCATTCGTATTGCCCTAAGCTGCAACAGTGGGAAAAGCAGCATATAAACCAGATGAAACAGCTTCATTTACAATTACAAAAGCAAGGGCTTTCACAGAACAAAAAGCAGTTTTGCTACAGCAATTCCATTTTCTAGATGTCATCTTATTTATTTGAGAAATATGCAAAAACACTGAAAATGAGTTTCTTTTTTGTGTACTATTTTTGAGTTGTTTTATTTAGAAGCTTGAAAGGAGAAAAGAATGTTTAATCGTTTTCAATATAATTCCGTTTTATTTTTACTTTCATGGCTGTCTAATTTGAGAAACTTTTTACTTTGGGTCAGAAAATAATCATCCAAAACAATTGTTCACAACACTACTGGATGCCATCATTGTTGTATTCTTTGATATTGTGAGCTGAAATCACAACAGATTCTATTGTTGCAAGATATAACCATAAAATGTATGAAAGTGCTATGGATAAAATGATCTCTCCTTACATTGTCTTTTGTATATTTTAATTAATGTAGACTTTCTCTAGCAAAATATGAATTTTTACACAGAATAGAAAGTGTATATTATATTAGTAATGCAGTTAGAAAAAAATTATAACTAATAATGATACTGTGGTTTTTTCCTCAAGCACTGACATAATTTCAGTGGTACATGTGGGTCAAAGATCATTGGCTGATGACATTCATAATAAATTGGAAATAGAAGACAAAAGAGTCTACTATGCCAGAGACCCTTTAGAGAGGGAACAAATTGTAACAATTTATTTTATTTTTTTAATTGGAAAAGAGTCTCTTAAATGTGGGTTTAAGGTAAGGGTTTTAGAAAGTTGATTCTGTCATCAGATTTTGACATCTGTTAACTGGTTTTATAGAACAGAACAGTTTTTAAAGCTGGCTTCAGAGATCATTATGTAACTATATACAAGAACCAATAATGTCAGCATGCCATAACAACAAGTCACTGTGGTTCGATTTCAAATACTGCTGTGCACTTAATAACTTCCTGAATGCATTGTGTTTTTGTCCCAACAATATGATTGCATTTTGGGGCACAAATTAGCAGATTAGTGTTGATAGTTCTTATGTTCGATTAAAAAAATTCTGTATCTTGCTCTATATTTTCAAGTCAAACTTTTCTTTTCCCCGGAAAACTATCACATTCTTAAAACAAACAATCTGAAAATGATTTCATTGTAGGGTCCATTATATTATATTTGGTTTATCAATATTTTTTCTCTCTGTTTCCCTGTGTCTTGAATGTCAGACTGTGTTCTTGAATGAAAAGATTTCTGATTAGATAATTCCAAACTGAACATGAAAAAAATTATTTAAATTAAATATGAATAAATAAATTTAGTATTTAAAATTTTGTTTTGATCTTCTATTTATTTATTTTCCTTATGAACAAGTATCAAGGATTACTATTTTTCTTGCCAGTAAGGATGCATTCCATTGTGATAGGAAATGATATATTTCACCTCAAAATATAGTCAAAGACATAAAACTAATTATGTTCTTTCTATGGATCTAGTATCCTAGCTTTACAAAAGATGTTCATCAAACTTTGCTTATGATTTATGCTCAACAAATCCCAGGCTCACACATACAGAAAGTAGCTGATAAGTCACATTATGCAAGAGGGATGCAAAATTCAATTTTATCCGTGTAAAAAGCCCTCAAGCAATATTTGTTTGGTGAGAAAAATATAGACAGCAATTTTTTTATATCGCTCTGGTGTTGCATCTGAATATCATAATGCACTCTAATATGCTACATACATTAGAAATCCAGCCATAAGAACACACTTAAGATCCCCAAAGTTAACCTCTGAAGGGAACACTAAAGCCAAATACTCCTTAGATTTTCATTTCACTACATTAGCAAAAATGTCCTGGGGAAATGTAAAGGCCCCAGCTCATTTTGCATTTCCAATTGTCATACATAAACACGTAAAATAGGATATGGACGATTTGATCCATGGTGCATATGGATTACAAATAAATATGAAAGCCTTAATTCTTCCAGCTCCTGTTCACTTTTAAAATGTCTTCTCTATTATACCGGCAGGTGATTTTACCTCCTCTTAACCATGCAAAAACTATAGTGTTTCAAAGCTGCAGATTAGTGATGGTGGCAGCTTATTTCTTTTGGTTATCTGCAGCACCATCTTAGTGTCTTGAAGCATAAAAAGATATTATCTGTGTGACAGTTATGGCTGGAGCCATCTATACTGTTCTTGGTATCAGCACTCTAAGTGCGCTGAATAGAAATCATTCAGTTTAAGATATTTTCCATAGTTTCATCAAAATCACAAAGTGCTTCAAGTTACTACTAAGGGTACACAAAATTTTTAGAGAATCTCTTATGCAGAAAAGCATGTAAGTAGTTGGAGTTTGCTTTTAATGGGGCTTATGCACGTAGATTTGCTAATCTTTTGTAAAGGCATTGACCATAGCAAGGCAACCTATATGTCTGCTTTGTTTCTTTACTTAATTTTCATCACAAATAATGCGCCACTCTGATTGCATAAAAGCATCAAGAGTATCTTCAATTACTGCATGCAGCCTCTGCTCACAATACCTTCCTTCATCCTGAATCTGGAGGATGATGCGGAGAAAAGAGGCAGGGTGGGTGAACGAAGAGGAAATGCAGAGCTAGTTATGTATTACAAATGTCAGGCTACAGAGAAGGTGCATATATTCATATAAGATAATTTAGAAGCCAGAGTTGTGATTGCAATAATAGCTCATTCATATCTGCATTTCATTTAAATGCACTGTTTTGACTTACTGAACATTTGTCAAAGATGGTACAGCTAAACTTTTTCACATGACCACTGAGGTAATGACAGCATTACATTACCAGGAAACTGCATGACTTGCTGATACTTCCATTTCCACAGCAGCTTATGAAATAATCAAAATGTGTGCATGAAATGGCGGCCTGTTCTGAATTTATTTTAATACAGATGGGCTTACGCTGAGAGAGAAAAAAAAAGTGTTGAACCCCTGACACAAGAGACAATGACTTTGCACAAAGCTGAATTTTACTAGCAGAGAAGATGGATATATGAGTATTAGACTTTTCATAGCTATAGGAAGGATAATCTTTCAATCAGATTAATGAGAAAATATATTGCATGGGCCCTACAGCACTTTTTGCTTTCCAGGCTAATGCATGATTTAAATCCCCAAAGTACATTTTCAGCATTACAATATCCTTTGATAATAATGTCGCTTGCACAAAGACAGATAAAAATAAAACAGTCCCCCTTGATTTTCCATTTTAGATTTGAAGTATATTTTCTGTTCTTTGCTGGCAATGAAGTGAATTCTATTGAGAAGAGTCACATTTAATAAGACAAAGAGAATTTTCTAATTATGCTACCTGTCAAGATTGGAATCTATGGGATTGCAATTGCAATTGAAGAAACGGAGGAAGCAATTGCATATAGTCCCGTTTACTTTGGTGTATGATTACTATTTGCACTTAGATATTGCTAAATGTAAATCAAGCAAACACACAGAAGCACACATTGAGGTAAACACCAAAAGGCAGGTTTCAGAATAGATCCTACCATTCCCAATTCAATTTTCAGTAACCAATTTTCTGAAATTTTCTAATTCACCTATTGAAAACATAAACCAGTGGAAACAAAAAAGGGAGGGAGCTAACTTGCATGCTGTGTTCTATAACCAGCTACTATGAAAACTTGTAGTGACACACATACTTATTCAATAAATATATATTCATAATTATGCATAATAAATATCCACTAGAGGGAAGTAACTTTCAGGAAAAATACATACTAGGGAAAATAGATACAATGATTCTAGAATACTTCTATAGAATTTTTTTATTTTTACCTAATTTGTATTACAACTGTGTAGAAATCAGAGAAAATCTCGCCACTATTCAAATGATTCCCTGGAAATTATTCACATGCTATTCTTCGTGAGCCTCTGGGGAATAGTTCCATGTGCCCCATCAAACATTACTCTTTTTTTTTTCTCCCAATATCACAATTGTTGAAACACTATGGCATATTAAACAAGGAAAATAAATATTGTGCTTTCAATGATTTCTTATATGCTGTGTATAAATGAACTGGCACACAATCAATTATTATAAATATTATCAGTTAAAAGAATAATTGTACTATTAATACTCAGATGAAAATAATTACAGTAAGTAGGAATTTACCAAAATCACATTTTCAGAAATACAATGAAAAGAGAAAACATAATTAAGCAAAATATATAACAAGAGCTGGCTTATGATTAGGGGCTTAGTTTTTAAAGCGTTAACCTTTGATGTCCAAAAGTATAATTGATAAATCTATTAGGTTCTGTAAATACATCAAATGTTGATGCTTTGCATGAGTTTCAAATAGGTGTTTCTAATGCCTAAGCCATATTTTGGTTTGCTGACCATGCAGAGAGAATAGAATATTCTCAAAGCATTAAAGCATTAATTTAAAAATTAAACTCTGCAAATAATTTTTAAAATAAGCTATTAGATACTTTCAAAGGAAATCCATCAATTAGTATAGAGCCACTGCCTTAATGTTTTTACAGTAAGAAAGCCATTTGAATTAGTATATAATTTAAAAATTACTGTTGGAACATAGTTCTGAATGTGTAATGTTAAGGAATGCTTCATTCTATATCCACTCTTTCACAATACAATCTACCCACATTTTATGGGCTGTATTATGTCCTCTTAAAATTAATTTGTTGATGTCCTAATATCCAATAGCTCATAATGTGACAGTGTTTGGAGATGGGTCTTTAAAGAGGTAATTAAGTTAAAATGAGGTCATTAGAGTGGGCCCTAATCCAATATGACTGGTGTCCTTATAAGCAGAGATTAGGACACAGACTGTGCAGAGCAAAGTCCAACTGACACAAGCAAAAGATAGTCATTTACAAGTCCAGGAGAAAGACATGAGAAGAAATCAGCCCTGTTGACATCTCAATCTTAGACTTCTAGCCTCCAGAATTCTGATAAAATAAATTCCTGTTATTTAAGCACCTAGTTTGTGATACTATTATGGCAGCTCTAGCAAACTAATACATCACATCTCATAAAAGCTTTAGGTGTGCAAGGTTCAAGCCTCTTCTTAACATTAATGCATTTACCATTGAATTTTTGAATGATGGAGTTGTCATAGGATTACCTAGCAAGCTACTCACATACCCTGGTTTTAAGTTCTCTGTTTCAGTTTATGAAACTCAATTCTTAGCAAGTTTATGGAATCGTGAACAAAGTACAAAGTCAGATTAGTAGAGGTTGTCTATATGGCCCAAATTCTACAGATATGTTGGTATCCAGTGATGTACATGTTATTTTGATCATATCATTTACAATGATGGGATTAATTGGATGTTGGTCAAGCCATGTGCCACATAATGACATTTCAGTCAAAGATGGACCACATGTACAAAGGTGGTCTCATAAAATTATAACGAAGCCAAAAAATTCCTATTGCCTGGTGACGTTATTGCCATCTAACATCACAGTTCTAGGCATTACTTACATGTATGTGGTGATGTTAGTGCAAACAAACCGGTGCTGATAGTCACATAAAATATAGCACATACAATCATGTATGTACATAATACTTGATAATGATAATAAACAACTGTGTCACTGGTTTATTAATTTACTATGTTCTACTTTTTATTATTATTTTAGAGTGTACTTCTTCTACTTATTAAAAAGATGTTAACTGCAAAACAGCCTCAGGCAGGTCCTCCAGGAGGTATTCCAGAGGAAGGCATTGTTGTTGTAGCAAACAACAATACTATGTGTGTTACGGCCCCGGAAGACTTTCCAGTAGGACAACATATGGATATGAAAGACAGTGATATTGATAATCCTGACCCTGGGTAGGCCTAAGCTAATATGTGTGTTTGTGTCTTAATTTTTAATAAAATGGTATAAAAAGTAAAAATTAGAAATAAAAAAAGGAAAAGACTAATAGAATAAGGATATAGAGACAGAAATTATTTTTGTACAGCTTTGCGATATGTTTGTGTTTTAAGTTCGGTTATTGCCAAAGAGTAAAGAAGCTTAAAAAATGAAAAAAGTTTATAAAGTAAAAAAGTTACAGTAAGCTAAGGTTAATTTATAATTGAATGAATATTTTTAAAAATAAATGTAGTGTAGACTAATGTACAGTGTTCATAAAGCCTATGATGGTGTACGGTAATGTCCTTCATCTTCGCATTCACTCACCACTCATTCTCTGACTCATCCAGAGCAACTTCCAGTCCTGCAAGCTCCATTCATGGTAAGTGCTCTATACAGTTATACCATTTTTAAACTTTTACTTTGTATGTTTACTGTACCATTTCTATTTTTAGATATATATTAAGTACACAAATACATAACACTGTGTTACAGTTGCCTACAGTATTCAGTACAGTAACATGCTGGATAGGTTTGTAGCCTAGGTGTATAGTAGGCTATACCAGTTAGGTTTGTGTAAGTACACTCTGATGTTCCCACAAGACAAAATTAACTAACAATGCATTTCAGAACATATCTTTGTCTTTAAGTGCTGCATGATGGTATTCATTTCATATTGTGCTAAACAAACTCTACATGTTTGTAATGACAAGCATTTCCTGGGATAATGTAATTTTGTCCAAACTGATTGTGATGGCTAATACAAATTAAGAAAGTAATTTGAACTAACAGAGTATGTTACAGTCTGAATTGCTGAATAATAATTGACACTAAAACTAACAATAGCAATCACATATTAAGATCTAGTATATTTCAGACACTAACATAAACAAATATTGTTTCATTTACATCTCACAACCTTGTATTTTATCCATATTTTGAAGGAAAATGGAGACTTTGTGAAATTTAGTCACTTGCCTAGCTCACATAGCTAGTAAATATCAACGTTGATTCAAATCTAAGATAGTATGATCAGAGAGCCAGGCTCCCAGAGTCTCTTAATAATGAGTGATGACGGTGGCTTAACAATTCCTTTTACAGTTCTTCATATTGAACAAAATTTAGGAAAAAAATCTTCCTAATTTTGTTAAATTATAAAAAGTTAGAAACGCAGACAAGTAAAAGAGCAATATGGTACCAAATCCATTTCAGATATTTGAAACTCTAAGAAGATAGGAAGCAAATATTCAACTAAAGGATAAAAAATATTTATGATAGGTATTATTTAATAATGGTTCAGAAATATATACTCTGTTAGTAATACCCTAAAGAGTTCAATATTTGGGCTTGTTAAAGGCTCTGTGACAAATGAGGTTACCCATTCTTTTGTTCAGAATGCCTCCTAGGAAAGGGAATTAGTCATCTTATCCTTTCTTGGGAGCAGGGGTTTGGGCAATTTTATAGTTTTAGAGTAAACATTCCAATAGAATTTTCTGTTATATCATATATGTCGATCAGAAATTGTAAAATAGAGAATATATTTGAATCAGATACAAATTCACTTTACTGAAAGCAAAAGGAAATGTAAATAATGGTGACTGAAATAATTATTTATTTATCTTACTTTAACAGAAGCTCAAATGAGGGCAGCCCTTCAAAGTGCAGCTGCTCAATGACCCAGGTTTGAGGATCCCAATGCACTATCTGTCTGCACCATCATTGGTGGCATGTAGCCATTGTGTTAATGCTTGTTACCTCGTGGTTGTAAAATAACTGTCACACTTCAGGTATTAAGCCCATATCCAAAAAAATAAACAAAGAAAACAAAACAAAAAAATCAGGAAGCAAAGGTTGAAAGGCCCAAGTGTATTTTATTACTTTTATAAATTTCCCCCTAAGAGCCACTGTATGACTTTTGCTTACATTTCATTGTCTATGTCTAGCTGTAAGTCAACACACAGCTGTAAGAGTGTCTGAGAAAATAAGCATTTTCGCTTTCTGGCTTTTATAACATTGAATCAATAAGAAAAGAAAATGGCTCAGCTTCTGGGTTTAGGCTAAAAAATTATTAAACAGTATAACTACTTCATTGAAAATTAATACCCTGTAAAGTTCCTTAATAGTAAAGCAAAAAGAGCGTTTGTGCTTTCCTTCAGGTAAATAATGGAGGAGAGAAGAATGGATACCGTGGCCCATTTAACAGTTTTCTTACTGGGAATAGTCAGGCAGCACCAGAGTTTTGCAGAGTATGCGAAGCAGCAAATCAAGCCAATTTTATGGGAGCCTTATACAAACAAAAAGTGGAAATGCATAGAAAATAAATTTGAGTCTAAGAAATAACACTAGACATTATTCATGAAAACAGTAGACCCACAGAAAAGACATTAATGCTTATTTTCTGACTGGAGGTGATTTCTCAACCATAGGCAAGGAGAGTGGAACAAAGCAGAGTTTAAAATCTTAGTTGAGGAAGCAAAGCTTAGAGTTTTGAGAGGCAAAAGTTTCTAGAATTTATAGGGTACAATACCAGAGAATAGGGAGCAAAACAGAGAAAAAGTATCATCGTATCTTTTTCTGAATACCAATCTGTCACGTATAGCGTAAAACTTCATGAGGCTGGCAAAGAACAACTATATGAAAAGAACAACTAATGGAGATCTATAAGCATAACAATTCCAGAGTGCTCAGAAAGATCTGGAAATAACACAACTTCTTGTCAGCCAGGGTAAAGGGAACTTACACTATATACATATATACACACATATATATATACACATACACATATATACATACATACACGTATATACATATGTATACACACACACACACACACACACACACATATATATATATACGTTTTCAGTAGAGACCAAGATGGGTCAGGCTTTAGTAGTCAAATAAAACTATCTCTAGACTAAAGACAACCTAGAGCCATCTTATAAAAGCTGAAAAAACTCCATTGTTATGCAAGGGGTTTAACTGTCTGCCAGAACAAAGAAAGATATTCTATAAAGAAATACAACATACAAGACAGAGGTGGAACAAACTTGAAAAACCCAGAGTCCCCAATCTCAAAACTTACTAAAATACTACTGTAATCAAAAGAATGATGAACATATACACCAATGAAATAGACTTGAGAGTCCAGAAATAAACGCATATGTCTTTGGCAACCTGATTTTCAACAAAGGTACCAAGACTATTCAACGAAAAAAAAATTTTTTAAATAATATTGGGAAAACCAGATATTACATGCAAAATAAAGTTGAACTGCTACCTCACAGCAGATATAAAAATTAATTCAAAATGAATTGGTGTACTAAATATAGAGCTAAAACCACAAAACTCTTAGAAGAAAACATAAGGGTAAGTCTTAATGACTTTGGATTTGGCAAAAGAACTTTGGATATGAAACTTAGATATGAAGGCCCAAACAACCAAATATATATAGAGATATACACATATATATGTATATATATATGAATATATATATTTGACTTTATCAAAATTAAAACTTTATGCATTAAAGAACATTATCAAGGAAGGGAGAAAGGCAATTCATAGAAGGCAGAAAATATTTGCAAATCACATATTTGACAGCATCCTAGTATCCAGAATATATAAAAACTTCTCATGGCCAAGCGAAAACAGAAAAAACTAACTCAATTTAAAGATGGACAGAGTTGATTTGACGTTTTGCTAGAGAAGACACACAAATGGTCAATGAACCCAGGAGAAGATGTTCAACATCCTGAGTCATTAAAGAAATGCAAATTCAAACCCCAGTAAGATACTACTTAAAAATTACTAAATGGTCATTATAATACTTTTTTTAATGGGAAAGAAAAAGTCTTTCCAAAGACGTGGAGAATTGGAATCCTTGTATACTGCAACATCTCAGGCAGAATTCTTTCACTTAGAAATAAGTATTTATTATAAGATCCATTATTATTTTTTCAAGGCTTACTAACTCATTTCCTTTTGGTGTTGAAAATGTTTTATTGTACAGATGAACCACAGTTTGGTTATTCATTCACCTATTAAATAGCATCTCAGATGCTTCCAATTTTTGAAGATTTTAAATAAAGCTGCTATAAACATTTGCATGAATGATTTTTTTGTGGGCATAAATTTGCAGATCAGTGGGATAAATACCTAACTGTGTGATTGCTGTATCCTGTGGTAAGATTATGTCTAGTTTTGTAAGAAACTGCTAAACTGTCTTCTAATGTGGTTGAAGGATTTTTTATTTCCACTAATAATGAATGAGAGTTCCTGTTATTCTGCATCCTCAGCAGTAACTGATATTGTCAATGTTTGGGGGAGTTTAGCCATTTTAATAGGCATGCAGTGGTAATTCATTGTTGTTTTAACTTTGTTCTCTAAAAAAATTTGTGTTGAGAATTTTGTATATACCTATCTTCCATTTGTATATATTTTTTGTCAAGGCATCTTTCCGGATTTTTTTGTCCATTTTAATTTTTGTATTGTTGAATTTTAAACTGTTTTTTGTATATTCAGATACAAGTGTTGTGATGTGAAAATATCTTCTTCCAGCCTATGATCCATCTTCTTATTTTCTTAGAGTCTTTCACAGAGCAGAAACTGTTAATTTTAATAGAGCCCAATTTATCAATTTTTTTCTTTCATGAATCGTGCTATTGGTGTTATATGTAAACACTCATTTCAAGGCTAAGGTTACTTATATGTTTTCCTGTATTTTCTTCTAGAAGTTTTATAGTTTTTTTTTATAGTTTTGTCTATGATTCATTTTAAGTTAATTTTTGTAAAAGGTGTAGTGTCTTTATTTTGTCTAGCTTATTTTGTATGTGTACATCCGATTGCTCCAGCACCATTTATTTAGAAGGCTATTTTTAAAATGAAGTAAGAGGCTATTTTTTCTCTATTGAATTTCTTTTGCTTCTTTGTCAAATATCAGTTGACTTTTTGTGTGGATCCATTTCTGGGCTCTCTATTTTGTTCAATTGATCTATCTGTTTATTCATTTGCCAGCACTACATTTTATTGATTTTTATAGCTTCTTGTAAGTCTCAAAATTGAGTAATGTCTTTTCTTCATCAGTTAGGTGTTAGCTATGTTACATGTTTTGCCTTTTCATATAAATTTTAGTCTGTTTGTTAATATCTACAAAATTGCAGAGATTTTGATTGGGATAGCATTGAAACTATAGATTACATTGTGAAGAACTGACATCTTAACATTATTGAGCCTTCTAATCTACAAACACAGAATATTAAACCTTTTATTCAGATATTCTTTATTTCTTCAGATTTTTATAATTTCCCACATTTAGAGCCTGCATACATTTTGTTAGGTTTATACCTAATTATTTCAATTTTGGTGCCATTGTAAATGTTTCTTAAAAATAAGCAAGTCCAATTGTTAATTAATGGTAGTAGGAGAGTAATTGGCCTTTGTATATTAACCTCGTGTCCTGCAACCTTGACGTACTTGCTTACGTGTTCCAGTTTTTTTTAATTGATGGATTGGGATTTTCTTCATAGACAATTATGTCATCTGTGACTAAAGATATTTTACTTCTTGCTTTACAGCGTGAATACCTTTATTTCCTTTTCTTATTTCCCTAACCAGGACTTTGAGTCCAATTTAGTGGTGAGAGAGGACTTCCCTGCGTTGTTGTCAATGTAGTGGAAGGTGTTCAATTTTGCATCATTAATTATGATGTTAGCTGTAGGTTTTTTGCAGATGTCCTTTATCAAATTTTTAAAGTTTCCTTCATTCCTAGGTTGCTGAGACTTTTTCATTATGGATGTCTGTTGGATTGTAATGCTCTATAAGTATCAGCTAATATAATCATATGATTTCTCTTCTTGAGCCTTTGATGCGTAGGAATACACTGATTGACTGTTGGCCATTGAACTAGCCCTGCATACTTGGAACAAATCTCCCTCGTTCATGGTGTGTAATTATTTTTATACATTGTGAGATCTTTGCCTTGTTTTTTTAATTGCATATTCAATACTGAGACATTGAATATTACTGAGCTCTCAAAGAATTTTTGTGTAATGGTATCTTCCATCCTTAGTTTATAAAGTATGCCACGTGAGATACTGAGTTTCTACTCTTTTAAAAGTTTAAGAAGAAAATTGGACAGTGCTATGGTGAGGATATGGTTTATTTTACACCATCAAACTCATGCTGAAATTTGTTCCACATATGGTGGTGTTGGGAGGTGGGGTCCAGTGGGAAGTATTTTGGTTATAGGGGCAAATCCCTTATGAATGTCTTGGAGCTATTCTTGAAATAGTGGCTTCTCACTATCGTGAGACTGGATTAGTTCTTGCGGGAATGGGTTAGTTCCTGAGATGGTAGGTTGTAATAAAGCCAGGACTCCTCTCAGGAATCTTCTTCTTTGCATGTATCTGCTTCCCCTTTGACCTACTCCACCAAGTTGTCAAGTAGTATGAAGACCCTTGCCAGAAGCCAGGGGCATGGACTTAGGCTTATTAGCCTGCAAAACCATGAGCTAAATAAACCTTTTTCCTTTATAAATTGCTCAGTTTCTGGTATTCTTTTATGGCAACACAAAACAGGCTAAGACAGCCTTCAAATAAATACATGAACACCAAGTATAGCAGAAGAAAGAAGGCATACATGAGAAAGGCTGATAAAAGGTAATTAGAGATGATAACAATGGGAAAATTATTACAGCCAAAAATTCAGATTATGAGAAGGAAAGATGAGAAGATCAAAAATATGTGTCAAGTTTTGAAGAAAAGTGGATCAAACTGGACTGGAATAACTTATTCCTCATAAATGATTAAAACAAACATGCCAAACCCACATTTCTCTCTTGAGATTCAGTAGTCCCTCTCCTGTTTTTCTACAAAAGTATACATTTAAGTTACAATTATATTTCATTATTCATAGAAAATATACATATGCTTTTTATTTTATAAAATTCCTTGAGCTGGGAAACTGTTTTTATGCAGGTTCTGATTGACATTTATTTTATCAGCCTTGTAGAAGGTGAAGGATTCTAATTTAAGAAAAGAGGATATGATACAAATAGAGCTATTCTAAGTTATTTTCCCCATCTCATCATTCCATGGCAATTTAGAAAAGAGTCATATTATGATTTCTTTCCTTTGCAAAGTTTTAATAATGATAATGACCATGATGATGATTATACTAATTTTCCCACTTCCTCTAGCCATCAGTATATAATATACTATCACAATTGGCAAACTGTGGCAAATGTTTTACTAATAATTGAAAAATAAGATGCTTTGCTTCTGTTTTAATTCTGATGTGTAAAGAGCTTAGAAATTGTCACTCTGTTCTTACAAAGACAAAAAACTGAACTTACTGAAAATCGATAAGTTTTCTAGCACCCATCAGAGAACTGAGATTGCAGGGTAAACTGCCACTTAATCTAGAGACAGGCAAATCCACAGTTACAGCCAAGATATACTTACCTATAAATTACCTTGGGCAGTAAGGTCATTTTCACGATATTGATTCTTCCTATTCATGAGCATGGAACGTTCTTCCGTTTGTTTGTATCCTCTTTTACTTCATTGAGCAGTGGTTTGTGGTTCTCCTTGAAGAGATCCTTCACATCCCTTGTAGGTTGGATTCCTAGGTATTTTATTCTCTTTGAAGCAATTGTGAATGGGAGTTCACTCATAATTTGGCTCTCTGTATGTCTGTTATTGGTGTATAAGAATGCTTGTGATTTTTGCACATTGATTTCGTATCATGAGACTTTGCTGAAGTTGCTTATCAGCTTAAGGAGATTTTGAACTGAGACAATGGAGTTTTCTAGATATACAATCATGTCATCTGCAAACAGGGACAATTTGACATCCTCTTTTCCTAATTGAATACCCTTTATTTCTTTCTCCTGCCTGATTGCCCTAGCCAGAACTTCCAACACTATGTGGAATAGGAGTGATGAGAGAGGGCATCCCTGTCTTGTGCCAGTTTTCAGAGGGAAAGCTTCCAGTCTTTGCCTATTCAGTATGATATTTGCTGTGGGTTTGTCATAAATAGCTCTTATTATTTTGAAATACGTCCCATCAATACCTAATTTATTGAGAGATTTTAGCATGAAGGGCTGTTGAATTTTGTCAAAGGCCTTTTCTGCATCTATTGAGATAATCATGTGGTTTTTGTCTTTGTTCTGTTTATATGCTGGATTACGTTTATTGATTTGTGTATGTTGAACCAGCCTTGCATCCTAGGGATGAAGCCCACTTGATCATGGTGGATAGGCTTTTTGATGTGCTGCTGGATTCGGTTTGCCAGTATTTTACTGAAGATTTTTGCATCGATGTTCATTAGGGATATTGGTCTAAAATTATCTTTTTTGGTTGTGTCTCTGCCAGGCTTTGGTATCACGATGATGATGGCCTCATAAAATGAGTTACGGAGGACTCCCTCTTTTTCTATTGATTGGAATAGTTTCAGAAGGAATGGTACCAGCTCCTCCTTGTACCTCTGGTAGAATTGGGCTGTGAATCCATCTGATCCTGGACTTTTTTTGGTTGGTAAGCTATTAATTATTGCCTCAATTTCAGAGCCTGTTACTGGTCTATTCAGAGATTCAACTTCTTCCTGGTTTAGTCTTGGGAGGGTGGTATGTGTCGAGCAATTTATCCATTTCTTCTAGATTTTCTAGTTTATTTGCATAGATGTGTTTATAGTATTCTCTGATGGTAGTTTCTATTTCTGTGGGATCAGTGGTGATATCCCCTTTATCATTTTTTATTGCATCTATTTGATTCTTCTCTCTTTTCTTATTAGTCTTGCTAGCGGTCTATCAATTTTGTTGATCTTTTCAAAAAACCAGCTCCTGGATTCATTGATATTTTTAAGGGTTTTCTGTGTCTCTAGCTCCTTCAGTTCTGCTCTGATCTTAGTTATTTCTTGCCTTCTGCTAGCTTTTGAATATGTTTGCTCTTGCTTCTCTAGCTCTTTTAATCGTGATGTTAGGGTGTCAATTTTAGATTTTTCCTGCTTTCTCTCATGGGCATTTAGTGCTATAAAATTCCCTCTACACATTGCTTTAAATGGAAAAAACTGCTTTAAAGTTCATAAGGAACCAAAAAAGAGCCCACGTTGCCAAGACAATCCTAAGACAAAAGAACAAAGCTGGAGGCATCACGCTACCTGACTTCAAACTATACTACAAGGCTACAGTAACCAAAACAGCATTTTACTGGTACCAAAACAGAGATATACACCAATAGAACAGAACAGAGCCCTCAGAAATAATACCACACATCTACAACCACCTGATCTTTGACAAACCTGACAAAAACAAGAAATGGGGAAATGATTCTCTATTTAACAGATGGTGCTGGGAAAACTGGCTAGCCATATGTAGAAAGCTGAAACTGGATCCCTTCCTTACACCTTATACAAAAATTAATTCAAGATGGATTAAAGACTTAAATGTTAGACCTAAAACTGTAAAAACCCTAGAAGAAAACCTAGGCAATATCATTCAGGACATAGGCATGGGCAAGGACTTCATGTCTAGAACACCAAAAGCAATGGCAACAAAAGCCAAAATTGACAAATGGGATCTAATTAAACTAAAGAGCTTCTGCACAGCAAAAGAAACTACCATCAGAGTGAACAGGCAACCTATAAAATGGGAGAAAATTTTTGCAATCTACTCATCTGACAAAGGGCTAATATCCAGAATCTACAAAGAACTCAAACAAATTTACAAGAAAAAAACAAACAACCCCATCAACAAGTGGGCGAAGGATATGAACAGACACTTCTCAAAAGAAGACATTTATGCAGCCAAAGGACACGTGAAAAAATGCTCATCATCACTAGCCATCAGATAAATGCAAATCAAAAGCACAATGAGATACCATCTCACACAAGGTAGAATGGCGATCATTAAAAAGTCAGGAAACAACAGGTGCTGGAGAGGATGTGGAGAAATAGGAACACTTTTACACTGTTGGTGGGACTGGAAACTGGTTCAACCATTGTGGAAGTCAGTGTGGCAATTCCTCAGGGATCTAGAACTGGAAATACATTTGACCCAGCCATCCCATTACTGGGTATATACCCAAAGGATTATAAATCATGCTGCTCTAAAGACACATGCACAAGTATGTTTATTGCTGCACTATTCACAATAGCAAAGACTTGGAACCAACCCAAATGTCCATCAATGATAGACTGGATTAAATAATGTGGCACATATATATCATGGAATACTATGCAGCCATGAAAAAGGATGAGTTCATGTCCTTTGTAGGGACATGGATGAAGCTGGAAACCATCATTCTCAGCAAACTATTGCAAGGAGAAAAAACCAAACAGTGCATGTTCTCACTCATAGGTGGGAACTGAACAATGAGAACACTTGGACACAGGAAGAGGAACATCACACACCAGGGCCTGTTGTGGGGTGGGGGGAGTGGGGAGGGATAGCATTAGGAGATATATCTAATGTAAATGACGAGTTAATGGGTGCAGCACACCAACATGGCACATGTATACATATGTAAGAAACCTGCACCTTGTGCACATCTGCCCTAGAACTTAAAGTATAATAAAATATATATATAAATATAATATAATATAAAATAAATATAAATATATATATATATATATATAAAAGATATACTTACCTAGCGCAGATGCCACCCACTGGAAATGTAAACTGCTAGAAGCACTTAAGTGGTAATTTTGATGGATTGCTGGAGCTGAATGTAGACTAACATAAAAGTTGGAACTCCCTGGAGCTGCCATCGTGGTAGGGGGGCACATTTTTTTAAGGGTTTTATCACTCAGGAATCGTACCATTTGGGAACAAGAGGATCACTGTAACATCTAAGAGAGATCCACTTATGATTGTGGCAGAGAGAAGGGAAGAGTAATCATTGCAAAATATGCCAACAACATTCTCCATAATGAACGCCTACATCTAGAAAAAAGGCCTTTTCCAGAAACTTCTATTACCTGAGGGAATGACATTCCTTCAACTCCACCTCTTTCTTGCTTCCTGCCTAATATAAAAGGGATAAAAAGGCTACAGCAATGGAGAAACGCTTATATAGGTCACAGCTCAGAGGTATGAGATGACTAAATGACTGAAATTCAGAAGATTACAGGTCACTTCCGCTTCTCCGTGTATGACCACCACATAAAAAGGGATCTGGTATAACAGCGAATTGTAGCTAAAACAACTGCAAAATTCAAACTCTGAGGAGGAGAAGGTAAGAGGAGACACACAAAAAGATACTAGGGGAATTAAAAATCTTTGGCACCTATGGCTATAGTAAACAATTAACACAGTTAAACTCCTAATTGCAGTAAGATAAATTCTTACATTAAGTGCCTACTTAACTCGGTTCCTAATATCCAATATAAATGTCCAAGTTAGAACAAAAATTTCACAGCAGGTGAAAAGATAAGCAAACAAAAAATGTCTAAGGAGAAAAAACAACATCATAACAAGACTAACATATGACCCAGATGATAGAATTGTCAGACAGAGTTTTAAATAACTAAAATAATTATCATTAATATATTAAAGTCTCTAAAGGAAAATATAGACAACACATGAATAGCTTGGTAATGAAAATAGAGAAACGGAAATTTAAAGGCATAATCAGTAAGAAATGTTTAAAATGTAAACGTTATAACAAAAATGAAAGATGCTTTTGATAAGTTCATCTGTAGTCTGACTACAAATGAAGAAAATCAGGGAGCTTAAATATAGGTCAGTAATTTCACAAATTGAAATGTAATAGGAAAAAAAGGAATAAATAAAACAGAGCAGAATATCCAAGAATTACAGAACAATTTTTAAAAAGTGTAACATACATGTAATCTGAAGAAGAAACAAGATTAGAACAGAAGAAATATTTGAAGTAATAATGCTAGAGAACTTAACAAAATTAATAGAAGATATACAAGGACAAAACCAGGAAGTTCAGAGAACACCTAGCAGGATAAGTGTAAAAAATATTACATCTGGACATACCATATTTAAATGGTAGAAAACCAAAGACAAAGAGAAAATATTGAAAGAAGCCAGAGGGGGAAAAAACATCAAAACTATAGAGGAAAAAAGATAAGAATTACAGTGACCCCCTGGCCAGAAACCATGCAAGCATGAGAGTGGAATCAAATATTTACATTGTAAAAAAACAAACAAATAAACGAAAAACAACCTAGAATTCTATAACTAGCAAAATCATTCTACAAAAGTGAAGAAAAAAATAGACATTTTCTGGCAATTAAAAAGTAAGGAAATGTATCCACACTATCCTTGCAAAATGTTAAAAGAAGTTCTCCAGGCAGAAGTAAAATGATACAGGTCAAAAACTCACATCAAATAAATAGTGGAAGAGGCATTTATATAATGCATCAGTGGAAGTGGCACCACTCACCATCACCCCTAGTGTTCCACTAGCAAAATTTTTGCTTCCAATTCCCACAACATTACATTCTGCTGACCTAGAGGTCTTAGTTCCAGAGGGAAGAACACTGCCACAAGGAGACACAATAATGATTCCATTAAACTGGAAGTTAAGATTGCCACCTGGACACTTTGGGCTCCTCCTACCTTTAAGTCAACAGGCTCAGAAGGGAGTAACATTGTTGGCTGGGGTGGCTGACCCAGACTATCAAGATGAAATCAGTCTACTACACCACAAGGAGTAGGTAAGGAAGAGTATGCATTGAATAAAGGAGATCCATTAGGGCATCTGTTAGTATTACCATGCCTTGTGACTACGGTCGATGGGAAACTACAACAGCCCAATCCAAATAGGACTACAAATGGCCCACACCCTTCAGGAATGAAAGTTTGGGTCACTCCACCAGGAAAAGAACACCACCTGCTGAAGGGGATACAGAATGGATAGTAGAAGAAGGTAGTCCTCAACACCAGCTATGACCACGTGATCAGCTGCAGAAATGAAGACTGTAATTGTCATGAGTATTTTCTCCTTGTTTTGTTAAAAACATGTTTGTGCATGTATACACTTGTATTATGAAATTATCCTCATTTTATTTCCTTTTTCCTTTATCATGTGACATAAGATTTATTGACTTCACATAAGCATTTAAGTATTGTTAACTTTATGTAATAGTATTTGGGTTGAGGATTGGTGCATTTACAGTTGTACAAAGGATAGTTTTATTATGTTAGGTGTAATTATGACTTTTATTATTGTCTTTATTTGAAGATTATGTATGATCTCAGGAGATGTGTATGGGTTCAAGTTGACATGGGGTCGCCTAATATTGAATGTCAACTTGATTGGATTGAAAGATGCAAAGTATTGATCCTGGGTGTGTCTGTGAGGGTGCTGCCAAAGGAGATTAACATTTGAGTCAGTGGGCTGGGAAAGGCAGACCCACCCTTAATCCAGGTGGGCACCATCTAATCAGCTGCCAGCATGGCCAGAATATAAAAAGCACGCAGAAAAAAATGTGAAAAGACAAGACTGGCCTAGCCTTGCAGCCTACATCTTTCTCCCATGCTGGATGCTTCCTGCCCTCGAACATTGGAGTCCAAGTTCTACAGTTTTAAAACTCGGACTGGTTCTCCTTGCTCCTCAGCTTACAGACAGCCTAATGTGGGACCTTGTGATCATGTGAGTTAATAAACTCCTATCTATCTATCTATCTATCTATCTATCTATCTATCTATCTATCATCTATCTATCTATCTATCTCCTGTTAGTTCTGTCCCTCTAAAGAACCCTGACTAATACAGAATCATTCAACAATGGAGGAATGCACAATCTTCTCAAGTTTATATGAAACATTCATCAAAATAGACCATATTCTGCCCCATAAAATACACCTAAGTTTAAAAGAAGATAAAGTATACAAATTATGTTCTCAGATTATAGATTATAATTAAACTAGAAATCGAGTAAAGAAACATGGCTAGAAAATCCACGAATATTTGGAGATTAAATAAAACACTTCTAAATAATATGGATCACAGAGTAAGTCTCAAGGCAAATTTTAAAATATTTCAACCTAATTGAAAAAGAAAATGTGACATGTCAAAACATGTGATATGCAGCAATAGCAGTACTTTGATGGGAATTTATACTATTAAGTGTATACATTAGAAGAGAAGAGAGATCTAAATATCAGTAACCTAAGTTTTCACCTTTAGAACCTACAGAAAGAAGAGCAAGGTAAGCTTAAACAAGCAGAAAATAAATAATAAAAATTACAGTACAAATCAATGATACTTAAATCACACACAAAAAAGAGAAAATCAACAGAGTAAAGACCTAATTTTTTTGAAAAGATCAGTAAAATTGGTAAACCTCAAGCCAGACTCAGCAAAAGAGAGAAGACACAAATTATTAATATCAGAAAAGAAAGAGGATTCATCACTACTGATTCCATAAACATTAAGAGAATAAACAATTCCATGAAAACTCCTACAAGAATTAGAATTGCTAAAATTTGCAAAAACTGACAATACCAAAAACTCATTTAATGCTAGTGGGAATAAAAAATGGTACATCCACTTTGGAAGATGGTTTGGAAGTTTATCAGTGATAAAAAGGTAATGACCTATAGAGCCATGAAAACACATGAATATGTCTTAAGCACACATTGCAAAACTCAAAAAAGCCTAACTAAAAAGTCTTCATGTTATAGGATATCTGCAAATGGCAAAACATACATGCCTTAATCTGGGCCCATCAGTGCCACCTCATATGACGTCAGGACAAAAGGAATTCACAAACATGTTGATGCTCATGCTGCTTGCTGGATAATGAGAAATAATAACTTTCTTCTTTGACACAGGATCTCTTGTCCTCTTTCCAGCTCTCAAAAACCATAGCAGATTATCTTATTAGTTCTCAAGTGGGATAAAACCTCAGACCTTTATGGTTCTTGACTAACTTTAAATATTAACATTCATTTGTTTTTACATCTGAGTAAATTAAAGAAACTCTATAAGGTCTAAGTGATAAGATTTCAAAGATTTATTCTGGAATTATCTACTAAATATGAAGATTCCTCATTTTTTCCTCTGCTGTTCATTGTATTTGACCTTGTATTCTTAATAATAATAACAAAATTTATTTATCTACCTCAATGAACTATTTTGTATACATATTATCATGTAATCATCACGACTGAAATGGCATTAAACTCTTATGCACCAGTTTAAATATTTTTTTAAACTCCTACTGGTTATCAAATACCTATTGTTCAAAACATTTCTCCCCAGTCTATTTCCCCATAGCTTCTGACACCCAATACCATCCCAGGATACATACATCTCCTTTTGATACAACAACTGAAGGATTAACACTTGTCCCATCCCAGCGTCAAGGAGTGGCTTGAGAAGCTAAGGTCCTCAGTGTCCATCTGTTCAAATTGTTTTAAACTGATGGTTAAAATTTTGAATATTACATCTGATAATATCTACATTGTACTGACAATGAATCTGAGGATCAAAAGGAAAGGTAATATCCAAAGTAGCATAGCATACAAACTCTGAGGCTGGGGTTTAGATGAAGAACTGATTAAATCAAAATACTTTTTTGTTTGTTTGTTTTCTGTGTCATTTGCTCCTGTTATTCTAAGAAACTATGCCCTCTTTTTTTTGTCTTTGAAATTAGGAATGCTTACTTGTTCTACTCTCCGTATATCTACATCTATATCTGTGTCTCTATGACATGATTCTTTTTCTTATGAGGAAGAAGTCCTAGGTAACAGCACAATTGTCTCTAAGCTTAATGTTTAATAAGTACAAAAAAATCCTCCGGTATAAAACAGAAATTTCGGGGCCTATAGTGCTTCACCTACAGGAAACGTGTATATCATCTACTGTGGGTCCTAGTACTTTGTCTTACCTCAAGTGGACCCAGCAAACAAATACCCACACCCAAAATACAACACTACTGAGATATGATGCAGAATCAAGACCTAATAATAATTTCAGTCCATGTGGGCCACAACACAATTGCTACTAACTTGAAAAATTTAGAGTTTAAAATATTGGCAGGGAGTGGGGGAGAAGTATAAAGTATACCTGTACTAGCTTTCTTTTTCTTAAGCATGAGAATATTTTCTTAAACATTTCATTTGATATTATTTTTTCCACTATTCAAGGCTCTCATGAAATTTTACATAGGTTAAACACAAATAGCAATCTACAGGAGGCCTTTAATAATCTCTCTCATAATCCGGTATGCTCATGTAAATCTATGAATGTTGAATGACAGAACTGAAGATGCATGCTTCCTTTTTATTTAGAGAACATTGGAAAATATATACCTGGAGATCCAAAAGAAGCCAAACTGAATTCTAGATTCAAAAGTCCAGGGGCATCTATTTTAGAGTGGAAATTAAAATATTAAAAATATTATATAATCTTGAGTTAGCAAACTAATGACAGTTAGTGATTTTAACGGGATTAGAAAAGGAGAGTAGGAAGCAAAAATCCGTTCTGGTTTCTTTAAAAGTTACATTCCAGTCATTATTCTTACCAAATAATCAGAAACATGTGAATGAATTAAAAAGTAGTAACACTTTTTATAATAATACCTTTCTTGTGGTGAAATTTATTCATTTCTATACTGAAATACCGACTCTTCAAATCGACGAAGAACTTTGTTTCATCAATTCATATTTAAAGGAGTGAGCTATAGCCAACTCTACAGGCTCAACTAATTGGTTACCGCTGTAACAAGAGCAACAAGAAAAGCTGTTTGTAGCAGGGGCTTTCAGCATCGGTTACAAATGAAATAACTAATTTAAGCCTGCTCAGGCTCATCACCAGCTGGTCAATATGGAACCATTCCTTCAGAGAGATAATGAGAAGAATGGTGTTCTAGTTTAGTGATCAACAGCTACACTCTGACCTAACCTTCACCATCAATGTCAATAGACCACAGGAGCTCTCTATTTTCTGTCAAAAATCCTTAAGTTGGTTTGTACTGTCTGCCCAAATACATGTATTTCTTCTTAGCAAAAGAAAAAAACAAAACAAAAGGCGAAGATGATGAAATAAATAAAAACATTTATTTTTTAAAGAAGACTCATGATAGATTATTTTTAATATAATACATTTTAAAAACATTTTACCATAGTTTCCAAATCTGAGCTTATAATTTAGCTAGTTCATGTAGACAGGAGAAGAGAGGATTGTGATCTTCTGTATTTGTTGATTTTTAAGAAGCAAAGCAAGTTTTTTGTTTTGTTTCTTGGCAGTATTAATATTTTGGAAAATCACCATGGCTGCTATAAAGGTGCTGTTGACTTATTGAAATGTGATTGATTCAGACCACTTTTAAATGAGTACATATGACTAAATATATAAAATCCCTCCGCTGCCCACACACAACTTCCACATCATTACTTCTGGTTAGTCAAAAGAAAGGTGATCAATATTCTTTAAGACTACAAAGAAGCATTTCTGTGGATTTTGATCTTCTTTGCTACTGGAACAATGTCTCGTAATCTTTAATGTGCACAAGAACTGCCTGCAGATCTTGTTAGAATGGAGATTGTGACTTAAGAGGTTTGGGATAGAGCCAATTATTGTACCTAACTAACCTGCTCAGAGTGAAAATGATGCTGCTAATCCATGTATCGCACATAGGGTGGCAAAATACTAGAGAACACAATCTGAGAAACCCTGGCTTCATGTGATGCTTTGAATCCAGTAAGTATCGTCTTACTCAAGAGTAAGTAATTGCCCACCTTTTATGAAACTAGTTCATTTTCCTGCATGATGAGATTCTAGTAGAGCATTATCACAAATATTGTAAATGTGCACGTAAACCGTAAAATCTCACTTGTGGTACTCACACTTGGGTAAAGGTTTAAAGTATGCTTCAAGAATGTTTATTTCTCTATTTGTATATATTGGTTAAAAATTATGAGTTCCTGCTGATATCTTCAACAAAACAGGGTTTATTTTCACCTTCTCTATTTCCTTATTACTAACTCCCTTTTTCCAATAGAGAAAAACCTGCTTCTTACTATTCATTTATCTAATTGCTCAGTCCTAGAATTCACACAAAATGAGAATTGCTAATCCATATTACTGTGACAAATAGCTACTAACTAGAGTACATTGACTATTTATAAGCTTTTTTGCATTTAGTCTTCAGTTATATAGTCAAAGGACTCTGTCCTACAGTTAGTTAAGTTAGTTCTTCCAGAGCATCATTCCCATCTCATATTTATAGTGTGGTTATTGTTCACTTGAAATTCCCTTTGGGGTTTTTCTTCTTTATCTTCCATTTTTTATTTTGTTTATTTATGTTTTAACTATGTAAAACTGACATGGTTCTAAATTGTATTAAACTGTATGCTCCAAGAGTTGTTATATCTCTTATCATTTTACTTAATTCCCATTTCTCTATCTTTTCTACCATATTCCTACCACTTCTTGTAGGGAATCACTCTTTATCATTTCTGCATATCTTGCCTTGCGTTTTCTTTTTAGTTGTTTGTATAAGTGAGTAGAATATATATCCCAGATAGATATGTATTAAAAATTCTATGTTTGAGGTGATAATATTATTATTTATAAATTTTCAGGTGAAGTTGGTTTATTTCTGGACATTCATTCCATTGATACATTTGTCTAGTCATGCACAAATACTGCGGTTTTAAATACAGAGACTTTATAATGTTTAATGTTGGGTAGAGCTCAGCCTCCTCATAACTTTTTACAGAATGCTAGCATATTAGATAATTTTACATTTTTCTGTCTTCAATTAACAGTATATTTAGGAAATTACTCTGTCTGTCTTTGTAAATATGTTCTCATTTTTTCAGGTTAATAGAACTTTATTACATGGGTATACCACAGTTTAATCATAAGCATTTTTTTGTTTTTACTATTTTGAAACTACAAACAATGCTGCAGTGAATAATCTGGGTATATGTGTTTCATATTTTTAGAAGTATACCTTCAAGATAAACTATGTGAAGTCGAATTATTTTGCCAAAAGATAGGTGCTTAGCTTTTTAAAATATATACAGTTTCCCCCTAAAGTGTCTCTACCAGTTTGCATTCCTCTAGCAATAAATGAGTGCCTTTTTCTCTACAGCTTCACCAAGAGAAAGTGTTGCTATGTTTTAAAATCTTCAACAATATAAGTGAAAAATGAAATCTGGGTTTAGCTTTAGTCTGCATTTTCTTAATTATAAGTGAATTTGAACATTTTCATAGTCTTAAAGCTATATATATATATACACACACACATATATATACATATATTCACAAATTATCTATTTATATCTTTGGCCCTTTTTTCTATAGAGGGTTTGGACCTTATTCTCTGCTTTTTTTTTTTTTTTTCATAAATCAGGGAATACATTCAAAATTCAGGGAGTTTCCAAGTCATCCCAGTTTTACTTTCTGTTTGCTGCTGATTCTTCACTGCCCATGTGTACAGGTGCTCTCTCACAGGGTAGAGAAAATTTCTGAAGAGCAATTAGAAGGTCTCAAGGTTGTAGAGTCTTAGGCTGGGAACTGGCTCACACATTTGTCGCAAATTATATTTGCTAAATAAACTAAAAAATTCGAGAAAAAAAATCAAGGTTATGGTAGTGGGAAATTATCCTACACTCCATAGCCATTTCTGTTGCAAAGTAAGTAAGCATAGTCAAGGACAGAATATTGCACCATTTTTGTAAGCAATCTACCATATACATGCTGAAAGGGATGTGATTACAGAAAGTAACAGGGTGGGTGATTCTAATCTACATTGGGGAAACATTCAAAATATTGTCAAGAAAGAATATTTGAAGCTAAAATATAAAGTTTGAGTAAGAACCAAAATAATTAAATAAAGTATTTAGTCAATTAAAACTCATATAAATATCTTTTTTATGAGGAAATGTCTGTTTCAAGAAATATATGATCAGAAACCATGTCACGGTTTAAACGCATTTTTCAAAGTGTATAAGTAACTTGTTAAATCACAAATTATAAATAAATATTTTTACTAAATATTGTTACAGTTTTATGACAGTACTGAAAAATCTTCTTAACTAATTTTCTGTTGAAAAGTAGAATCTGTAAGATCATACCCAACAGCTAGACTTAGTCTACTATACATTTCCACCAGTGGCTTGCTATACTGACTAAACATTTTAATCACATAGAGAGTGACTTTAGATAATACTGATGAAAGGGACCTAAGTGAAAAAAAAATCAATATAGAAGTTCTAGGGTTGGATCCCAGGAACCAATATTGTTTTGTTCAATTATTTACACACACACACACTCACACACACACACACAAACACACAAATAGGGACTTTGGGAAGATGACAGAATAGGAAGCACCAAGAATCTGTCCCCCCACCTAGACAACAGTTGCTCTTGCAGAATCTGTCTGATATAATTATTTGGGAACTCTGAAGTTTACTGAAGACTTGCAACTTCTAGCAGAATTGTTGGACAGTAAATTAAGATTATTTTTAGACAATTTCATCTCTTATACTCAGTAGCAGCTACCCATCCCCTGCCTCTAGTCTCATGGCAAGCAGCTGTGCACATGTTCCTGGAGCAACCTGCAGTTTGTGGAGCCAGGGTGGGCAAAAAGACCCTGTCCTCCAATATGGAGGATTTATATTCTGATTACTGATTGTTGCTTCTGATCACAGAGACACAAACAAGTAAGTAGGCAGTTGTTGTTGCTGCAACTATCGCCTTTCTTGTGAGTCCTGCTCTTTGGGCTGAAGTGAATTTGGGGAAACTTAAAGGGCCTTTATGTGACCTTTATTATTCCATTTTTCCTCTGTTGGGAGCCAGCTTTTAAAGACTAGACATTCAAAAACCACTGCATATACAGAGAAAATTAGAAAGTAACTGTGCATGCCCAAGGAAAGGCACAGGCTCAGAAAAGACCAGAAAAGACATTAAGTTCATACCTCAGGCTGAACCCTGACACAGATATAAAGTACAGTTTTAAAATTAAAGAAGAGTAATAATTAAACACACACACACACACACACCCCAAAACCTAGGAAAGGACGAGAATCTGATTTCCAAAGTTACCACATTATTAGATTCAAATGTCCAATTCAACAAAAAAATCACAAAGTATTCAAAAAATAAGAAAGTATGGCCCATCCAAATAAATATAAAATCAACGGAAACTGTTCATAAGACCAATGCCCAATTTACTAGAAAAAGTCTTTAAAAGAAATCTCTTAAAGATGCTCAGTAAACTAAAGGAAGATGTGGAAAACCCTCAAAAATAATATATTAGTGAAATATCAGTAAAGAGATACAAAACATAAAAAGAAACAAACAAAAATATGGAACTGAAAAGTACAACAGCTGAAATAAAAAAGAATCTCTAGAGGAATTCAAAGGTAAATTTGAGAAGAAGACAGACGAAAGAACTAGCAAACTTAAAGATAGGACAATGAAAATTATTAAGCCTGAGATCAGAAAGGAAAAACACTGAAAAAAAATGAACAAAGCCTAAATGACCTGTGGGACACCGTTAAGCAGACCCACTTATGCACTTTGAGGATTCCAGAAGGAAAAGAGAAAAAGGGATAGACAGATATTTGATAGTTTCATGGCTGAAAACTTCCCAAATCTGACGAAAGACATGAATATACACATCCAAGAAACTTAACAAACACCAAGTAAGATGAACTCAAAGAGAAACACACTGAGACACGTTATAGTCAAATTGTCACCAGATAAAGACAAATAGATAATTCTGAAAGCAGCAAGAGAGAGGCAACTCACCACAAACAAGTTATCCACAATAAGATTATCAGTAGATTTCTCATCAGAAACTTCAGAGACCAGAAGGGAGTTGATGTATTCAGTGCCAGTGTAAAAAATTATTGACCAAGGATTCCATATATGAGAAAACCATCCTTCAAAAGTAAAGGATAAATTAAAATGTTTCCAGATAAGCAAAAGCTGCAAATGTTTCTTACCACTAGACCTACCCTGCAGGAAATATTTAAGGGAATCTGCAAGGTGAAATGAAAGAGCACTAGACAGTAACTAGGAGCTGCATGAAGAAATAAATAACTTAATAAGGGTAAGTAATGGGCAAATATAGAAGTTAGTATTATAATAACTATGGTTTGTTACTTCACTTTTTGTTTTCTATATGATTTAAGAAACTAATGCATTAAAAAGAATTATTAGTTTATGTTTGGAGGGCATATTATGTATAAAGACGTAATTTTGTGACATTGAAAGAGAGAAGCAGAGCTGTAAAGGAGTAGAGTTTTTCTGTTACTGAAGGTAAGCTGGTGTAAATTTAAATTACAGTGTAATAACTTTAGGATATTAAATGTAATTCATAGGGTAATCTACATAAGAAATACAGAATACACAAAAAAGAAATGAGAGATAAACCTACCATTTCACTACAAAAAACTGAACACAAAAAAAGTGGGACAAAAAAAGACATATAGAAAATAATTCACAAATTACCAGAAGTTAGTCCCTTCTTATCAGATTACTTTAAATATTAATCAATTAAACTCTCCAATCAAAAGAAAGATTGGCAGAATGGATCCAATTATATACTGTCTACAAAAAAATTGACTTTAAATGTAAAAGAACAAACAGGCTCAAAGTGACAGAATGGAATAAAATATTTCATACAAATAGTAACCAAAGGAGAGCAGGAGTGGCTATACTAATGTTTTATTTTATTTGCATTGCTATAAAGGAATACTTGAGGTTGGGTACTTTAAAAAGAAAACAGGTTTATCTGGCTCATCATTCTGTAGTCTGTACAGGAAGCATGGTGCCAGCATCTGCTTTTGGTGAGGGCCTCAGGCTGCTTCCACTCATGGGGGAAGGTGATGTCACAGCAGATGTGTCACATGATGAGAGAGGAGGAGGCAAGAGAGAGAGGAGGAGGAGGTGCTAGGCTCTTTTGAACAGCCAGATCTCTCAGGAACAAATAGAGTGAGGCCTCACTTATTACCATCAGGAGGGCAACAAATCAGTCATGATGGATCCACCTCCATGATCCAAACACCTCTGACCAGGCCCCACCTCCAGTATTAGGAATCAATTTTTGTCATGAGACTTGGAGGGGAAAAATATTTAAACTATATTAACTAATAGACTTTAAAATGTTTACAAGAGACAAAGAGGATATTATATATTAATAAGAAGTTCAATACAGTAAGAAGATGTAACAATAATCAACATTTACACCTACTGAGAGACCATCAAATGCACATGTGACATTTTATGGAATAGCCCATATGTTAGCCCACAAATTAAGTCTCAATAGGTTTAAAAAGATAAATATCTTTTATATATTCTGCATTCTTTATATATTTTGTGTATTCTGTATTTATTTACTAGGCTACCCTGAGGATAAATATCACATAAAGTGTCTTCTCTGATCACAATAGAATGAAACTAGAAATCAATAACATAAGTAAAACTGGAAACTTCACAAAATTTTGGAAATTAAACAACATGTTTTAAACAACCAATACATCAAGGAAGATATCACAAGGGAAATTTTTAAATATTTAGAGATGAACTAGAGATGAACTGAAAGGCATACAAAGTGGTATACAGGCATACAGAGCAGACATCAGAGACTCAGGAATGGGGGAGGATGTGAGGGGAATAAATAATCAAAAATTACATATTGGGTACAATGTACACTACACAAGTGACAGATACAAAAAAATCTCAGACTTCACCACTATAAAATACACTCATATAACCCAAAGCCACTTGTCCTCTAAAAGCTATTGAAATAAAAAATACATATTAGAAATAATAATAAATTAAAAATTAAAGTAATGAGAAACTTAAAAAAAATGTAGAGATTAATGAGAATAAAAATACAACATACTGAAACTTATGGGACACAGTGAAAGCAGTGCTAAGGGAAAAATTTACATATATAAACAATTACACATTAATAAATAAGAAAGATCTCAAATCAACAACCCAACATTGTGACTGAAGGACTAGAAAAATAGGAACAAACTAAACCCAAAGCTAGCAGAAGGAAAGAAATTATAAAGATTAAATTAGACAGGAATAAAAAGGAGAATAAAAACTAATAGAAAAAATGTAATGAAACCAGAAGGTAATTCTTTGAAAAGATAAATAAAATGAACAAATATTTAAATACAGTAGGAAAAAAGAAGATTCACTAAAATCACAGGTGAATGTGGCAACATTACTACCAATTCTACAGAAATAAAAAGAGTTATAAAAGGGAACTGTGATCAATTGTACGCAAACAAATTGGATAACCAAGATGAAATGGACAAATTCCTAGAAAGACAAAACCCACCAATACCAAATCACAAGGAAATGGAAAACCTGAATAGACCTGTAACTAGTAAGGATATTGAATTGGTAACCAAATATCTCAAGACAAATAAAGGCCCCAGGCCTTATGGCTTCACGGGTAAATTCTACCAAATATTTATAGAAGAACTAATATCAACAATTCACTAACTTTTCCCAAATTTTAAGAGGAAAGAACACTTCCTCATTGTATAAGGCCAGCATTACTCAGATACCAAAGCCGGAAAAAGATGAAAAAGACACCATGAGAAAAGAAAACTACAGACCAATATATCTTATCAACAAGATACTAGCAAACTGAATTCAGCAGCATATTAAAAGAATTATACACTATGACCAAGTGGGACTTATTTCTGAAATACAAAGATGGTTCATCATCTGAAAATCAATGTAATACACCACATTATAAGAGCAAAGAAAAAAATTATTATCTCAATTGATGAAGAAAAAGCACTTGACAAAATTTAGGACCTTTTAATGACAAAAACATTCAACAAAATGGGAATAGAAGGATACTACCTGAGCATAATAAAAGCCATGTATGAAAAATTCACAGCAAACATACAGATGGAGTATCCCTTATTTGAGATGCTTGGAAAAAGAAGTGTTTAGGATTTGAGAATATTTTCATTATACTTAGGTTGATTATCCCTAATCCTAAAACTTAAGATCTGAAATGCTCCAGTGAGCATTTTCTTTGAGTGTCATGCTGGCACTCAAAAATTTTCATATTTTAGAGCATTTTGGATTTTAAATTTTTGGATTAGAAATAATCTGTACTTAACAGTGAAAAATTCCTCTAAGATCAGGAAAATGATCTAAGATCTGGATGCCTTCTTTCACCACTTCCACTCAACATAGCACTAGAAGTTATAGCCAAACAATTAGATAAGTGAAAAAACACAAAGGGATCTAACTTGAAAAGAAAGTGTTAGCACTATCTCTGTTCATAGGTGATATGATCCTATATATAGAAAACCCTAAAATACCACAAAAATACTATCAAAGCTAATAATTGAATTCAGCAAAGAATCAAGATACAAAACAAATGCACAAAAATTTGTTGCATTTCTACATACTAACAGTAAACAATTTGAAAATGAAATTAAGAAAACAGTTCCATTTGAAATGGCATTCAAAATAAGAAAACACTTAGGAATTAACCAAGAAAGGGAAAGACATCAATGAAAACTACAAAACATTACTGCAAATAAAATTAAGACAAAATAAGTGGGAACACATTTCATGTTCATAGATTGGAAGACTTAATATTGTTTAAATGACCATACTACTCAAAGCAATCTATGGAATCAATGCAATCCCAGTGATAATTTTTGCAGAGATAGAAAAACCCTTCTTAAAATTTATATGGAATCTCAAGGGACCCAAAATAGCCAAAACAATTTTGAATAAGGACAAAGATGAAGGATACACACTTTCTGATTTCCTAACTTATTACAAAACTACAATAATCAAAACAGTATGGTACTGACATCAGGACAGATATATAGGCCAATAGAATAGAACAAAGAGCTCTGTTATGGTTTGAATGTATGTCCCTTCCAAAATCTATGTTGAAACATAATCCTTATTGTGGTGGTGTAAAGTGGTAGTTTCTTTTGGGGCAGTCAATAAGTTGAGAACCTCACCCTTTGAATGAACTGAAGCCCTTATAAAAGAGGCTTCAGAGAGTTCACCTCTCTTCTCCTTTTTCCAGGAGGTGTTTTGTTACAGCATCACACATAGACAAAGAAATGAAGTGGGAGTGTTGCTATAATAAATACTGGGAAATGTGAAAGCTGCTTTGGAACTGGGTAATGGGTAGAATTTTGACATGAATGCTGGAAAAAGCTTGTATTGTCATGAATGAATAATTAAGGGTAATTATGGTGAGGGCTCAGAACAAGGGAGCCGTATTCATCCTTGGACATTATCTAAATGGTTGTGAACAGAATGTTTGTAGAAATATGCTTAGTAAAAGCCATTCTGGGAGACCTGGGAAGATAGTGGATAGCAGACAGGACTAATGTGCAGCTCCAACTCTGATCGACAGAACAGCATGTGGAGATTCACACCATGAACTTTTGCTCTAAGAACCACTGCAGGAATGTATCAGGAAAACCTAAAGGATTCACAGATCCTTTGAAAGAAGTGGTACACCACAGAAAAATTCCACAAAACAGGCCGGGTGCAGTGGCTCACACCTGTGATCCCAGCACTTTGGAAGGCTGAGGTGGGTGGATCATGAGGTTAGGAGATTGAGACCATCCTGGCTAACATGGTGAAACCCCATATCTACTAAAAATACAAAAAAAATTAGCCAGGTGTGGTGGGGGGCGTCTGTAGTTCCAGCTACAAGGGAGGCTGAGGCAGGAGAATGGCGTGAACCCAGGAGGCGGAGCTTGCAGTTAGCCGAGATCCCACCACTGCACTCCAGCCTGGGCAACAGAGCCAGACTCTGTCAAAAAAAAAAAAAAAAAAAAAAAATCCACAAAACAGATGAAAAACTGTGAGTTCCCAAAATGTAAGGGGGAAAATCCTACCTCTGAACACACATGCCCACTGAAGAACCTGAACATCCAGATTATGGAAGAAGGATTTAACCTTACCTAGATTTGAAATACATTTAGTGAGGAATATAAAAGTAGAAGTAGCAGCGAGAAGAGCTTTGTAGGCACTCATTCTCCAGCTCGAGCCCAGAGAAGCCATCCCTGACTATATTTCACAGGGTCCCTTGGATAAGGCATCTGGTGGAATTTGGGATGGGTCACAGGGTGAAAGAACATTCCAACTGAACTTTGCAATAATTTCAACTCAGGTCAAACTCTCTTGAATCTAGAGGGTGAACAGGAACTGCTACAGAAAAGCGTGCGGGAGCTGCAGCCAACAGTGTGGGCAGGCAGGGAGGGGCAACATCTGATGGCTGTGCTTGCTTTCTCGGTGGGGAAGCTTATTGCCTGGATCAAGGTCTGAGGTCCACGTGCAGGCTGCCTGGAGATCAATTCAGCTTTGTTAACAGGGCACAGTGGGAGTGAAACCAGCTTCACCAGCTGTGTGAGCGTTGGATGAGGCCTATCACTACCGGCTTTCTCCCACTTCCCTGGTGACAGGGACAGCCATAATCCCCTCTGGAACGTAAACTTTTTGGCCTGAAAACCACCCCCATTACCCATAGTGGCCACAGCAAGCCCCACCTAAGGAAAGTCTGAGCTCAGACCTACCTAATTCTCGCCCGACCTAATGGTTTTTTGCTACCCGCCCCGGTAGCCAATCACAAAAGAAAGAAACTCTTGGGAACTTCATGGCCCTGCCCATCACCTGAGAAACCTGAATACTTACCCTCGTCAATTTAGGGTGGCGTTTATCCCCTTTACCATCATAGCTGGTGCTCTCTTGAAAACACCACCTCCTAGCTGGAGGTCAACCAACTCAGGACATTACAGCAATTCATGACAGAATAACCCTGGTCAAAGCAAGAAGAAAATAACAGCTATTTCTTGGCTAACCAGAAGTCCTGAGTCTGTCCACATAACAACTTCACTGCTAGCATAACCAGCATTCAAGAAAGCCAGCACACTAAACAAATCTACAACTAAGGACTCTCACAGAGTCTACTGCCACCTCCACCAGAAGAGGTGCTGGTATCCAGGGCTGGGAGACCTGAAGATGGATCATATTACAGGACTCTTGGCAGACATTCCCAGCACCTACCCAGAGGCCAGTAGCCTTGCTGGGTGGCTAGACCCAGAAGAGCAATAAAAATCACTGGAGTTGGCTCTCAAGAAGCCCCATCCCTAGGGGAAGGGGGAGAGCACCACATCAAGGGATCACCCCAAGGGATAAAATAATTTGAACAGCAGCCCCTGAGTTCCAGATTTTTCCACTGAAATAGACTACCCAAATAAGAAGGAATCAGAAAAGTAATTCTGATAATATGACAAAACAAGATTCTATAACACCCCCAAAAGACCACACTAGCTTCCCGGCAATGGATCCAACAAAAAGAAATCTCTGAATTGCCAGATAAAGAATTCAGAAGGTTGATTATTAAGCTACTCAGTGAAATACCTGAGAGAAGTGAAAACTAACTTAAAGAAATTAAAAAATAATAGAGAATATGGATGAAAAATTCTCCAGAGAAATAGGTATCATAATGAAAAAACAATCACAAATTCTAAAAGTGAAAGACACACCTAGAGAAATACAAAATGCACTGGCAAGTGTCAACAATAGACTAGAAAAAGTGGAAAAAGAACTTCAGAACATGCCTTATTTCAATAGAAACTCATCCTATTAGATCAATGAAGGAAAGATGGTGAGAATTAATACAAAATCTAGATTTTTGGAAAAATAGACTTTAATTCATTTTTAATTACCCAGTACATATGAACTATCGAAGTACTCTATTTTACGTTTCTAAGGAGGACGGGTTTAATAAGAAGAAAACTTATAATTTTTATGTTAGCTATTTGTTGGTAAATTGAAAGTAATGAAAACAGTGCTTGGAAATTGGTTGCTCTCTAAATGATCACCCACATGGATCTTTATTGCACTTTTAATTTGTTTAAGTTTTTTTTAGTCATATTTGCTAAAAGATAATCTGAGTGGCTTTAAATATGTTTGGCTTCTTGATTATTTGTAAGAATGTTAGAAACAGTTATTGCAGTTCTTGTTTTTTGTGTTTTTTTGGTTTTGTTTTTCCCAGGATTAAAATAAACATGCAGCTATTCAGGATAATGTTATAGAGAGGAGCTATATATTTAGCATTCACTGAATGACCTCTTAAGTAACCTAACAATTAATGAAAGGCTTCTTGGCAAATAGTAGAGGACTATCCTCCACATTGGACATTCGAGGTTCTTATAACACAATTTTTGAGGACCTTCACTTTATGTACTTTTACAAATAAATCAAGAAATAATAGTATCTTAAGGAATGATAGGTGCACCTTTTTTTTTTTTTTTCCTGAGACAGAGGCTCGCTCTGTCGCCCAGGCTGGAGTGCAGTGGCCGGATCTCAGCTCACTGCAACCTCCGCCTCCCAGGTTCAGGCAATTCTCCTGTCTCAGCCTCCTAAGTAGCTGGAATTACAGGCGCATCCCACCACGCCTGGCTAATTTTTGTATTTTTAGTAGAGACGGCGTTTCACCATGTTGGCCAGGCTGGTCTCAAACGCCTGACCTCGTGATCCGCCCGCCTCGGCCTCCCAAAGTGCTGGGATTACAGGCATAAGCCACTGCGCCCAGACAGGTGCACTTTTTAATTAATTTATTAATTTAAAAAATACCTAACAATTATCTGTTATGTGCAGGAAGCTACATTAGATTATGTTTATTATTTGGAATAGTTAATTTGAAGGAAAATTGGATCACATGTTCATCCATGACTAAATGATGCTAATATGAATAAATTTGTGCCAGTAGGCGATAAAATGGTTCTTAGTGTAAGTTGATTATTGATTATACTGCTTTGAATGAAGCCAACACACTATTTCTCTAGTTTGTTTTAAAAATTACCACAGCATTATATTTTTATTCAATAAAATTGCACGAGAGCTTCCAGATCACAACTTCGAGTATTAACAAACTGACTGAGTTTGGTAAACTAAATTAATAAAGGAAACATGGTTTGAGATTTACCTGTTTTTGGAATGGCTACAGATTTTTCAGGAAGCTCTAATAATAACTTTTTCAATAAGAATCCTATTGTCACAAGTTTCTATGTTTGTTTTTTCTTTTCCCAAAGAAAAGAGCCTATCCCTAAATAAACATTTCCTCAGAAACCAGAATGCCATCTACTGGTAGCCTCCAAAATTTTGTTAACTTTTAAACAAAACAATTTATGTTAAATCAGTTTAAAATAAAAAATATATTTTTAGTGAAGAAACATCTGACTTTTGAGGTAAATATGCATGTTATCATGTTCACATGTTTAAAAATTGAGGGATTTTTTATATATACACTACCTTTTATTGCCATGATAGGAAACCATTTTCATGTGGTAATATAAATAATATAATTATCAAAAGGCTAATATCATCACAATATTCTTACTAATTAGAAGGGGAAAGATTCTTTAAATAAAAAATACATTCAAGGTCAAAAATATTTTTAATAGTTCTATATGTCATTAGGTCAACAATTTACATTATAGCTCATTTGATCCAAAGAATATTGATGGCAATTATCCATAGCATAGATATGATAACTTTATTGAAAAAGTATTTATAAGAAATACTTTTGACTGAACAAGACTTTGTGGAAACGTTTTTAAAATGTATTGCTAACAATATCTAATTAGTCTTTCTCAGCAGCTCAACATAATATTGAATTTATACCTATAATATAAATATGTATGTTTTAAATGTTTTGTTCAACTGATTCTGCAGTAAAGGAAAATAATGAACAAGGAAAATCCCTTTAGATTTTAAAGCACCAAGAGCTTTTTAAAAAATAATCTATGAATTATTTTAATTATGTAATGGTTTACTACAAGCCTTGTATTAACTTTATCTTTTATTGTTCTTTTATGCATAATCTTACACATTTAAAAGATTTAATTCTTCAGTCTTAACAAGAGTAGAATTCACACAAAGATTATAAAAGCTTAGATTCATATCGTGATTGGTTTGGTAAAGCACCCAATCTCCCTTCATTTTCCAGAGGACTCATCTCGTTGGTCATCAGTAGAAAGCTTTATGGGAAGCCTAAAGGTAGCCATGCTACCTTATAAATGTGCATAGTCCATGCATAAGAATGCATTTCAGGAAATCTTGAATTCTTGTCGTGGTCTTTTTCAGTTAAAGTAGGAGAAGAATACTTAAAAAGTAAGTCCTATCAGTTGAGAAAAGCATTTTTAAAAGGCCATTATAAACGAAGTTCTCAGAACTCTGTCTCCAGCAAAGATATAAAGGTTACGAATTGCCTAGGCAGCCCTACTATATGATCATCTTATTTTAAATGCAGATTGTCAGCAACTTTGAACCATGCAAGTTCATGATAAAATTTAGAGAAATACAAAATATATATGAAGAATAAGAGCATTTTCCTGCATCGGAATTTAAGAGAGCATAAAATATTCAATAAACTAGCTTTAAATTTGTGATTATTTTGGTAAAAAGCAGAGAAGAGAGTGTTAATTTATTTTCAATTTTTCATGCATATTGATATTTGATGAAATGTTTTCTATTTAAATATTATAATTCACAGAAAATAGTATAATTACCTACTAAAATTTTGAATGGTCAATGTAAAACTACTTCTTACAAAGTTTTGTAAGCTGTCCTCAAAAATGCAAGAGATGCTGAACACTAATTCATAAAGAAAATTAAAATTAACTTAAACACATACATGGATATGTGTTTGATCTCTTATTGTTTAAATAAAAATTCACAAAGCAACTGGACTATATTGCCATTATAAAAGAAAGTGCAGTAGTTTAGATCACAGTAATAGTTTAGAACATTTTTGTAAAATGAATTAAACCGTTGTATATCATCTACTCTTGTTTCCATCCTGAAAAAAATTTCTGGTAGCCAACTGTTTTGAAATAAATTTTTCTGCAGTTGCTATAGTGATGACAATAAAGTTATTGCTTCTATTTGTGTGATAGAGGTTTCTAGCAGAACACTTGAAAAGGTAAGCTAATCAAAATGAAGACACTGTTAGTTCTCATCTTCAAGGCAGCTTTCTTGAATTTAGTTCACAATTACAGGACTCAACCATTGTTGAAAATTTTATTATATACATACAATCATAATATATTTTAATATAGCTGTAAAACATTATATAACAAAGATGAGCCCTCTGTTTTTAATTATAGGCTAAAGTCATTGGACAAAGGATATTTAAGTTAATTGTGAACATTCTGTAAGAAAATCAATGATTGAATCAAAGATCCTACTCCATTAGCTATTTTTGTCCATTACAAAGCTTTATTTTTTTAACAATACAATGATTGTATGTTATTTTGTTTCGAAGGTATAGCTTGTTCAAGTCTCATTTCATCTCAATGTTGATGCAAACTAAAGAGCTTAAAAGCAGACAGTTACTTGTCAACTGGATGAATCATCAAAGACATGTCATGGATAAAGTAGGATTACATAGAAGCAAGTTCTGCCACAACGACATGAAAAAGTAATAGTATTTACCTTAAAACATTTGGGGAATTGAAATAGCTTTAAAAATTATTGGGTTAGAGAAAAAATATGCAAAACAGCATGTACAAATATAGAAGGTATTTCATGTCATTTTTATAAACAAGCAGAAATGTTTATTTTGACTATCAAAATCCAAATGATTAGTTTAAAATAACCACAGTTCAACAAAGCATTTCACTAAACTACTTACCATACTTGTAATCATGATTGTACTATAAAGATACGTGGCACTTGTATGCTACAAGACCTATGGATATTTAATATCAGAAGCATACATATTATTTTTTTCATTAGCTCCTAAGAATATCTCTTGCTTTTAAATAAGCTATATTATAAATGATGTGTATTAGTTTTCTATTGTTATATGACAAATTGTCACAAATTTAGTAGCCTAAAACAATACCTTTTTATTAATGAGTCCAGACACAATGTGACAAGCTTAGGATTTCTGGTCCTGATCATAATTCACTCATTCTAAAGCTAAAATCAAAGTGTCAGCCAAACTGAGTTCTCATCTGGGGGCACTAAGAAAGGATGACCTTCAAGTGCGTTGAGATTATTGGTAGAATTAAATTGCCTGTGGATGTAGTTCTGAAGTACTTGTTTTCTTGCTGGTTATTAGTTGGGGAGCCACTCCATTCCTAAAGGCTGCTTGCATTTCTTGTCTCATGTTCCCCTCCTCCTTCAAAGCTAGCAGTAGAGAATCTCTCTTGTATGGAATTCTCTCATGCCCTGAATCTCTGACATTAGGAAAAGTCCAGTTCTTCTCCAGGGCTCTGCTGATTAGGCCAGACTCACCCCAGATAAGATGTCCATCATTTTCAAAGCCCCAAGGCTTATGCAGGGTGCACAGACAACAGGGCAGATGTTTTGGGGGCCATCTTTGAATTCTGCTACCATGTGATGCAAATGTAATTGGTTATTCCATGAGATAGAGTTGTTGTTTCAAGACAGACTCAAGATAAATCACAAGAATAAAGTGCTGTCTAAAAATATTGATTTAAAAAAATCTGTAAGATTTTCTTAAAATAAAAAATGAGTGAATTGAGATGGGAAATTATTAGTATTCATACAGCATGATGCAAAGGGCAGAAGCTAATTGGAGCCCTCTCTTACTGTCCAAAATTTTCACTCATAGGAGACCATAATCATAACCCAGAATCAAATGGCACTGAAAGGTGACTCAAGAAGTTTGTAGAAGCACTCTGATCAAGAATTTTAACTCAGATAAGTATTCCTATCATTATTTTTCTCTATTGATGGACATTGAGCTGGCTCTAAATACTTGGATACATAAGGAAAAGAAACAATAGTTAATTTTTTGTTGTCAAGTTAGGAAAACTTGTCATGAATATTTATGTATCACCATTGTAGTCACACAGCATGGATTTAGTGTTGTATTCTTTCACTTATTCCCCTTATGATCTAGAACAAACTCCTAGGATCTTCAGTTTCATTACTTGTAAAATGGGCATAATAATAGTATGTGATATCATTGTGTTAAAGATAATTGGGACAATGCATGTAGGCCAATTCCTTTATAAAACCAAGTGCTCAATAAATGGTAGTTATTATTATTTTTATTATTATTTTATTGATTGCTGAAGGCTTTATGTGAAATGACTGCTCTGAACTGTACTTGGAGCAAAAATACAGAATTTTAATGAATCATCACAACACTTTATGATATAGATATTATTATCTCAATTTTGTATTTAAGCAAACTAATTGGGAATGTTATAAAGCATGCTCAAACTGACTGGTGACAGAGTGAAGATTCCAACCCAGGTCTATGTTTTAGTCATTCCTCTTTACTATACACCTCTCTTAAAAGCCACAAGAGACCATTCACTTCAATTACCTATTCTGACCTCATAAATAGATGGCTGCTTAGTTCTTGGTATTTAGGGGAACTAAAAAATGCCCTTCTCCAATATTACAAGTATCAGAGAACATTAACTAAAGTATTTACCACTTTCACCCTGAGGAACAGAGAAGCCATGTTGGACATAGGAAGGACAGTGGGAAATTGAGAACACCAAATATAATGTTTAATCACTATATGATTTTGGTAAGGGCAGCCGTTGATAAATGTTCCTTAGTGTTCTCTATTAAAAAACCAGAAAACTGAATATTAAGTATCTGCATATATATTTATGAATGTTCAAATGAGGTTTCTATTAATTTCAGAGAACACATAAACTGAGACAATTGCATTATATACACCACTGTTCTGGTACATTTATTAGTGGTTTCAAATCATGTAACAAACACTATCTAAGTCCTCTTGGTGACAAAGGCAATTGTGTGCAAATTCCTGATGATGGAATTAATAATTTATTTTACTATGGGCATTTTAAACCAGAAGTTTAAATTTAAAACAGGTATTCTTCAAAACAGTATAGTTAAAAGGCCAGAGATGTGAAGCCATAACCTGACCAATGACATTCAGGTCATGAGTAAACATATGGTCTGCCACAGTGACTCAATTAACCATCCATCAATGTAATTGCATAATACATCAGAGGAGGTAGTCTCCTACCAGTAAGGGTCAGCATCCCCTATTAAATTTAACAGGAAAAGCATCACTTTGCCATTAGCTTCTTTGGCTATATATTTTAAAATATTTTGAAAATACATTCGATACTGTATTTTATACTTACTGTTCTCTGGAAGAAATTTTTGACAAACTGATATTTGGGCTGCTGGTTAAGAAATAATTCTACTTATAATAAAGCTGGCATAAATGAAAAGCACAACTTACAAGACAAGTATTGCATTTTAATCAATTCTAATCACGTTATTGTTGAGATAAGAAAGAAGGAGGTATATCATTTATACATTATGTAAATTGTATGTAAAGTTAACATGTTACAAACTTCTATGAAGAGATATGGCTGAATTGGTTTATGCAATCTTTGTGAACATTAAACCTTCTGGCATAGTGCACATGATAAAATAATGGCAATGCCTTATTAAGCAATTTTTAAAAAATGTATGGGGCATTAAACTAGATTGTCAGTATGATAGTGAGAAAGCTTGAAATCAAGAACAAATAAACATAATACTGGGTTTATGCTTCATAAGCAAGATGTACTTAGTAAATCAGGAAATGCTGTACATTTCTCCTTCTTTTGAGGTTCACATCCTGAGGGACAGTTGTACATTATTAATGTTATGTGCATTTAAACCTACACCTTAGCGTCAAGAAAAAATAGTGGAGAGAACTTAAAAGAGATATTTTAGCTAATAGATACATAGTTCTCACTTGCATTGTATGCAACCTGCATTCCCTTTGTAGACAGAAAGTAACCATTGGCCAAGGCCCTATTCCTATAGGATTATTGATATAGAAAAAAATGATACCCCTAGGTTTCTGCTTTCTTCAGGACTCCACCTTCCTCTGGGATAATTCAATTTTTTTCTGACCTACAGTTGTTTGATATAAAATCTTACTATATTTTTTGTTTTATTTATTTTTGAGGGGACTTGGCACATCAATTTAGAATAAAGTACAATATTACTAAATAGTCAACTAGAATTATGAAATATTAGCAATATTTACCTTCTAACAAAACACAAGCTGAATGTATTAACTGATTACCAGTTATATTAGGTAACAGTTTGGAAAAAGATGGCACAGGGCAAGAAGAAAAAATGAACAAGTCTTCAAAAATTGTTCTAAGAAACTAAAGTACTGTGGCTATCGGCTCTGATGAGAATGGTGGAATTGTTTGGAGAGGAAACTAGACATTGCAATGAAAAAATAATCTCTATTACTAAAACTAACTTAAGAAGCCAATACCTATATACTGTTTACTGTGAGCTCAAGTAAGAACTATTCCCTATTTCAAAACTGTCAGTCCTCCCAGTGCTTTATATTTGCATTATCAACAAGCCTGTATATATTACTGAAAATTCTTTAGTGTTAAGTATACTCTTTTTAACAATTTTTTTCTGGATATAGAGATATAATCATAGAATAAAGTTCTTCTGGAGTTTGGAAACAACTTTTGTCAGAAATACATTGTTTTCTTAGAAAGTCATGAGGGTTGCTGAGATTATTCTTGCCCATCAAAATCTCTGTCTCATTAGTTATGCCATATTACCTAGGGAAAATATCAACAGTGTTCTCCTCACGCATAGGCAGCAGGTTCTGTGTTACATCAGTACCAATGCCAAAGCCTTGGCATGCTGAATTAGCAAATTCCACTTGGAAACTGAACTGCAACTGGCTTGCTTTTACCATTATGGTTGGGCTTGCAGGCTACCCTGGTTCACCTGCTATGCCACTGTACTGAGGAAATATAATTCTTGTGAATTAGTTCTGTCTGATAATACTTTATACTTTCTCCTATTTTTTTTTAAAAAGGTGTAGAATTGATAGGGATTTACTTAAAATAAAATTAGTCTGTTGTAACCCCTTTATGCTTCACTTTGAATAGATGAGCCAACGTTTTACTTGAGTGAATACATAAAGGTCATGATAGTTTAACTTTGACAACTCTCATTATTCTACCTCCAAGCTTATTTATCCCTTGTTTGCTCCTTCCTTACTTCAGGGGTCAATAATTTTTAATGAGATAACTGAAAGGTACAGTTTTGGGGGTTTGGAGAAAGGTAAAATCAGAATCACCAGGAATTCATTGCAGAACTCCACGTAATTACTGTGAAGAGACTGAAGTTTTCAGGCCCCACTTGAATTACCAGGTATGAATAATTACCACGGAGAACTTCTGCTCTGCATGAAATTATGTTACTTTATGCACAATATTGTTAGTTATTAGAGAAATGCAAAATAAATCCAGAATAATTTACCTAATAGAATAGCAACTAAATAAAATTTAGAACTGACAATTGCAAGTGCTGGCAAGGATGTGGAAGAACTTGAACTGTCATATATTGCTGGTGAAAATGCAAAATAGTATGATAACTATGGAAAACTGTTTGACAGTTTTTTTTTTTTTTTGTAAACTTAAGCGTCCGCTTAGTATATGACCCGGTTATTCCACTTCTATCTATTTACCCAGGAAAAATAAAATCTATAGTAACAGGAAAACCTGTCTATGAAGGTGCATATAAACTTTATTTGTAATAGCTTAAAACTGGAAGCAATACAAATATCTCTCAAGTGAGGAATGAAAAACCAAAATGGAGAATGTTCATACAAGAAAATATTACTTGACAATGAAAGAAACTGACTATCGAAACACAGAACAACATCAATTAATAGCAAATTCATTAGGATGAGAGAAAGAAGCCAGACTTAAAGGCTGCATATTCTCAGTTCAACTTCCATGAAATTATAGAAATGGCAACATTGTAATAATGGAGAGCAGGTTATTGGTCACTATGGGTTAAGAGTGAAGGGAAGGTTTAAATATAAACAGTACGAAGAACTTTTGGAGAGGATAATGAAACCGTACTGTATATTGATTGTGGTGGTGTTTACACAAGTACATGCATTAATCAAAACTCATAGAACTATTCACCCAACAGTGTGAATTTTAATATATGTATATTTAAAAATCCGAATAACATATACTTTGCAAATTTTAATTTAGAAAAACTAGGATCCCTTTAGAGTGAAAAATGTATGAATCTCTTCCCTGGAGTTGTAGAGGACTTGGGTATACATTCTAGAATATGAAGATTGATTGAAATTCTTAGAAGCAGAAAGTGGAAGAGAGAGACAAAGTGAGAAGAAAAATAGCTGCATGGTGAGTGTATATTAATGACTGGAAGGCACATTGGAATGTAGTTAATTTCCTGCAATCAGTAGCTACTTCCATAATAATTACACATGTGTAATTCCTTCTCTCTATATATAATTGCATGTGTGTGTATATATATATATACACACACACACATACATATAATTGTGTATGTATGTATATATATCTCTGTATATAATTGTGTGTATGAGTGTATATACATACATATATGTGTATATATACATGTTTATATGTAAACATACCTATACCATATACAAGCATATATATACCCATAAACATATATAAATATATGATATTATATATTATTATAATATATATTATATATAATATAATGTATAATATATAAATCTATATGTTAAATTTAAATAAACTATAAATCTATAATATATAAATCATATATATAATATTATAAATCTATAATAATGCTGTCATACCAGGTTACTAAAGCTAAAGCTTTAGTTTTAGTAACCTGGTAGCAATTGCACAATACTACTCTACCATTTACATGGACTGAATTTTTTTTATATGTTTCTATTCTTAATCTTTCATGGGCTCTAATGAGTGTCTCTAAATGAGATAATGGATGCTCTTCCTGTATGCTCTTTCTGAAATTTATTTCCACTTTTGGGATGGAAGTGACAGGTACTGACAATTGGCCTAAATTGAGGGTTCTTAGGATAAGACATTGTTCCTCTGGAAGCCTATGATTGCTAAAATTAGAGGAGACCAGGAGGCTTGCTCAACTAAAATTAGAGGAGACCAAGAAGGCATCCATGTGACAGGGGAGAGACAAAGGTGGCCAGGGAAGATTTGATACACACAAGATTTATATTATAAATAAATGTATTGATGATAATAGTAGCAAGTTTTCTCACTGTTATATGAGACTTCCATTCGTGCAAAGGGAGAAAACTAATGTAAACCTTGCCCTGTGTTGCTGAATTGGGATTGGAGATACCAGTGTGAACTCATGGTTTTCAACATAGACAGTTAGATATGTAGTTAGAGGGAGAAAGGTAAGTATATATCAGGAAGGGTTAGAGGAGAGAGAAATAAGAGAAATAGAGACAGAGAAATCGATATAGGTTTGTGTGTGGGTGTGGGGAGGGTATCTTTCCACTGAGTGGGCTGGGCCTGGGAGCAGTGAGATACCAATAGCCATGAGCTCACCTAGACCCAGATCTTAATCCCTAAATATTATTCTTCATCAAAAGCAACCATTTATCCTGGGAGAAATGATAAATAGCCATTTTGTGGGGAGAAGTTCTTTGTTAGTGAAAGTACAACATGAGCCTGGAACATCTTCTTGTGCCAAAAACTTAAAAAGTGCTAAAAGAATTATGAGACATGCCAATAAAACACAGAAGTCAGCCTAAAGTGTTACTACTCACAAAATCTGGTATAAATTGAGCATTAAATTACATAATGCTATAATAAATTATAACCCATTGAATAAAACAATAGGTTATTATTTTACATTTGCAAACAGGATTCCATGAGGCCAAACTGATATATTTAAAAACACACATGTCAAGAACAGAAAGTTTTTTGCTTATAGTAGGATACTAATATATGCAGTAAAAATTATTTTTTCTCTTCATTCAGCAAAAATTCTGGATACAATACACTATTATTAACTATAGGCCTCATGTATTAAAAGTAATGGCAAAACTGCAATTACTTTTGCAATAACCTATATATTCGATCTTCAGCCTTGTTCATCCTACATATCTGCTACTTTGTATCTTTCAACTTTAATCTCTCTATTTTCCTCCTGGTAACTGTTGTTTTCTCTGTCACTGTATATTAGACATTTTAAAATTTTAGATTGCATATAAAAGTGAGATGATGCAATATTTTTCTTTTTCTATCTGGTTTATTTCATTTAGCATAATGTCTTCCAGATCCATCCATGTTGTGGCAAATGGCAGAATCTCCTGCTTTTTAAAGATTGGATGATATTCCATCACATATACAATAGTTTCTTTATACATTTGTCCGCTGACAGATACCTAGGTTGTTTCCATATCTTACCTGATGTGAATAATCCTACCATAAATATGTAAGTGCAGATATCTTTACAAGGTGCTGATTTTAATGTCCTTTTGTTTAGTCATATGGTAGTTCTATTTTTAATTTCTTCAGGAATGTTCATATTGTCTTCCACAATGGTTGTACCAATCTACCATTTCTACCAAGAGTATATAGGGTTCCCTTTTTTTCCACACCCTTGCCAACATTTGTTATTGCTTGTTATTTATATAATAGCTATTTTAAGGAGTGTGAGGTGATATATCAAAGTTGTTCTGATTTGCAGTTTTCTGGTGATTAGTGATCTTCAGCACCTTTTCATTTATGCGTTGGCCATTTTTATGTCATCCTTGGAGACATGCCTATTTTTGTCCATGGACATTTTAAAATCAGGTTACATATTCTCTTGCTATTGAGTTGTATGAGTTCCATATAAATTTTTGATATGAACTCCTTATCAGATACATGGTTTGCAAATATTTTTTCCAAATATGTAGTTTGCTTTTTTGTTTTGTTAATTGTTTCCTTTGCTGTGAGAAACTTTTTAGTTTGATGCGATCTCATTTATTTAATTTTGCTTTTGTAGCCTGAGATTTTGGGGCGATATCTACAAAATTCTTGCCAAGGCCAATGTTAAAAAGCTTTTCCCCTATGTTTTTTTTCTCTTTCTAGGAGATTTGTGAGTTCAGGTCTTCTGTTCAGATATTTTATCTGTTTTGAGTTGATTTTTGTGTATGGTATACCATAAGGATCTATTTTATTTTATTTTTTTAGCATGTGGCAACATAGTTTTGTCAGAAACATTTATTGAAGAGACTATCCTTTCCCCATTGTGTCCTCTTGATGCTGTGTCAAAAATTGATTGACCATATAAGTTAGGATTCATTTCTGGGCTCTCTATTCTGTTTTGCTCGGCCATGTGGCTGTTTTCATATCAATACCTTACTATATTAATCACTCTACCTTTGTAATATAATTTTACGTCAGAAAGTATAATAATATAATTTTAAATCAGAAAGTGTGATGTGATGCCTTCAACTTTTATCTTTTTCTCAGAATTGCTTTGGCTATTTGGAGTCTTTTGTTACACCATACAAATTTTAGAATTGTTTTTTCTATTGCAGTGAAGAATGCTACTGGTTATGTTGTTTATTTGTGTATAGAAAGGCCATAAATATTTGTATGTTGATTTTGTATTCTGCAACTTTACTGACTTTATTTCTTTCTCTTTGAAGCAATTTTGAATGGGATTTCACTCATGATTTGGCTCTCTGTTTGTCTGTTATTGCTGTATAAGAATGCTTGTGATTTTTGTACATTGATTTTGTATCCTGAGACATTGCTGAAGTTGCTTATCAGCTTAAGGAGATTTTGGGCTGAGACAATGGGGTTTTCTAGATATACAATCATGTCGTCTGCAAACAGGGACAATTTGGCTTCCTCTTTTCCTAATTGAATACCCTTTATTTCCTTCTCCTGCCTCATTGCCCTGGCCAGAACTTCCAACACTATGTTGAATAGGAGTGGTGAGAGAGGGCTTCCCTGTCTTGTGCCAGTTTTCAAAGGGAATGCTTCCAGTTTTTGCCCATTCAGTATGATATTGGCTGTGGGTCTGTCATAAATAGCTCTTATTATTTTGAGATACGTCCCATCAATACCTAATTTATTGAGAGTTTTTAGCATGAAGCATTGTTGAATTTTGTCAAAGGCCTTTTCTGCGTCTATTGAGATAATCATGTAGTTTTTGTCTTTGGTTCTGTTTATATGCTGGATTACATTTATTGATTTGCATATATTGAACCAGCCTTGCATCCCAGGGATGAAGCCCACTTGATCATGGTGGATAAGCTTTTTGATGTGTTGCTGGATTCGGTTTGCCAGTATTTTATCGAGGATTTTTGCATCAATGTTCATCAAGGATATTGGTCTAAAATTCCCTTTTTTGGTTGTGTGTCTGCCAGGCTTTGGTATCAGGATGATGCTGACCTCATAAAATGAGTTAGGGAGGAATCCCTCTTTTTCTATTGATTGGAATAGTTTCAGAAGGAATGGTACCGGTTCCTCCTTGTACCTCTGGTAGAATTCGGCTGTGAATCCATCTGGTCCTGGACTCTTTTTGGTTGCTAAGCTATTGATTATTGCCACAATTTCAGAGCCTGTTATTGGTCTATTCAGATATTCAACTTCCTCCTGGTTTAGTCTTGGGAGAGTGTATGTGTTGAGGAATTTATCCATTTCTTCTAGATTTTCTAGTTTAATTGCGTAGAGGTGTTTGTAGTATTCTCTGATTGTAGTTTGTTTTTCTGTGGGATCGGTGGCAATATCCCCTTTATCATTTTTTATTGCATCTATTTGATTCTTCTCTCTTTTCTTCTTTATTAGTCTTGCTAGTGGTCTATCAATTTTGTTGATCCTTTCAAAAAACCAGCTCCTGGATTCATTAATTTTTTGAAGGGTTTTTTGTGTCTCTATTTCCTTCAGTTCTGCTCTGATTTTAGTTATTTCTTGCCTTCTGCTAGCTTTTGAATGTGTTTGCTCTTGCTTTTCTAGTTCTTTTAATTGTGATGTTAGGGTGTCAATTTTGGATCTTCCCTGCTTTCTCTTGTGGGCATTTAGTGCTATAAATTTCCCTCTACACACCGCTTTGAATGTGTCCCAGAGATTCTGGTATGTTGTGTCTTTGTTCTTGTTGGTTTCAAAAAACATCTTTATTTCTGCCTTCATTTCGTTGTGTACGCAGTAGTCATTCAGGAGCAGGTTGTTCAGTTTCCATGTAGTTGAGCAGTTTTGAGTGAGATTCTTAATCCTGAGTTCTAGTTTGATTGCACTGTGGTCTGAGAGACAGTTTGTTATAATGTCTGATCTTTTATATTTGCTGATGAGAGCTTTACGTCCAACTATGTGGTCAATTTTGGAATAGGTGTGGTGTGGTGCTGAAAAAAATGTATATTCTGTTGATTTGGGGTGGAGAGTTCTGTAGATGTCTATTAGGTCCACTCGGTGCAGAGCTGAGTTCAATTCCTGGGTATCCTTGTTGACTTTCTGTCTCGTTGATCTGCCTAATGTTGACAGTGGGGTGTTAAAGTCTCCCATTATTATTGTGTGGGAGTCTAAGTCTCTTTGTAGGTCACTCAGGACTTGCTTTATGAATCTGGGTGCTCCTGTATTGGGTGCATATATATTTAGGATAGTTAGCTCTTCTTGTTGAATTGATCCCTTTACCATTATGTAATGGCCTTCTTTGTCTCTTTTGATCTTTGTTGGTTTAAAGTCTGTATTATCAGAGACTAGGATTGCAACCCCTCCCTTTTTTTGTTTTCCATTTGCTTGGTAGATCTCCGTCCATCCTTTTATTTTGAGCCTATGTGTGTCTCTGCACGTGAGATGGGTTTCCTGAATAGAGCACACTGATGGGTCTTGACTCTTTATCCAATTTGCCAGTCTGTGTCTTTTAATTGGAGCATTTAGTCCATTTACATTTAAAGTTAATATTGTTATGTGTGAATTTGATCCTGTCATTATGATGTTAGCTGATTATTTTGTTCGTTAGTTGATGCAGTTTCTTCCTAGCCTCGAAGGTCTTTACTATTTGGCATGGTTTTGCAGTGGCTGGTACCGGTTGTTCCTTTCCATGTTTAGTGCTTCCTTCAGGAGCTCTTTTAGGGCAGGCCTGGTGGTGAGAAAATCTCTCAGCATTGGCTTGTCTGTAAAGTATTTTATTTCTCCTTCACTTATGACGCTTAGTTTGGCTGGATATGAAATTCTGGGTTGAAAATTCTTTTCTTTAAGAATGTTGAATATTGGCCCCCACTCTCTTCTGGCTTGTAGAGTTTCTGCTGAGAGATCTGCTGTTAGTCTGATGGGCTTCCCTTTGTGGGTAATGTGACCTTTCTCTCTGGCTGCCCTTAATATTTTTTCCTTCATTTCAACTTTGGTGAATCTGACAATTATGTGTCTTGGAGTTGCTCTTCTCCAGGATTCTCTTTGTGGCGTTCTCTGTATTTCCTGAATCTGAATGTTGGCCTGCCTTGCTAGACTGGGGAAGTTCTCCTGGATAATATCCTGCAGAGTGTTTTCCAACTTGGTTCCATTCTCCCCATCACTTTCAGGTACACCAATTAGATGCAGATTTGGTCTTTTCACATAGTCCCATATTTCTTGGAGGCTTTGTTCATTTCTTTTTATTCTTTTTTCTCTAAACTTCCCTTCTTGCTTCATTTCATTCATTTCATCTTCCATCACTGATACCCTTTCTTCCAGTTGATTGCATCGATTACTGAGGCTTCTGCATTCTTCATGTAGTTCTCCAGCCTTGGCTTTCAGCTCCATCAGCTCCTTTAAGCACTTCTCTGTATTGGTTATTCTAGTTATACATTCTTCTAAATTTTTTTCAAAGTTTTCAACTTCTTTGCCTTTGGTTTGAATGTCCTCCCGTAGCTCAGAGTAGTTTGATCGTCTGAAGCCTTATTCTCTCAAGCCTTTTTCTCAATACTGACTTTATTTCTAACAGTTCTAACAGTCTTTTGGTGAAGTCTTTGCACTTTTCTACTTATAAGATCAAGTCATCAGCAAATAAGGATAATGGTATTTGTTCCTTTCTGATTTGAATACATTTTGTTTGTCTGATTGCTCTTAATAATACTTCCAGTACTATGTTGAATAGAAGTGGCAAGAGTGGGTGTCCTTGCCCTATACCAGACCTTAGAGAATCAGCCTTCAGCTTCTCTCCATTGGACGGTGATGCTAGTTCTGGGTTTCTCATAAGCAGCCACAACCACTATTGTGTTGAGCAACTTGCATTCTATACTGTTGAGAGTTTTTCTCAAGAAAGGATGTTGATCTTTGTTGAATGCTTTTTCTGCATTAAGTGCGATGATCATGTGGTTACTATCTTCCATCAGCTGAGATGATGTAATCGCATTCATTCACTTCCATCTGTTAAGCCAGCCTTATATGACATGGATAAATCCCATTTGATCATGACCTTTTTGGTATGTTGTTGAATGCTGTTTGCCAATATTTTATTGAACAATTTTGCATCAATGTTTATCAGAGGTATTGTCTTGTAGTTTACTTATGATGTCTTTGTCTGGCTTAGGTATCAAGGTGATGCTGGTCTCATAAAATGTGTTAAAAAGTATTTCCTACATCTCTACTTTTTTGAAAGAGTTTAAGAAGTATTGGTACTAATTATTCTTTGAAAGTTTGGTAGAATTCAGCAATAAATTCATCTGGTCTGTAGCTTTTCTTTGTTGAGAGGCTTTTAATTACAACTTCAATGTCTTTGTTGTTAGTCTGTTCAGACTTTCTACTTTTCCCTGATTCAAACTTGGTAGGCTCTACTTTTCTAGAAACTTATCAATTTCCTCTAGTTTATTGAATTTGTTTGCATATAATTGATCATAATATTCTTTATGATCTTTTTAATTTCTGAGGTATTTGTTGTAATACCTTCACTTTCACTTCTCATTTTATATATTTGAGTCTTCTCTCTGTTTTTCTTAGTTATTTTAGCTGAGTTTGTCAATTTTGTTTCTTTTTTTTTTTTCAAAAAACAAACTCTTCAATTTGCTAATTTTGTCTACGGCTTTTTATTTTCTATATGATTTATTTATTTTCTATTCTTTATCCTTTCTTCTGCTAACCTTGAGTTGAGTTTCTTCTTCTAGCTCATTGAGGATAATGTAGGCTATTTATTTGAAATCTTTCTTCCTTTATAATGTAGATTTTTATTGCTTCATGTCATAGGTTTTTGTATGTTCTGTTTCAACTGCTGTCATTTGTTTCAAAATATATTTAGATTTTCCTTTTGACTTCCTTTTTGACCCATGGTTATTCAGCAGCATGTTGTTTAATTTCCATATATTTGTGAATTTTCCAAAATTTATCCGTTTTTGATTTCTAATTTTATACCACTGCATTCAGAAACAATACCTGATATTATTTAAATCTTCCTAAATGTATTAAGACTTGTTTTGTGGCATAATGTGTGGTCTATTCTGGAGTATGCTTCGTGTGCATAGAAAAGAATGTGCATTCTGCTGCTGTTGGATGGAAAGTTCTATAAAGGTATGTTAAGTCTATTTTGCCTGAAGTGCAGTTCAACTCCAGTATTTCCCTGTTAATTGTCTTTGTAGTTGTCCTGTCTATTGTTGAAAGTGATGTATAAATAGCCTACAATTATTGTGTTGCTACCTATTTCTACCTTTATGACCATTAAAACATTCTTTCCCTATTTAGATGCTGATTGCTACAAAGAAGTATCTGAGACTGAGTAATTTATAAAGAGGTTTAATTGGCTCATGGTTCTGCAGGCTATATCGGAAGTGTAGTGCCAGCATCAGCTTCTGGGATACCTCAGGGAGCTTTAACTCATGGCAGAAGGCGAAGCAAGACAGGCCCATCACATGGTGAAAGCAGAAGCATGAAAGAGGGAGAGTGGGGCTTAGGGTGCCACACACACACTATTAAATGACCAGATCTTGCATGAACTCAGAGCGAGAGCTCACTTATCACCCAAGGGATGGTCCAAGGCATTAATGAGGCATCCACTCTTATGATCCAAACATCTCTTACCAGGTCCCACCTCCAAAATTGGGGATTACATTTCAACATGAGATTTGGGTAGATAAAAATATCCAGACTATATCAGTCTGTCCCTGCCCACTGGCTCAAATATCATGTCCTTCTCACATTGCAAAATACAGTCATGCTTTGCAATAGCCCCACATTTTATTAGTCCGTTTTCACACAGCTACAAAGAACTACCTGAGACTGGGCAATTTATAAAGAAAGGAGGTTTAATTGACTCACAGTTCCATATGGCTGGAGAGGCCTCAGGAAACATAATCATGGTGGAAGGTGAAGGAAAAGCAAAAACCTTCTTACATGATGGTAGGAGAGACAGAAAGTGAGCAGGGAACTGCCAAACACATTTAAAGCATTAGATCTCATGAGAACTCATTCACTATCATGAGAACAGCATGAGGGAAACTGCCCCCATGATCCAGTCACTTCCCACTAGGTTCCTCCCTTGACATGTGGGGATTACCATTAGAGATGAGATTTGGGTGGGGGCACAGAGCCAAACCATATCAGCCAAAGTCTTAACTCTTTCCACATTAACTCAAAAGTCCAAAGTCTCATCTGAGACAAGGCGAGTCCTTTCCACCTATGAGCTTGTAAAAATCAAAGGCAAGTAATTTACTTCCAAGATATAATGCGAGTATAGATTTGGGTAAACATTCCTATACCAAAAGGGAGAAATTAGCCAAAAGAAAGGGGCTACAGGCCCCATGCAAATCTGAAACCCAGCAGAGGCAGTCATTAAATGTTAAAGCTCCAAAATAATCTCCTTTGACTCCATGCTATATATCCTGGGTGCACTGGTACTGAGAGGTGACAGCATGCTGGCAGTCCTCACAGCCCTCACTCGCTGTCGGCACCTCCTCTGCCTGGGCTCCCACTTTGGCGGTACTAGAGGAGCGCTTCAGCCCGCCGCTGCACTGTGGGAGCCCCTTTCTCAGCTGGCCAAGGCCGGAGCCGGCTCCCTCAGCTTATGGGGAGGTGTGGAGGGAGGGGCGCGGGCGGGAACCACGGCTGCCGGGGTGCTTGCGGGCCAGCGCGAGTTCCAGGTGGGCATGGGCTTGGCGTACCCCACACTTGGAGAAGCCGGCCGGCCCCACCGGCCCGGGCAGTGAGGACCTTAGCACCTGGGCCAGCAACTGCCATGCTCAATTTCTCGCCAGGCCTTAGCTGCCTTCCCGCCGGGTAGGGCTCGGGACCTGCAGCCCGCCATGCCTGAGCCTCCCCACCTCTCTGGGCATCTTTGCGGCCAGAGCCTCCCGGACGAGCGCTGCCCTCTGCTCCACGGTGCCCAGTCCCATTGACCACCCAAGGGCTGAGGAGTGCGGGCACACAGCGCACGACTGGCAGGCAGCTCCACCTGCAGCCCTGGCACAGGATCCACTGGGTGAAGCCAGCTGGGCTCCTGAGTCTGGTGAGGACGTGGAGAACCTTTATGTCTAGCTCAGGGATTGTAAATACACCAATAGGCACTCTGTATCTAGCTCAAGGTTTGTAAACACACCAATCAGCACCCTGTGTCTAGCTCACGGTTTGTGAATGCACCAATTGACACTCTGTATCTAGCTACTCTGTTGGGGACTTGGAGAACCTTTGTGTGGACACTCTGTATCTAGCTAATCTGGTGGGGACATGGAGAACCTTTGTGTCTAGCTCAGGGATTGTAAATGCACCAATCAGCGCCCTGTCAAAATAGACCACTGGGCTCTACCAATCAGCAGGATGTGGGTGGGGCCAGATAAGAGAATAAAAGCAGGCTGCCCCAGCCAGCAGTGGCAACCCGCTTGGGTCCCCTTCCACAGTATGGAAGCTTTGTTCTTTCTCTCTTTGCAATAAATCTTGCTGCTGCTCACTCTTCGGGTCCACACTGCCTTTATGAGCTGTAACACTCACTGCGAAGGTCTGCAGCTTCACTCCTGAAGCTAGCGAGACCACGAACCCACGTGGAGGAAAGAACAACTCCAGACACACCACCTTAAGAGCTATAACACTCACTGGAAAGGTCTGCAGTTTCACTCCTGAGCCAGCGAGACCACGAACCCACCAGAAGGAAGAAACTCTGAACACATCTGAACATCAGAAGGAACAAACTCCAGACACACTGCCTTTAAGAACTGTAACACTCACTGCGAGGGTCCGCGGCTTCATTCTTGAAGTCAGTGAGACCAAGAACCCACCAATTCCGGACACAGTATGAGGGGTGGGCTCCCAAAGCTGTGAGCAACTCCAACCCAGGGGCTTTGCAGGGTTCAGCCCCAGCACTGCTCTCATGGGTTGGAGTTGAATGCCTGTAGCTTTTCCTAGGGTGAAGTTATAAGTTGCCAGTGGATTTACCATTCTGTGATCTGAAGATGGTGGCCCCCTTCTCCAAGCTCCAGTAGGCAGTGCCCCAGTGCCTGTGCGTTTTGGAGCTTCCAACTACGTGTTTTCCCTTTACATTGTCCTAGTAGAGGTTCTCACTGAGGGCATCTCCCCTGCAGCACCACCACTCCACCAAGATTTCAGAGGATATATGAAAAAGACTGACTATCATGTCCCCCAGAAGCTGATGCTGGCACTCCACTTTCTGTGCAGGCTGCAAAACCATGAGTCTGCACTATCAGGCTTTTCCATATATCCTCTGAAATCTTGGTGGAGGGTACCAAGCTTGATTCACTCTTACACACTGTGTGATGGCAGGCTTAACACTATGTTGAAGCTGACAAACCTTACAGCTCGCATTCTCCAAAATGGCAGCTCAAGCTGTACCTTGGCCCCTTTGAGCCCTGGCTGAAGCTGGGCCATCTGGGAAGAGGAGAGCAGTGTCCTGAGGCTGCACAGGTCAGTGGTGCCCTAGGCCTGGCCCACAAACAATTCTTCCTTCCTTGGCCTCTGGGCCTGTGATGAGAGGGGCTGTTGTGAAGGCCTCTGAGATGCTGTCAAATACTTTTCCCCATTTTCTTGGATATTAGCACTTGAATCCCTTTTAGTTATGAAAATATCTTTAGCAGATCATTGCTCCACAGACTACTTGAATTCCTCTCCTGGAAAAGCTTTTTCTTTCTCTGCCACTTGGCCAGGCTTCACATTTTCCAAACTTGTATGCTCTGCTTCTCTTTTAAATGTAAGTTCCAACTTTAAGTCATGCCTTTGCTGCCATGTCTGAGCATAGGCTGTTAGAAGCAGCCACATCACATCTTGAAAGCATTGCTACTTAGAAATTCTTTCCACCAAATATCTTAAATCATCATTTTTTAGCTCAAACTTCCACAGACCCCTAGGGAATAGATATAATGCAGTCAAGTTCTTTGCTAAGACATAACAAGGGTAACATTTGCTCCAATTCCCAAATATGTTCCTCATTTGCATCTGAGACCTTAGCAGCCTGAACTTCACTGTTCATTTTTGGTCACAATCATTTAAGAAGTCTCTAAGAAGTTGCAAATTTTCTCTCATCTTCCTGTCTTCTTCTATGCTCTCCAGACTCTTCAACCTCTGCCCGTTACCCAGTTCCAAAATCACTTCCACATTTTTGGGTATCTTTATAGCAATGCCCCACTTCTGTTAACAATTTTCTGTATGCTGTTCTTGAATGCTATAAATAAATACCTGAGACTAGGTAATTTATAAAAAGGTTAAATGGCTCATGGCTCTGCAGACTGCACAGGAAACATAGTGCCAGCATTGGCTTCTGGAGAGACCACAGAGAGCTTTTACTCATGACAGAAGATGAAGCCAAAACAGGCACATCAACTGGTGAAAGCAAGTGCAAGAGAGAGACAGAGAGAATTGAGGGGGGGATGCCACATACTTTTAAATAACCAGATCTCATGTGAACTCAGAGTGAGAGCTCACTTTTCACCAAGGGGACTGACCAAGCCATTCATGAGAGAACTGCTCCCATGATCCAAACACCTCCCACAGGTCTTGCGTCCAACATTGAGAATTACATTTCAACACGAGATTTGGGCAAGGACAAATATCCAAACTCTATCAGTTGCTCTGATGTTGGGTACATATATATTTATGATTGCTATGTCTCCTTGATGAATTGAGCTCTTTATTATTAAATAATAACCTTTTTTTGTTTCTTGGGGTAGTTTTTGACTTGAAATCTATTTAATCTATTATAGGTATAGCCACCTTTGCTCTCTTTTGGTTATTATTTTTATGGAATGTCTTCTTCTATCCTTTCACTTTCAACTTTTATGTGTCCTTAAAGCTAAAGTAGGTCACTTGTAGCAGCATATAGTTGGTTTTTTTTTTAACCGACTATATGCTGCACATACATATATGTACATATATAGCAGCATAAACATGGGTTTTTCTAAGTTATTCATTCAGCCAGTTTATGTCTTTTGATTGAAGAATTTAATCTGTTTACATTCAAAGTAATTATGGATAGATTAACACTTACTATTGTCATTTTGTTCATTGCTTTCTGTAATTTTGTAGATCTTTTGTTCCTTTATTTCTTTCTTCATGATTACATTTGTGGTTTGCTGATTTTCTGTAGTGCAAAGTTTTGATTCCTTTTCCTTTACTTATGTTTCTGCTATAAATTTAATTTGCTTTGTGGTTATCATGAGGCTTACATGAAACACTGCGTAGTTACAATAAACTATATTTTGCTGATAACAACTTAACTTTCATCACATACAAAAACTCTACACTTTTACTCTTTCCCATAATTTATATTTTTGAAGACACAATTTAATTTTTTTTATATTGCATATTTCTTAACAACTTAATGTGGCTATAATTATTGTCAGCTGTTTTGACTTTTAACCTTCACATTAAATATATAAGTGCTTTATAGATCACCATTATAACATTGGAATATTCTGAGTTTGACTATATGTTTACCTTTACCAGTGTATTTTACACTTTCGTGTTAGTAATTAACATTCTTCTATTTTTGCTTTAAGAACTCTCTTAAGCATTTCTTGAAAGGCTGACCTAGTGGTGATAAATTGCCTCTTTGCTTCTTTTGGGAAAGACTTTTTTCATCATTTCTGAAGGACATCCTTACTTGATATACCATTCTTTTTGTTTTTTGTTTTTTTTTTTCTCTTGAGACGGAGTCTCGCTCTGTCACCCAGGCTAGAGTGCAGTAGCGCGATCTTGGCTCACTGCCAGCTCTGCCTCCTGGGTTCACGCCATTCTCCTGCCTCAGCCTCCTGAGTAGCTGGGACTACAGGCACCCACCACCATGCTCGGCTAATTTTTTGTATTTTTAGTAGAGACAGGGTTTCACCGTGTTAGCCAGGATGGTCTCGATCTTCTGACCTCGTGATCTGCCTGACTTGGCCTCCCAAAGTGCTGGGATTACAGGCGTGAGCCACCGTGCCCGGCCCTATAGTATTCTTGAGTGGCTTTTTTTCCCCTTTTAGCACTTTGAATATGTCATCCCATTCCTTTCTGGTGTACAAGTTTTCTGATGAGAAATCTGCTGATAGTCTCATTCCCTAACATGTGACTTCATACTTTTCTTTTGCTACTTTTAAAATTCTCTCTGCCTTTTATTTTTGACAGTTTGATTACAATGTGCCTTAGAGAGGACCTCTTTGGATTGAATCAGTTTGGGAAATTTTGAGCTTCACGGATCTGGATATTAATATCTCTCTCAAGACTTGGGAACTTTTCAGCTATTATTTCATGAAATAAGCTTTCTGTCTTTTCATTGCCTCTTCTCCTTCTTTAATATTTATATTGCAAATGTTTGTTCACTTAATGGTGTCCCATAGGTCTCACTGCTGTCTTTGCTTTTCTTCATTATTTTTTCTTCTTTTTCCTCTGATTGGGTAATTGCAAAAGACCTGTCTTCAGGTTTACAGATTCTATCATCTGCTTTATCTATTCTGGTGTTAAAGATCTTTATTACATTTTTTACTTCATTGATTAAATTATTTAGCTGCATGATTTATGTTTAGTTTTTTATCATATCTTTGCTGAATTTCTCATTCAGATCATGAGTTGTTTTCTCATTTTGTTGAATTCTATCTGAATTATCTTGTATCTCACTGAGCTTCCTTAAGATTATTATTTTGAATTACTTTTCAAGCAATTTATAAATTTCCTTTATTTTGGGGTCAGTTACTGGAGAATTAATATGTTCTTGTAAAGCCTAAAGTACTGTGAGCCAAATAAACCTCTTTTCTTTATAAATTACCCAGGAATACTCAGGTATTCCTTTATAGTGATGTAAAATTTACTAAGTTACCTAATAGACAATAATTGTCTCATAGTTCCAGGTTGCATATACATGGGAGCCGACTGGGTTTATTCTCATTCCACACCTTAAACAAGTAGTTATTCGGAAAGAAAGTTAAATGTGTGTAGCATGGAATAGAGGTGAAGTGGTATAATCTAGAATGTTACATAAAGCTGTGCTGAACTAGTTTCCATAGAGTGTCTGGAATGAGACAGATGAGGTCTAGAGTATCAGAAGTGGTTAAAAGAAGTGGTCAATGAAATACACCCCTAGGACCATTCAGATTTCTCATGCTATTCATTATATCTGGCTACTATTCTATTCTATGGAGTCTCAATTTTTATGAGTGAGGGGGAAGTACAAGGCCAAACTATTGCAGGGTCAGTTCAGATATTGGCCGAAAGCAATCTCTGCAAAGAGATAATGTGGAAGGATTAGTGAGAAAGATAAAGTGTCTAGAGTTATTGGAGATATTTTGTCTTTATTTTAGAAGGTCATATCATTACTCTGTAACTCAGTTCATACTTTGGCTCTACTATGGGGCTTGCCACAGAACATCACTATACAACAGAGTTTATAGAAACACTATTGGGTTGGCTTGATTGCATAGCCCATATGCAGGGAAGACTACATTTTATCTTGGGCCCTATTTGAAATAGTCAGCAAAGAAATAGGTTAGATCAGTAGCTCTAAGTGAGGTATGAATGGCCTTCTAAATGCAGATAATTCCACCAAATGCTTTGCCTGTGAGTTATACAAGAAATTGTTTGAAAAGAGAAAAGGGATGTCATATGATGCCTCATACCCTTAAACGCCTAAAATATTCACTTGTCTTTTTTTGAGGCTTAATCTTCTATTCTCTCATATGAACATGGTTTGATAAGGCATCAAGCATACTTCCCAATCCTTGCTTACCTGGTCCAATGGAAATAACATTATCAATATTGTGAACCAGTATGACAGCATTACCTCTGCAGAATGTCAAGATAATTCTGTTTATCAGAGCCTTTGCAGAACTGGTCACTACATTAGTGGACGAAATGAAAGAGAGATAAGGCCAACAAGTTCTGAAGTGATGTATAAATGGTGTGCAAAATAAGCCAGAAGCAAATAACAGAACCTGCAGAACAGAGCATATGGGGTTTCTATTGCTGCTATTAAAAATTCCCACAAAATGTAGCGGTTTAACACAAGCCCCATTATTAACTCACTATTTGAATGGGTTAGAGGACTGGGCACATGGTGGTTCAGCTAGTTTCTCTATTCTGGGTCTCACAAGATGAAAAACAAGGTGTACCTTTTATTTCTAGAGCTTGTAAAGAAGAATCTTCTTCCCAGCTTAGGCAGGTGGTTGTTAGACTTCAGTTTCTTGCATTTGTAGGACTGAGGTCTATGTTTTCTCAATGGCTTTCAGGAAAGGGTTTTCCTCACCTTCTCAGAAGCCTTTTTCCAGTCCTTACGTATTCTGTCTACATCTCAGAACCAGAAAAAGTGCGTCTAATGTTTTTGATACTTGGAATCTCTCTTACTCCCACTTCCACTGCATATATTTTTCTTTCTCTTCCTCCACATCTCTCTGACTTCAGCTGAAGAAAAGTCCTTGGCTTTTAAGGATTTATATGATTAGGTTGGGCCCATGCAAATCATCCAGGATAATCTCCCTATTTTAAGGTTCATAAACTTAATTATATCTGCAAAATCTTTTTGCCATATAATGTGACATTGTTATGGGTTCTAAAAATCAGGGCATGGACATCATTGTTAGGAGGCACTATCCTGCCTACCATGCAGAGCCTTGGACAAAACCCACTGGACACAAGCAGAAAATATATAAAATTTAAAGTAACTAAATAAATGTTTTTCATAGGTGGCTTTCACATGCCAAGTTGTGACATGGTTATGAGAGTCAAGACTTATTTTAAAGCACCTGAAATGAATAAAAAGTTATTTAATATTTATTTGTAAGACCAAATTATCCCCCACCTCAACTTTTAAAATCCATTTTTTTCCTTTGTGTTCCTTTCTCAGTTAAAACCATAGCAATTCCCTCATTCCAAATCAAGCAGCTTGTGGTCCTCATTGCTACCTTCTTCTTTAGCATTCCCACAAGTAATAATCCAACATATCATATTACTTTTTTCATAATGTAACTCTTTCACCATATCTAACTTAAAAATTGAAATGGTTTTGTTACTGTTATATGTTTTCTATATAATGTATCAACTCAAATTCTAATGTCTTAAAACAATGATTAGGTATTTGCCAAATGAAACAATTAAGGAAGGGTGTGGTGGAGAGGGCTTATCTCTGCTCCAGCTGGTATTGTTGGGGCAAGAATGTACATAATGCCCTTTCTACTTGCTTGGCACTTCAGCTTGAATTGCTGAAACAGCTAGAACCCAGATGGGTGTATTTTTTTCTACATGTGGTCTCCCTACATCACTAGAAAGCATGGACTTCCATGCAGCTTGGTGTTTGGGTACCAAGAAGGAGCATTTCAAGAAAACAAGGTTCAATGGGAAGCACTTATCAAGGTATCATTTACATCACACTTTCTATTGTCTCTTTGGTCATGTGGTCAAGCTCAGAATCAATAGAGGAGAGGAATGTATAGGTTCATGACTAACAGGAGGCATTGTTTGTTATAGAGGAGGGCACACAAAAGTAAAAGTATACCACAATGTGTTCTATTGCCCCTAGGGATTTACTTTCCTCCCACATACAAAGCATAATCTCCTCCCCTCCTACCAAAATATGCAAAATCTCATCTAATTTTGGCACCAGGCTTTTGCTCAAAGAAAATGATTTTGTCATCTCAATTGGGTCCAGGTGTGGCAGAGAATCCTTTGGTGTGGTTCCTTTCAATCTAAAAAATTGTAAACCAGAGATAAATTGTATTATTCAATATGCCTAAAATACATTGGTAATTTAGGGATAGGAAAGCCACAGTAGATACTACCACCCAAAAATGGAGAGAGTGGGAGTCAAATAGCAGCCACTGGTCCTTAGCAATTCTGAAATTTTGGTAGGCACATATTGCCAGCTCTCTGCTTTGGGCTCAGTTTTGCTCCCTTCAGAGCTTTGATTCAGTCTTTTTAGCCCTTGGATTTACCCTATGAGTTTCTTTCTTTTTTTTTTCTTCAATAAGAAATGGAGCATATTTTAGATTGAGTAGCGGCATTATTCACAATAGCAAAGACTTGGAACCAACCCAAATGTCCAACAATGATAGACTGGATTAAGAAAATGTGGCACATATACACCATGGAATACTATGCAGCCATAAAAAATGATGAGTTCATATCCTTTGTAGGGACATGGATGAAATTGGAAACCATCATTCTCAGTAAACTATCGCAAGAACAAAAAACCAAACACCGCATATTCTCACTCATAGGTGGGAATTGAACAATGAGATCACATGGACACAGGAAGGGGAATATCATACTCTGGGGACTGTGGTGGGGAGGGGGGAGGGGGGAGGGATAGCATTGGGAGATATACCTAATGCTAGATGACGAGTTAGTGGGTGCAGCGCACCAGCATGGCACATGTATACATATGTAACTAACCTGCACAATGTGCACATGTACCCTAAAACTTAAAGTATAATTAAAAAAAAAAAAAAGAAAAAAAAATATTTTTCCTTCTCACAGGAGAGGATTTTCTTTTTTAACTGTCTCAGAACTTTTAGTCCAAACTGGCAGTTTTTTCACCAGTGCAATTCTCTTAAAACTTGGTGATTGAGGGTACTGTGACTGAGATCTTTAAGATTTTTAGAAGCTTCTTCATCTTCCTCTGAGACACATCTTTAAGCCTTTCCGTAACCTCAAAAAGTGCCCTTCAGTATCCCCTAGGCTTGATGTTTACTATGAGGTCATGTGTTACTGGCAGCACCCAGAACTTGGTCATTACCTGAGTTAACTTCTAACTTTGTGAGCAATTTTCCAGGAAACTCTGGGCATAAGAAAAAAATGCTTTTTAACACAGCAAGTCATATCTTCTCTGTAGTTCCTTTAAATTTTGCTTTAACTCTAAACTATTATTTCTTTAGCTCCTCGCCCTTCTATATTTTATGATAGGAAGATTAAAAGCATCTAGTAGACACCTTCAATATTCTTTCTATAAATCTTAGCCAGACCTATTAATACTTTCATGTTTCTGCAGGTGACAATGTCACTAATTATTCTATACTACATAGCTTGGGTACTTTTTACTCCAGCCCTATTACTGCTAAACAATAGTAATTTTATCTATGCTCCTCGGCCCTTCACCTGTTACCTGGTACAAAAATCAAATGCCATGTATTTTACTAATTTGTTTTGATAGAACTCAACTTCTTGGTTCCAATTTCTGTTGCTGTATAAAAACCACCTTAAAAACTAATGGCTTAAAATAATAAATATTTATTTGTTCATGATTCTGGGCTTGATTGGGAAAGCTTGTCTGTGTTTTACATGGTATCTGTGAGGGTTGAATGGTACATGAGGCCTTCTTATATATCTGGTGTCTTACCTGGGTTGTATAGAGCAACTGAAATCAGTCTGGGAATCTCTGTTTCTCTCTTCATATGGCCTTTTTATGTCTTTCACAAGGCTTCTTAACTGGGCTTCAAAAAAGAGTATTCCAACAAGACAAGCCTTACTGTGCAAATGCTTATTGAGGTTTCATTTTCATTACGCTTTCTCCTGTCCCATTGGTCAAAGCTAATTATATCTAGTCACATGACCAATCTCAGAATTGATGAGGGAGAACACACAAAGGCATAAATTTCAGGGAGCTTAGTTGATTGGGGGCCACCAAAATAAATGTCTGCCACAAGATTTTTAAATAATTTTCTTGCCTTTGATCTCTCCTCCATGATCCATTCTCAAAGTTCCTACTAGAGTGTTTCTTTTTTGTTTTTTTTAAAGTAGAGATCTTATTCAAAGTATATCATTTGAATAATATATGATAAACTGAAGAGTTGTTTATGTATATACTCACATTAAAATAAAAATTTTAAGTTTCAGATAAATTGTCATTTTATTGTAATCAAACACTAGAATTTGAAGTAATTTCAGTTATATTACAGCACAGTTTTTTTAAATTAAAAATAACAACTAATGAGCAGTGAGCACTTATTATGTGTCAAACACCATAATAGGTGATTTGTATGAATTATATATAATGAGGAAAATGAAGCTATGAGATGAAACAACTTAACAACATCAAGCAGTTGGTAATGTACAGGAGCCGGGATGCCAAGCTAAGCCTCTTTGTTTCTAGGGAACAACACGTTAGCTATTTAAATAATGTCATATACTTTTTTGCTCTTTTGCTATTTCCTCCTAAATACTTCTATTCTACACAATGATATGTATATTCAAAATCTTCTATAAGCCATAGCTTCATTTTTCAATGTCTTTCACTATTCAACAGACACACAAGACAATTTTCTGACTCTGTACTATCACTCATGTATATTTGTCCATGAAATGGATTTTATTTACCTGAAGTTGGGAAATTCTTTTTATTTCTAATATCTCAACTCAAATATCAACAGTTCCCTCAACAACCCATACGTAACCCTCACTATATCTAAAGTGAACATATATTCTGGTTTGCTTGTCCTTGTTTACTCCTATTGTTTCAATGTAACTATTAATAGCCCACTTTCCACTCTCAAGAGTGTGTAGTTTGGAGATGATAACTTAGGTGGACAGTCTACCTACCCACAATTCATCAAACCTTCTCCTGACTCCTGAGAGCACATTATTATGTTTTTATTAGAATATTTAAAAGATAAGTATGGCTTCTTCCTGTTTCTTCTACAATGTAAACTTTTTGAATACATCTTTTATTACTATCTATGCCCCCTAGGCCTGTTACACTGCCAGTGCTAAAAATGTTTCTTCAGTAAATGAAAGGTAAGAAGGTTCAGAATAACAAAATCATTTCCATACTCCAGCAAAACTAGTAGCAATAATTTCCGTATAACTGATAATTATACTTGAAACTAACAAATTCACATGCATAAAAATCATCGAATGTCAAAAATTATTGTGAATTGATCTTTCAGTAAATTGGACATTTATCAATTTGCTTTTAGGCAAATTGGTATTCGATAAATTGATTCTTAGTAAATTTACTAATGCTCTCCTTGTTTAATGGCCGGAGAAGAGTCAACCTATATAATTGAAGCACTTGATTCTGTGTAGTTTGCTGTGTAGGAAAAGCAAATTAAGCTACACATAATTGAGTTATTTACAGTTATTTTTGTTAAGAGAACAAATAATAACTACTTTTTATTTTCTTCACTCTGTTAGATTCCGAAAGTCTGGTCTGCCTAATCAATGCTATTTTTAACAAATAAAGGAAAAAATAAAAACTTTATCTTAATACCAAAACCATTTTGAAAGTGATCCAGAATTTAGGAAAAGCCTGAAAGGTGTGGGAGCATTATATTTTGATCCTGGTTCCTGCTGCCTATTCAAAGCATTTCTTTTCATGTGTTAATTCAATAGAAAAGAGACTGGGCATCAAGTCTGTCTCTCTAGTATGTACTACACACTGAGAATGTGATAAATGTATTTATTCATTTTAACCAAATTCTACCACAACAAAACAATTTAGAGGCCCCATTGAGTCTATCATAATGGGATTTTACCTGTACTTTGATTGAATTAAAACATCCTATATAGAAATCAGCTATTTAAACATCCTCTACAAAGACCTGAATCATAATGTTTTTCTCTGAAGGAGCACATTATTTACTGAAGTTATAGACAGAGACTAATTAATCCACATTTTGGATGGTCCCACTGCTGGTTTCTGACAATGTGCTCTGCATCCCACCATTCACATAATTCCCTCCACAGAAAGCCCATATGAAATTTTCTAAGCAGGAATCCACATCAATTTCTTAGAAACAGCTCAGACTTTTCATTATGCTTCTGATGTTTATAGGAGGATTTTTTTTTTCATATTACTAACTACCATGTATTTAGAATTAGAAATTTGTTTACACAATTTTATTGTATCTATTTATCTTTCTTCCCAAAATGTGTTTTAATAAAGATAGTAAATACCACATGATTACTTTGTAAAGTCATAGCATCAACCAAAAGAGAATATAATGATAATCAATAATCACCAGAAAGCCATCTCATTATGATTGTTTTAGCATATGATAGAGGTTTTGCCTAAGGCAAAGCCAGGAGCTTCATTTATTTCAAAGAGATAAAAACAAGGAAATATGCACATTTTGCATTAAATATTATTATGCAATTGAGCTCTATGAGAGATGGAGAGGAAATTTATATTCACATGTACATTTTCTCTAACCTTTTGAGACTTCCTGGTGACCACAGGGACACTGTTATGCTAGCTATTCTGCAAGTCTAACAGCAGCTCATTCTGAAGAGCCAATGATTGCACACACCTTTGTAATAACATCAGATTTTCATGTGACATGACATTTGCTATTATATGTTATTTTTTTTAATTGCAAAGCTGATGAGTTTAAGTCAACATATTTCTTTCCCACTCCTTCTGCTTGTCAGCTGTAGCTGGATTGATAAAATGCAAATGAACAAATCATTAATGAGTACTGGTTATGAATCTCTCAGGCAGTTCAGGACCCTATCAAATCCTGCACCTATTACTTTGTGTGATTGATGTACTATTGTAAGTGATTGCTCCTGATCTTATTAAATCTTATTGATTTTTTCCCAGTTTCTATTTTATGCAGGGCCAGGCTTGTGCTATTATGAATGTTGCTGAACACTGTTAATCAAGCTTACACAGCTATTTTGATGGCAAACAATTAGAACTCCGCAGCTCTACCTTGCAATTAGCTTCAGGGATACGGACCTGCACACCCTAATAATGAAAGAGATCTCCTTCAAGCACGGTAATGAGATTTACAATTATGACCCCAAATAACCTCTGAAAAATCACCAATCTGCAAATTTAGATGGGTTTATCAATAATTTTCTCCCTTTTTATGAAAATAAATTTGATAATTTTTCTCAACGATAACATTTCCTGGCAAAATCATTCTTCCTATCCTTGTAATATATCACAAAGTGTAAACATTTCTGATTGTATGGAATTGCTGTTATAAATACTTGACTTACAAATGCCTAAACAGATTTTTTACACTATTAAAAAATTCCTCAATTAAGTACATAATATTTATATTTTCCAAATACAACTATGAAACCTGTTAAATAAAATAGAGAATGCAAGTATTGTTCCTTTTTTCATTAGTTGGTTTATTCACTCAGAAAACTTTTATTAAGCATCTACTATGAGTATAGTACTGTGGCAGAATCTGTGAATCATATAAAGACAATTGAACATTACTTCCTGCTCTTAAGTACTCTTCAATAATTTTACAAATGTATAAATTAATATTGTTTGAGTATCCATGTCAATGCAATTTCATTTAAACATAGCTGAGAGAATCTTACGGATAAATTCTATTTCTAACCTCTGCATTCCTCAAGTACAAATTTATTTTTATTCCTTATTCACAGCAAAATACATCATTTCTTTATTTATTCAGAATGCAGTATCGAGAGAGATTTTTCTTATTCAGCCACATCTTTTCCTCTTGTCACATAGGAAGAGATGCAGTTCTTTACCTGCTTTCTTAGCAATTATTTTATTCTGATTCCCACCTTCTCATTTGCCTCACTGTGTTAATTTTATCTCTCCTGTTTCTACTGACTGTTTTTAATTTTTTTTTTTTTGTAACAGGAACAGGTTACCTACCCCTACAGCAAAGCAAGTAACCAATTAACTAACCACTCCAACCTATATTTGTCGCTAATGTTATATAACTACAATTTCTTCCAATTTTTCATTGCCAAAGTTCTGCTATCAAAGTTTGATAACTGTGGCCTCCACCAATGGCAAATGTCATTTTGAAAACCAGCTCTGTTGATAAAAGCTCGAAATAAACCGTTTAACTTCCAGAGTGTTTAATCGCAAGAAAAGTGTTAAGACAGACCTCTCCAATCTTGGGGCCTCATTCTATGTAAGGCATGGGGTGAGGTTGATATAGGGTCAGAGTGGTGATAAAAGTCAGGGATATTAGTTGTCCACAATTACTAGCACCTGGCCTATTACAGCCTGGCCTGCCTGACTCCCAATTAAACAAACAGCCAGACCAATTTTAACTTCCTTATTTTTCTTAGTGGTATCGTGCTGTAAGAAGTGAAAAGGGCAAGACAGTAGTTTTAGAGGCAGAAAGTAGAGGATCTGGGATCTTGTCTGCAACCACTTATGAGCTGTGTAACATTAGGTAAATTACCCATCTGAGCCTGAGTTCGCTCATCTGATATTTTGAACTCATCAAGGGCTATCTATTGTCAAGAATTAGAAATAATGTATCCTGTACTACACATGACCATAAAATTGTCACCTTACTTATGCTATCTTCCCGAATAATATTTCTCTACCTGCTTTGAGAGAAATAGACTTCATAACCTTCTACCTACCTAACAATGTCAATGCTAATTAGATAGGGGAGACATCTGACCCAAGCTTGAGCCAGACAGAAACTGTTACCTTCTTCTCTCTCTTATTTGAACACAAGAAGAGCTTACCAGTATTTTGTAGTAAAACTTGTAACCTATAAAGTCTAACTTAGGGTTTTTATCCATGCAAATTAAAGCTAATGGCAAGCTGAAATTGTAGGAAAACATTTGGAAAGCCTGCCAATACACAGCAGAGACTGGAGTAGACGTGCCTATAAAAACAGGTTAAGACACCTTGCGGGGAGAGAGAGAGAGAGAGAAAATTTAGTGTACAAGCACACCCAAGTGAGCAGTGCCCTGGTTCTTGATGTTCTCCAGTTCCCATGAAACCCAACTAAATTTTAATGGCACGAAACATTACAATATTAATCTTTCTTACATTTGTTTGTGGTTGTGTGAGTTAATTGGGGTGTTAATCTAATAAGTGACAGCTTCGGTTATTTATTCATTCAATGAGGACTTATGATGACATATTCTGGGCTCTGAAAAGCAACAGTAAACAAATCAGGCAAAAACCCTGCCTGTTGAAATTGTAATCGCACTTCCTCTGTTACAATATCCTTTTCTCCAAACCTTGGAGTAATTTCTGACAGTTTTAAATTTCTTGTCCAGCTGATGAACAATGCTTGGGGATTCTTTCTTGTAGATATTGACTGTTCTTTCCACTGACTCTCACTTTGGCCAGATTCTCATGGCAGTATATGCACACGTTGAAACAGATCTCCATATCTTTTGTATGACACCACTCCAGGCTGTCTTGCAAACTTCTAGACAAATCTTCATAAAGTCAGACTTTGACCACATTATTTTCCTGTTGTAAATAATTGCAGACTTCTCACTTATCCATTTCCAAATTCAGTTTTAGTAAAAACTCACTAACATTAGCCCATTTTTTTTCCAGCTAGATCTCCTACCAGCTTCTTCATCATTGGCTCTACATTATTCATATCATATATAATTCCACACTTGTGTCTCTGGGTTGTACTTATACTCCATTACTTTCCTAGAATTCACTTCTCTGTTTGAGTTTTAATTTCTTTCTAGACTCTGTTTTCTCAGTTAGAATCCTAGCCTGCTCATTTATCAGCCATATAAAATTGGGAAAGTTATTTAACTAACCTGTACCTCCGTTTTCTTATCTACCTATAAAAGTGCTAACCTCATAAGACTATTAATTTTTTCATATTACGGTAGACAGCCTCTAAGATGGATTCCAGTAATTCTAGGCTTTCTGATATTCACACCCTTGTGTAATGTTATCTTCTTCATAATGGCCTGAACTTTTAGACTTCCTTCTAATGAATAGAGTATGGCAGAACTGAATGGATGCCACTCTGAGATTAAGATACAAATGACTGTGGCTTCCATTTTGGGTGTTCTCTTTAGTACTCCCTTGGATTATTCACTCTGGAGAAAATCAGCTTCCACATCATGAGTGCTGTGGAGAGGCTCACATGAGTGAACTTGGAAGAAGATCCCCCGAGGCCTGGCAACAACCAAATAAGCTTGGAAGTGTGCTCTTCAGCCCTGCTTGAGCCTTGACAGGATAGCTGCATGGACCAACTCACAGTTTGACCACAGCCTTATGGGACAAATGGAGCCAATAACACCCAGCTAAGCCGTACCTAGATTCCTGATGCACAGAAACTGTAAAATGATAAGTGTTTGCTGTTTTAAGCTGCTAATTTTGGGTAAAATTTGTTATATGCAATAGATGACTAGTAGAAGGATTAAATGAGATAATTCACGTAAAGAACTTAGCATGCACCCAAACAATGGTAACTGTTAATTGAACTGCTAATAGTATGGACCACACTTGCCTTTCCCTTTTCTCAATTTTCATAAATAGATTAATCTATAATAATCCTACAGCTATAATTTGATACTTTATGTTACTAAAGAAACTAGTATATACATATATTTACATATACATATGTGCTTATATGTGTATATATGTTTGCATATATATCTATATTTTTATGTGCATCATATATGTATGTGTGTATATGGTGTGTGTGTGTGTATGTGTGTAAGTCTTTGAGTTCAAGGCTCTTTGGCTTTATCTTAAGCACTGTGTTAGCTTATACAAAATGTGAATTTATTGTATGATGAATAAATTGATGCTAGATAGAATGACACACTTTGATCCATTAGGCTTGCTTTAAGAAAACTCTGCAAGCTGCAGAGCTGGTATTTCTGGAATCCATTTGGGGTGACTGCGAATTGGGTCAAAGGGAATTAAACAGATGGAATTATCTGGTTTCATTTGAGTCAGCTGAGAAAATAGAAAGGCTAGCCTCAATTTCCATAGTCAGCAGTACATAATCTTTAATTTTGGACAAAAAGAGATAATTAAAACCAATTTATATTATCAAAAATGTTTTCAAATACTAGTAAATGGTGAGCCACATACACTAATCTTGAAAGCTTAGTTATTGGGTAGGAAGGATTTTGAATTGCTTTGTGTGTGCTTTAATTGTTGTCAAAAGGCTAGACTATTGTTTATGTTCCTTTTTTCACCACATCCATTAGTTTAAATATTACATGGTTGCACAAATTAAAATGCTACAGACATTCAGTTAGAAACCTAGAGGCAAGTTTCTGACCTAAAAAGCACACAGATTTGGTAGACTGACAGATCTGGGCTCCAATCCAGGTTTGGTCACTTACTAAATTTGTGTCTTTGAGTAAATGAGGTAAATTTTCTTAACCTTGGTTTCTCATTGTCTAAAATGGAGATAATGATATTTGCCTTGTAGAATTATTCTGGTGATTGAATCAGGTTATAAAGTATCTGCTTCATAGACATCACTAGCCCTTTACTCCTACTATTTTTATGCATGTTCATATAAACAATTCACATTAAGAAACAGAAGTCAATTAAGTAACAAGTAAGATGAAAATATCTCAGTTCAAAAATAATGCCTGATATCCAACTAAATTTATTTGACTTGTTCAGTGTGGTAGTCCTTGAGTTCAAAAGATTTCAAATAGTTTGAAAAATTGTGAGAAGTCTAAAACATTGGGAATGTAGATTAACTGTGGAAGAGAAGGTGCTGTGGCTACATATCCGACATCACCTTCATGGCCAGAAAGTTTTGCAGTTTCTGGCTGACTAAACAGGCACCCTCATCTTTCCACATGGACCCATGAGCACTCTTCCCAAATCTACCTTTTTGGTCAAAGAAGGTTAGAGGACATCTGAGGAGAAGTGGTAAGGGGTGAGTCTGGAAAAGGAGGGAGAGCCAGATTGAAAAGGCTTAAAGGCTTATTTTTGCTTTTCTGAGATAATTCAGGTTTTATTCTTTAGTCAATGAGAAAGCAACAGAAGTTTTAAAAAATCAAGTTTATGGAAGATGGGGAGGTCAACTAATGACAGAGCAGAGAACAGACTAGAGACTAATGTAGAGAAGGATGCTTTGGAGCTCACTGCACCATGGACTAGACTAGGGCAATGGGAAAAGAAAGAGGAGAAGAAGGAGACACAAAACTCAAGGGATTCCTGAGGTCAGAAAAGAGGTGGAATCTACAGACTTTGTCAACTGAATGAGGAAGCAGAATATAAGATCACACCAAGTTTTCTAGGATAATGAACTCCTGGGTTAATAGAGACAACATAATTAGAAAATGATAACACAAGAAGTGAAAGAAAGTGATTTACTTGAAGGCTAAAGGAAATAAGTGGATAATGAATTACATTTTAAAACAAGTATCTGTAGTTTGGTGTGACAGACACTAATTTTTTTTTTTTTTTTACTAGGCAGGATAAAAGTACCAGAAAACCTATGTTTGCATTAATAAATCCTCTTTAAATGTTATAACTTAATAGGTACAATATATTAATGCATTGCTAAACATGAAATTCTAAATTTAAGCAAGCATTTAAATGAAATTGTCAATCAGATTAGCTTTATTATTGCTACAAACTTCAAAAATTATTTTGCCAGCTCACTAATAACTGTGAACTCACTCTTAGAACTCCTAGATATATTTTGAAATCATGTTTCTTCTGAAACAGGCACACCAAGTAACTCCTGAGTTTTGGTAAATCTTCAGTGATCAGCATGAGTTTGTTGTGACTGTCTTATGTTAAGTGGATGACTTTTTAGTTTTCTGGAATATAAGAACTTCAAGCTCAAAATAACCTTGGAACTTGTAGCTATTTCTGAGTAATGTCTTAGATATTGCTACATTAAATGAGCCTAAGAGCTATGTTTAGTTGATTCTCACCCCTTTTTTTTAATCACTCTTCATGATACCTAAAAAAAAAAAAATAGGTATTTCTGTCTTTTCTCCTCTACAGTCAAGTAGGGGAAAAGGTTATTAGAGTTTCCGGTATTGTGCTTAATTTAAAAATACTCTTGTAATAATTTCTTATACCGACTATTACTTGATGGAGCAACTGCTACTCTTAAAAGTGGCAGAAAACTCTATCCATGAAACTCATAAAAGAACAGGGTCCATTTCAACCTTTCAGAAGCTTTTTGACTCCACTTTCTAGGGCTTAAATCCCGGAATAAGAAATAAAACTTCTATGGTAACCTTGACAGTCCATTTCCAAGAATGTCCAAAATTACCTTTTTAATTGTGGACACTTAGGAATTTCTTTAACTATTACTTCTCACATAACCACCACCAGGAAATGAGGGGATTACATAAACAGTGCCTGAAAACTTTAGCTTCAAACACAACGTTGCCTCTGAGCCAGAGTCGGCCAGTAACTTGCAGCTGTTGATTAACATGAGCCATAATCGCCGGGCACAATGGTTCACCTCTGTAATCCCAGCACGTTGGGGGGCCGAGGCGGGTGGATCACGAGGTCAGGGAATAGAGACCCTCCTGGCTAACACGGTGAAACCCTGCCTCTGCTAAAAATACAAAAAATTAGGCGGGCGTGGTGGCACGCGCCTGTAGTCCCAGCTACTGGGAGGCTGAGGCGGGAGAATCGCTGGAACCTGGGAGGAGGAGGTTGCAGTGAGCCGGTATCGCGCCACTGCATTCCAGCCTAGGTAACAGAGCAAGATTCCCTCTCTAAAAAAAAAAAAAGCGCTAATCTAGCTCTTAATTTCCTTTCCTCCAGTTGCTCAACAACATAGCTATCTACTTTGTACAGAATGCCATGTTTGTGGCTGCAAGTAGGATATATAGATACATTCATGCATATATGTAAATATAAACATTTAGTATATTTAAATACATGCACATATGTATTTATATTTAAGTGTATATATATATTTATATTTAAATATATCTATATTTTAAAATCACGATAAAAGAGAACCCAAAAAGGCCATGGAAACAAGGCACCTACCATCAAGTTTATTATCAAGTTGGAGAGAAAAATATATGTGTAAGATAGCTGAGTAGTTACAGTAATAAATGAATATTGATAAAATTTGGCAAAAAAAGTACTTATGAAGAACAGAGTAATTAGTTGATTAATTAATATAAATTATAAAAATGAAGAAAATTAAAGGAAATACCTCAAAGGTACTTTTTTTAAGGTAACATATTCCTATGGTTAATACTGAGTGTCAACTTGATTGGATTGAAGGATACAAAGTATTGATCCTGGGTGAGTCTGTGAGGGTGTTGCCAAAAGAGATTAACATTTGGGTCAGTGGGCTGGGAAAGGCAGATCCACCCTTGGTTTGGTGGGCACAATCTAATCAGCTGCCAGTAAATATAAAGTAGGCAGAAAAACTTGAAAAGGAGAGACTAGCCCAACCTCCCAGCCTATATCTTTTTCCCATGCTGGATACTTCCTGCCCTCGAACATCAGACTCCAAGTTCTTCAGTTTTGGGACTCGGACTGGCTCTCCTTGCTCCTCAAGCTTGCAGAGAGGCTATTGTGGGACCTTGTGATCATGTAAGTTAATACTTAATAAACTCCCCTTTATATATATATATATATATATATATATATATATATATATATATATATATATATATAGCTCCTATTAGTTCTGTCCCTCTAGAGAACCCTGACTAATACAGATTTTGGTACCAGGAGTGGTTCTAGAGGAACGGAATATTAAGAACGGAGTTCTTTTGTTGCTTTTGGGGTTTCTGGCGTTGGCTGCTTAATATGATTAGACCCAAAATTGCTAAGGACTCTACTTCTGATAGTGTGGAGAACACTGATAGTCCTTGGTGTGGACTTTTTAGATAGTTATGCAAAATAAATGCATTTGGCACTCCTGATTCACTGCTTGTGAGAGGCAAGGAGCTGAGTAACCCTATACATAATGCCTTTGATTATATGTGGAAAACCAAGGAACATAATGCAGCTGGTTGGTTGCTCCTAAGTTCAGTGGACAAAGTGATGAAAGACAATCATGAACTCAGGGATTCTGTCTCCCAGCTTCAGAAGCAGATACTGAACCTCAAATATGCTAAGACTGCCCTGAGAGAGAGTTTTATCTCCTGTAGAGAAAGTGCTGAAATTGTGGAAAAACAGACACAAGCTCTTATCATGCGAGTGGCTGGCCTGCAATGAAAGATGGCTGCACAACCTCACCAGGTGTCTACTGTTAAAGTGAGGGCATTGATTGGAAAAGAGTGAGACCCTGAAACTTGGAATGGGGGCGTGTGGGAAGACCCTGATGAAGCTGGGGACACTGAGTTTGTAAACTCTGATGAACCTAATTTTTTTTTTTTTTTTGCCAGAAGGAACAGCTTTTTTTACTTGTATCTGATTAAAACGTCATTATTTTTTGGAACCAATATAGAAAAACTAGAAAATATGGATGATAATATGTAAACATCACTTATAATCCTACTAAGCAGAGATAAATTTGTCTCTGTGATTCCATGTTTCGCATCTATAATTACAGAATTGTATGTAATTATTGTCTTAGTCTCTGAGTGGATGCTATGGTATGCCACCCAGATACCCTCTTCAGCCCTGAGACATTCATTCCTCAGCTACTGGGAGTGTTGGACCTACTTGCCCTCAGCTGAGTGGTTGGTTCTTTGGCAGTTATCCTCGGTTGAAGGGATTTCCTTGGCTGAATCTTCAACACTTCCCTCTGCCCAATCCTTCTTCTTTTATTCCCCTAAAGGTGTTAATTCCAAAGGCACATCTCAAAAGACTTCCTGTAAGAGAATCTCTGTCTCAGTCTGTTCCCCAGGAAACTTCATCTAATACACTCTTCAAGTGATTTATTTAATCTGTTTTCCTCCACTTGAAAATATTTATTATTAGCAGAGCAGAATTTCAAATTATGTGTAAAATGTTTTCAGTGACTCCATGGTCTTTTATTCCATGAGCACACTATTCTATATTATTGAAAAGTTAGGAAAGGAATTTAGGGTTAGAAATACAGGAGAACTGTGGGAAACAAAGACTGATGTTAAGGCTGGAACATGAAACAGTCAACTATAGGAAAGGCATGCATATTTAACTTGACAAGAGCAGAGATTCTAAAGAGTGAGAACAGTTAGCTAGGAAACGCAATTGACAGTGGAACACTGAAAGCGTAAGATAGCCAGATTTAGAATAATGAAAAGTAAGCAAATGACTCCTTGGAAAAAGAAGGACTGGAGGAAAATTATTTTAGAGGATACAGGGAATTAAGTACAGTGGAGAAACCCTGGAGGCAAGGAAATGACTAGGTCTCTAGTACAGTTATGCAGATGAGACACCCTGGATGCCTGAAATAAAGTGTTGGCTATTAAGATGGAAAGGAGGCTTAAGAAATGTAACAGACCAAAAAAAAAAAAGTGCCAGGGAACATGAAAATGATTATGAAGGATTTACCCTGGGGAACTGGGAGAAAGACCTTTAATGTTAGTGATGAAATTGGGAAAGAGTGACTGTTGGTAAGAGAAGATGATTAACTTACCATGTGATGGGTTAAATTCCTGGTATCAGGATTTCCAAGAGGAGATATGTGGGTGACTCATTACATAATGCAGAAAGAAGAAGGTGAAATAAATTTTTTTTTCTGTGTGAGATGTGCAAAAAAGAAAGGTTTAATTACAGCAAAACAAAGCAGTGTTACAGCAATTCATATATATATATATAAGTATGCAAGGCACAGGCGTTTTCTCAAATAGTATTATCAGTAAGAAGTCTTATCTACCTAAATAATACAGAATGTTATAATTGTACACTTTTCCTATCACTTTGAAAACTAAGTATAAAATATCAGACTTCTTGGGACAATAAGCAGATCTCATATTTATAGAAAAATAAACATGCTACTTAATCAATGCCAAGCTTCATTACTCACAATAACAAAAGTGAATACCATTTTATGTAGCTTGATCAGATTTGCCACATTTTGATAAATTCTTTTTTTTTTTTTTTTTTTTTTTGAGATGGAGTCTCGCTCTGTCGCCCAGGCTGGAGTGCAGAGGAGGGATCTCAGCTCACTGCAAGCTCCGCTTCACGGGTTCACGCCATTTTCCTGCCTCAGCCTCCAAAGTAGCTGGGATTACAGGCGCCCGCCACCATGCCCGGTTATTTTTTTGTATTTTTAGTAGAAACTGGATTTCACCGTGTTAGCCAGGATGGTCTCCATCTCCTGACCTCGTGATCCACCCGCCTCGGCCACCCAAAGTGCTGGGATTACAGGCATGAACCACTGCACCCGGCCGATGTATTCTTAAAATATATTTGATGTTAAATATGATAAAATTAGAATTATTTTGTGAACAAAAAAATTAATTAAAATTATTTTGGAGAATTAGCTTGGAAGCTTAAACTTGCTCTACAATCAAGTTAAAGGATCACCCCTTTTTTGAACCATTTTCAAAACAAAGGATCAGTGTTAACTGGGAATTTATTAGTACAATTCACTGGTTCTTTCTCCAGCTTGCTCACAAAGTAATTATTTCTGGTAGCTTTTGAGGAGCACACAGTAGTCTTGTGTATGATATTAAGCTCTAGCCTTCCAGGCTGATGGTGGCTATCCAAGAAGCCATTTCAGAATCTATTGATTCTTCCCTTGCTTCCAAGCCCCACTGAAATAAGCGTGATGTTTGTGCCAAGTGTGCAATCTCACAATGATCCAAAAGCCACAAACAAGACCTCAAATTGGTACTAGTTATTCTGGATCACAGCGAGTCTAAGGAACCTTACATTGCACATAGAAATAAAAGAGACACTTTCATGAACTATCTCACATTTTGTCATTTTGTGTCTTGCAGCCTTCCTTCCGCACCATAAAATAACACCCTATAAAAAAAGCTTCTTTGTTTTCTGTGATATTTGAGATAATCACCTCGCTGTCCTTGCCATTGCTTTCCTTCTCTATTGCATGTATCTCTTAGCTTTATATTTTTTCAACGTCCTTAAAAATTGGCTTGTGTAAATTGATTTCTCCTGGTCCTTTACCAGAAACTCCTAGTCAAGTATTCCAACACTGGCAACATCTGAATTTGCGGTCCTAGTTATCTTTGTTTGGGTGACCATATAGAGATCAATACCCAAAATTTAGAATTAGGAAAGTCTAAACATTGGCATCAGATACATACTAAAAATAATTAATTGATTACTGGAATTTAAAATATCAACATTTATAGGCATGCTGTTACATTATAATAGAAATTAGGATTTTTGACCACACAAACATGCCCTAGCAGCATTTGTTTTTGGCACTTCTTTAAGCTTTTTTCTCTCTCTTTTTAACATTACACGTTTCTCACCTATTTTGCCAAGGCTTATAATCCACAAAACTTCTGCAGGGATTTCCTAGTCTAGTCATTCTTTATTACATATTCCAGCAAATTTTCATAATACACATCTATGAATAAGTGTAACAAATTTGTAGCTTGCATAAAATAATTAAACAAGAAAACATCAATGTTCAACATTTAAAAGAAGGAAAATAATACTGAATGATGCTTAATATAGAAGAATAAGCAAAAACTGCAGTGGATAATATTTGTAAATGACTTATAATTCACTTTATCTATATTAATGTCTATGTTAGTTCTTAATATATAATGTATTTATTTTTATATTGAGGATTTAATTCAGCTCAAATAATCCTTTACTTTTTTTTAGTATCTTGAATTCAAAAAATCATTTTTGGTATAAATAAGGGCTGCTTCCTGACATAGATAATGCTGGCTTTTGTAGTGATTAACCTGATAGTCAGTTAAACAAATCAGATATGCAAACTAGAATGTGTAAAGAAAGCCTGTTTTTACTATAATCAATGATTACTACAAAAAGAAAATTAGCTATTTTTTAAACCTTTACTTGCACTATGCCTAGTATCTTTCATATAATTACTAGCTACATTATTTCATATAATTCTCATTGTAGCCCCATAAGAAACATCTTTTAATGACCAATGGTATGAATACAATGGTATAAATAATGTAATTGAGTTGTGGGAAAATTAAACTCATCCATGGTCATAGTGGGGAACTGAGATTGAAACCCATGTTTGGCTATCCCAGATCTACTGCAGCAGCCTCTGTCAGATTGGCCCACTGTGCAATTGCTCCTCCCTATTTCAATATTGCTCCTTTCATCTGTATCATAAATTCCCTCCAATCTTCCCACAGGCACCCAAAACCAGATGGGCAATGCCTATCATTTAATGTAATATATACATCTTTCAATATAAAATAAGGGTTCTTCAGTAATACACATAATTGCTTCTTTATATTCTCCTTTACATCCCTGCTTTTTTCTTCTCTGATGCACAATGTGGCACTTTTCTTCATTATGGAAAGAAAACATTTGTGCTGTGTGCAAGAAGGAGAGTTTCTGATTTTTTCATCATGAAAAAGAAATACCACAAAATAAGAAAATGCAGTGCTGAGATGTTAGAATACATAGCTAATTGTGTCACTCAAATACAGTTTATGTTTATAGGCAGGACTACTTTCAAATATGAAAGTGGTAAAGATATATGATAAGGGTATAGGAAAAACAGTAGAAAGAAAGATTGGAAAGATTTGCTCTAACTTGTCTCTCTCTGTTTGAAATTGCATTTCTTAATTTTAGATAATTATCATTAGAACCCCTTTGGTGATTGCAGCAGCAAACTGTTCCATTGAAATCTTTGGGTTTCATGACAGGAAACTTCAATTCATCAAACTAAGCAATTCTGCATTTCACATCATGTATGTTAACTCTGTAATAATGGTCTATCATCACCAGGTACACAGATTAAAAACACATACATCAAAGTACAACACTCCATGCCATGTTAGAAATATCATTAATGCTTGAGGCTTATTTTTTCCAAAATGTATTTTTCAGTTTTGTTTTCAAAGGAAACAAATTGCATGACTAGCAATTTCTTATACAATAAGTGAGTAATATTTTAACACTTTTGATTCCATATAAATTATATCCAAGTGGTCTTTGTTCATCAAAAATAAAGAGTCTACAGTTGGAATGCACACATACACACATATGTGTGTGTGTGTGTATATGTGTGTGTGTGTGTAACAAAAACTTAGGCGTTAAGTGAAATGAAATTACCCAACCATGAGTGATTTGGTGTGAATTATTAGACAATCTCTGACTTGGAATAATTCTCAACCCAGCTTGCAGGGAATAGTGAATTGAGAGGAGTTAGTGAGATGCTTCAAAAAAGTCTTGTAATCCTGTCTTTCGGGAGGGGATATGACATTTTGGTAAATTAGAAAGTAGAGGTTGCTGGTGCCTTTCAGAAGATGTAAAACGCTTCACTTGGTACTAATGTACATAAAGCAATTAGTTACCTGTCATGATGGGTGTTCCCTAAGGCAGTGCACTTTCTCCATTAGTATTTATATCTACATGCCATTATACATTGGGCAGCACTAAATAGATGAGATACGGTCAGAGAATTACTCAAGTCATGTGCCATCAAGGAGAGAGATATTAGCAAACATTATTAGCATACAGGTGGAGCTGGATTACTTAGACAGTTTCCAGTGTGATATTTATTGTAAAATGCTTGCTGAAAATGTAACATAAACTGATTAACCCTTAGAGAATTTTTTTTTAAATCAGTAAATATTTTTGGCTAGTGATCTTGAACATGATGGTTTTCTTAGAGGTCATATTCTCCCCCTACCCTTCTCCAAATAACCCTACCCTTTTCAGCTAGAAAATTCAATGTCTCTTCTATTCATAAATTATTAAAAATGCAAATACTTAATTAAGAGATCTTAAATATAAAAGCAAATCACATCCTGTCACATCTTTGGCTTAGGGTATAGATACAAAATGAAAGCAAGGTTATGTTATTTTATGTTATTTGCCTCTAAGTACCTTCTTAATCATTTCCTCCTTCTTTCTCCACCCACAGCTCTTGAATATTCATATGTTTTAAAATATAATCTACTTTCAACTTGGCCTTTTTCAAATATATATTCTGTTTAAAATGCTATTAAGTTTAAATTCACCAAATTTTCTATGGAAATGATTAGAGCATAATCTTTCTATGATTAGAGCATAATCATTCTCACTCACTAGACTTGCAGAAAATGTTTATGAATGTCTTATATATTCAATGTATTGAAAATTATCAGAGAGTCTGTACTCTGGTTTAGGGTTCATATTTTGTTTAGTACTTGCCACACAGTGTACTATTTACTTCTATATAGGTCTCTTTCTCACATTTATTCATGATGCATTTTCAGGCCAAGTAGAATAACTTGTATAAATAACACTGAAACACTGAAACACTAAAGTTATTTATGATATTTGTTTCAAGAATTTAAAACCATTGTTATTTATCATTCATCTAAAAATTATGGGCCTTTTCCAAATGAGTTTCCATGCTTCACTATGAGGAAGGAGCTAAAAATAATTGGTTAATAGTCTCAGAAATATTTTTTCTAAACACATCTTAAATATAAAAATTAAACATTTTTCTACTGGTATTGATTGGAAATATTGCTGTTTAATGAAATTCATTGTTTCATTGCATACTTGGAAATTCCAGATATTATTAATAGAATGGAATTTTAATATCAGTTCATTTGAAGCTTTCAGACATACAGAAGTTTTAAATCTTAAAGAATTTAAGATTCACCATGTACCTACTAATGTTTTTGAGTCATACATATTTACATAATATTTAGTAAACAAAAAACTGTCCATAACTTAAAACATACAATATTTCTCTAAGTCATGTGTTCTGAGGCTAGGGAATTAACTAGCATGGCAGCTAAATAAAAGTCACTTTTACTTATTATATTTTTTATAGCCACTTCCATCGTAAGACATAGAATAAAGAAAATTGGATTATAAAATATAAATATATAACTCCTAAAACAAGAAGAGAAAGATATAGCTACATGCACATTGGTGTTTAAATTTCACATCTGTGCATGCGACCCTAGCCATATTATTCAGAGTTGAGGCATTCAGTACACACAGAAAGAGTACAGAGTGTCCTTGAAGGATTCTTTCTATTGTAAATCTTGGACAAGGAGAATTTAGCCTTGAGTATGAACTCAAGGCAAAATCTGTAGAGAATAAAGAAGACTAAATCGTCTGGAAATATTTCTAGATCAACATTCCTCGATATCACTCAGAGAAGAAATGTTTAAAATCCTGCACATGATATGCCACATAGGACAGGATCTAAAGGTGATTAACATTCTCTCTCATTATAAAATTCTATACAACCCCACTCTATTGCTGTTTTCTAAATAATAATTATACAAATATGCTTCCAACCATTTTGCCAGCCTCAAGAAATGTCTTATGAATTAGCTAATACAACTGAATTGATTGGATAGTGAATCATACTATCTGATAAATATATTGCTCATTTTTTCTAACTAATTCAATCATTGCAAACATACTAGGTTGAGGTAAGATATATAAGGTATATTTACTCATTTCAGGGTGAAATATATAAATCCCAAGCCATCATTTTACTAAATGTTAGGATGATAATTATTTTGTAACTAAGCATACAAAACCTAATTCAACCTTAATGAAGTGTTGCCAACTTTTTTAAAATTCATGACATCATACTGGGATAAATACTAATGTATCCAGAATATTTTACTTAATTATTGCTTTATCAAGTTCCATTGCATGATTATAAAAAAGAAAGGCGTCAACTGAGTTATACCTCAGGTTTTTACCTGGTTTTGTTTCACTGGAGGGGGGAAATGAGCTCAGAAATTAGCCAACACTTTGTTTAACAGATATTTATTGAGTAAGTACTTTGTGCAAAATACACTGCTAGACAGGACTAGCTATATAATTTGTTAGACCCAGTGCAAAAGGAAATTTTAAGAACACTTGTTCAAAATTTAATAATTTGAAGATAGAGACAACAGAGCATGAATCCAAACCTGGAGCCCTTCCAAGAGTGTAGCCCCATGTGACTGTACACTTCACACACCCGTGAAGCCTGCCAGACTGCTGGACGATACACAGTACCTAAGGAATAACGTGACATTTCTATTTCGGGTCAAAATCAGGAAAGGCAATAAGGAGGTTTATTGTGCTACCCCTCACATGAAAGCAAACCCGAATAATTGTTTTTATTTTGGGGAGTTAGGAGAGGTTTGTGAAAGAATTAGTATGTGAAAGATAGGCAGGGCTTAGCATTGTGGAAATGGGGAAATGCAGTTAGACAAGGGCATATAACTGAGCATAAGCTTAGGGATAGAAAAGAGCAACGTGTGCTGGATATAGTGTGTAGATTGGGTTCATGTAGAGTAGACAGGGGAGATAAAGTTAAAGTTACAGGTTGGGATCAAAACAAGGGATTACATGAATGCTAGTATAGTGAGTTTGAATTTCACCTTATAAGCAAATGGAAGGCTTTGAGTAACATGATCGCAAGCAGGCTGCAGGGCGAAATGGGAGTAGAAGATGAGGGGAGACACAGGGGCCCAATGTCTAGTTAGTAAGACAATTACACTAGTTATCAGGGCCTGTATTAGAGAGACAGCAATAAATGCGGAAAACAAGGACTGGATAAAAAAGGCATTGCAAATGAAGTATTGATAGACATGGGAGGCCATGGACAAGGATTATTTAAATGACCATGACACTCAAGCAACTCAGACAAAAAGAAGAAAAAACGATGTTCTTGGACAATTTAGAAATAATTCCCTGGAAAACTAAATGATGAGTCTATTGACAAACATAGAAGTAGAACGTGTGCAATGCAATAGGAAGAGAATATTTGGCCATAAACTAGATTGACTTTTTTTGAGAAATAAAAGGAATCCTAGTATTTGACAGCAGGGATGATTTTATCTGTGGGTAGATAGAAAAATACATTTTTATGTTACTATCTGTTTCTATAGCATGACAATCAGGGAACATGTATGTGCATCATATTTGGCTTGCACTTGTTCTTAGATAATTTAGAAAGGTCTTTTTCTGTATTAAGTGCTGTATGGGAGCAATAGTAATCCATTCATCTTTAGTTTTGGATCCCCGAATCCCTCATATTCTTAGAATCAATAAATATGTTTATGTCATCTACTAAGTACCAGGCACATTTGGAAGTACTAGGACATAAAACCTGGACAAGAAAATATGTTCTCAGCCTGCACATAGACCTACAGGGAAAGAAGATGATCCCCATTCTGACAGCTGTGTGGGGCACCCAGAGGAAAGAGAAAACAAGTCTTCCTGAGTGGATCAAATAGTCTTTCATAATGGTGATCCTTGCACTGAATCTCTTCAGGGGCAATTTTGTAGTTTTGAATGTGTTTCTGTCTGTATAGGTTAAAATGTCACGGAATTTGTAGCAAACTATTTTGTAACAACTGTTCCAAGACAAATATAACAATATCAAATACTCGAGTAATAATGAAATATTTGCTATTCAAATATTTTTACACATATTTTTGCTAATAAAAGCAGACAAAAGCAGTGTTTTAAAATTAAGAATATAGTGGACTAAGAGTACAACGACATAGTACTTGTAAGTTTTTCTGATTTTTTTCATATACTTTAAAATCTCTTATTTAAACTCAAAATCTCTGTTATATACACTTTTATAACATACTACAACATTGCATAATTGAGCCATGTGTGTTTTAAGACAAATATTGGAAGATGTTATGTTCAATACCAATGTCTATACCATTTAAACAATGGAAGCATCAGGTAAGTAACAACACTTGGACAGCAAGTCAATATGACTATGAAAGGTCTCCAATAATGAGCAAATTCAGACCAATACACAGTTTGAGTATTTGGCCTTCTTATTGACAAAGGTTGCTTTCAATCACACTGTATCTATTACCATATCAATCATCACTCTAAATGAATACAGTGTTATCATTGACAAAGACATCATTTAAGCTGAGAAAGTAAAGATTCTAAATAACAAAATAATGAAAGGTAGGTTGTTCACTGCAGGAAAATGAAAAATATACCTTAACAATCTAGTCACAGGATGGTAAGGACATTGGGGAGCAGTATGAAAAACAACAACAGCAATAACAACAACAAAAGCTCACTTACTCACAAGGACCTTGAAATAGATAATGATTAATATCACGCTGTTATTTATTAAAGTTAATACAACTGAGTATTTTGCTTGGTATACAGATTAAGATATAGAATTGAACTGATAAAAATGATTTACATGCAGGATTAAAATATTGGCAGCTTTATAGAGTGAAATGTCACTATTTTGCTGTACCTTCAAGTTTTACATTTCCTCCTTTGAATCCCTGTCAGCCTTCATGAATAGCAGAGAGTTTAATCAATGCTTGAGGTAGCGATAGCATAACACTGAATATTTCTCTTGCTAATAATCAAAATGGTGTTAAGTAAGCATCATAAAGTAAAACGACATACACATATATCCTAATTATCATATAACAAGTTAACTAGTGTTCCAGGTTTAAAAATACCACACATTTCAAAGAAGCCTGTATTTCCACTAAATACAATTTTATGGTTATGGGTTTAGCCTGAAGCATTTGGCTTGCACTAAGAAATTCGAAGATCAGGAAGTTCAAAATTTTTAGTTATCACACTAGAAACCAATTTTTTAAAAATTCTGTGATGCAAAGTACTTATAGAACAAGATGCTATGTGTGGGGTGTGTGTGTGGGTGTGGGTGTTTGGTAGGTACGTTTTAATATTCTTTAAAGACTTGGATTTAGTTTGTAATTTTGTTTCATTAAAAAAAAATCCTAGTAAAATTCACATTGACTCAGCTACAGGAAAGAAAGCGTGTTGTTTTGGCATTAAAAATGTGAGCTATTTGTTTAGTTAATTTGTTAGATACTAAAAAATATTTTAGGAATTCAGGAAACAAAAGGAGGAGAAAGATGGTATAAAATGACAAAGGAAATCAAGAGCAAAATTTCAAGCAGATTCAGCTGAATGAAGGGACCATGTGGAATAGCATGACACATTTGGCCATTAAGGAAAATCATACAAATGAGGGTGAGAAATGGCTGGACAATTTTATGGTAGGGGGTAGGAAGAGCATGTAGAGTGTGGATGCATAAAGTTCACAAAGAAGGGAAATGGGAGAAGAGAGGCTTACAGCAATCTACCTTTATTAGGCCAATGATTACTCCTCACCTAGAAATTGCTTCTCAGCCTATAAAATATCTGAGCTTTTAAGTAAAAAGGAAATACCATTGACAACTTATGAATGTTTTAAATGAACAGAATGTATGTCCTCTTTAAAAGTTTTGAGAAAACATTTTTAAATGGAAACTAAATTTCTGTTGTTTTCGAAATAATTTCTGTGAGTTAACTTCATTTTGCTGTGAGACAGATAAAACTTAAAGTCAGAGCTTAAAATTTTTGTCAAATAAGAATAATTAAAATGAATGTTTTTAACAAATAAATTTTGTTCTTAATATATGTTAAGAAAACATAACACAAAGCAAGTAAACGTATCTTCAGCAGGCAAAAAAGACAGGACAGTTATTAAATACGTATTATATTTGCAAACTTAGTGATGTGTTCATACTAAAGGATTCTTTTCTCTCATCACTTAGAAAGATATCTCTCATAATTAACTCATATCAGAATTATCATTCTCTTTCTTCTGGGCATATATTTCTCACCACACATTCCAGAGCCTCCTTGAATATGTAGGTCATTGTCTCCTTGAATTGAATTATACAAGGCAGAGTGGCTTTTAACATTAGGCCCTAAAATGACACTGCTATTCCCACCTTCACTTTTGCTCCAAATCTGACACATTTTACCCTTCATTCTAATTGTATCTGCAAACATATTTCTTTTTTACATATTTCCTACACTAAATATTTTATGGAGAGGAAACATTTTATTCTTCTAGCTAATGAGAATAGCATTAAACATTAGGTCTAGGCCCTTCGTTAAATCACAATTTGAGCCATGATAACAATAACTTGTAAACCTTAATGCAAATGAAAGGTTATTTTTATTTCATCATGCATATAGCCACAAGAAAGCTTTGTAAGCACCAAAACATCATATATAATATCTTCTTTAAGAATGATGAATGTATGTAAACAAAAAAAGAAAAAAACGATAAATAAGAAAATTTACAGTGAGCCACGTTTTGTCATTTTAACACACAAGCTTCAGAAGATCAGATTACACTACCAGAGTGAAATGGGCGTAACACAGACAGATTCTTATCTGATCACAAACTAGAAATAGAAACCAGGAGACACAGCGCAGTTTCCAATCAGTATGGAGAAAGATATTATGTGTGCAGCTATTTTAATTTCCCCAATATAGAATAAAGAATTTGTGAGAGCAGAAGGTTGCTTAAAGAAAAGGTGTTTCGTCAGTGTATAAAAAATAATTCTCTACAAAATGAGCAAAAAGATAAGAACTAGCAAGCTAAAAAAACATTTCTTCCTAATAAACTTGGGAGGAACATTCTAATGAGTGCATTATAAAACCCTGATCTGTCTGTCCAAGACACAGCCAGTGAAAAGGGACATGAGAAGCAGTACAACTGAAGATATGATGACAGCACCTGAGTAGCACCGAGCACCAGCATCTCAGAAATATCAACTCATCCTTAGCAAAAACTGAAAAGTACAATGTGAATAATAGTCTAAAAGGAAATAAAATAATTCATTACATTTTATTTGAGCAGAGGCTTAGAGACTCACATTTATTGTTTGCAAATTTACTTACTCATGGATATTGCAGCTGAAATATCTCAGAAGATTTCCAGTTCTAGTCCAAGGCTTGAAGCATATATGGTATTTGTGTCTGTATTTTATTGAAGAAACATATGAGGGCCAGAAAGTTTCAAAAAAGAGTTATAGACACAAAAATAGCTACTAAATATACAGCTAATAAGAAGAATGTCATTAAAAAAAAAATAGCCAATGCGTGTAACCATATAAATACATATCTTTTATTTGAAGCCGTTTAACATGAGCTTTCAAATGAGAAATGTCTCCAGATAATTGCTTTATTCAGTTTCTGCTCATCCCAATTTCTCTTAATTATTAATTTTTGTCAAGATATTGTGGATCTCTGCTCTTTAGGAATTTAGCCAAACCGAGTTGTAGGGGGAATACGGCAATTGTGGTTAACAGAGCAAGTTGTCATTTGAATATTTTGTCCTAGTATATTTTAGTTCAGATTATTCTAGTTTTGTCTGAGATAACATAGCTTATCTCACACAAATAATGAGGAAAATAGGAATCTCTGATACTCTATGAAGATGCTAGACAAGTGCCTACCATGGAGTTCAACTAAAAATGGTCAGTGGATTTATTTGTTCATTACCAAGTGTTTATTGAGGCATTCTGCAAGGCAGTTTGTTATTTCTAAACCGCACATAAATTTGCCCATTTCACAACTGAGGAAATTTGTGTTTAGTGAGGCCTTGCTAATGGTGATAAGCCCAGTAAGTTGGCACTGGTCCTGTGTGACTTTAGAATCTGTGCTGTCTCTGCAAACCCATGAAACTTCCCATCACCACTATCAAATCATGTAACGGATTTTTTTTCATCTGTTACCTACTGGATGATGCAATCATATAATAATAAAACTTTGATTCTAATGCCCACTCAAACAAGAATATGAAGGGAAGACAGGATTGATTAGAGGTCTATGGATTACTCAGATAGTTAGATGAAAGAAGTTCTAATGTTTAGTAGCAGAATAGGATGACTACAGATAACAACAACATAGCAATCATTTGAAAATAGCTAGAAATGAGTTTTGGAAAGATTCCCAACATATACAAATTATCAATGTTTGATGTGATGGATATTCTAAATACCCTGATTTGATCACTACACATTCTATGCATGTAACAAAATGTCATATGTACCCCAAATGTGCAAATACTATGTATCAGTAAAAAATTTAAAAATAGGAACATTTATTTAAAATATTAAAGACAAATCAATAGCTTTTAGAAGTTTTTTAAAAAAAGAAGCCTATGAGTTACTAAATACCATTGTATATGCTTAAATATGAAGAGGAAGAAACTTTGATAAAACCAAAATGTAATTTTTTGGATGAGTAATATAGAGTTGTTAAAATCACACAAAGTTATCACATTGTAAATTATATGTAAATATAAGTTACACACACATATACATGTGTACACAGCATGTATATGTGTGTATATATGGTGTATATATTTACGCATATATAGTATATGTGCTTATAGATACATATGTTTTTTTCTTAAAGTCTTAGGCTTTTTTCTTTTTAAAGATAAGTTTTTTAATTTTTAATTTTTTCTTTGCATTATGTTTTAGAAACAAATGTTCATGTGCATACTATTAACTACTATGATATAGGAAGAAAGAACTTAGACTTTAAAGAACTCACTTTTGAAAGCTTACACAAGTTACTATATTCCTAAAAGATAGAAGGGCATCAGACACTTTCTTCACTTCTAAAAGTCTCCATTTCCACGTCTTTAAAATTCAGATAATACCTATATCTATAAATAATTGTCAAGATCGTATGTAGCACATAGTAGGTACTCAAAAATGGTAGGTTCCCTTCTCTTCTACCTACTTTATTAGTGACTGCATTGTCAAGCAGAGATTATTTTTCTCTGTACGTTTGATGTAGGTCGAGCAGAGAAAATTGTTTTTAGAATTACCAACATAAATACCATTATCTTGTGTTAATGGTTAAACTGACAAATTAAAACTTACTTTCCGAACTTTTGGAACAAAGCCATTGAAAGTACATATGAATTCTGAAACAAGGCAGAGTGATAGAAACCATTTTGGGAGATGAGAGGAAAGAGAGTTGAAAAAATAACCCCAAATGCACAAAGTTAAAGAAGTCTGGAAGAGCTGCCCTTTCCATTACAGAAACAGCACACAAATCAGTGGGGACATCTTACTCTAGGAGGTGGAGACATCACTATTTAGTCAAACTTTTCTGTTTCATTCATTATTTGTTTTCATGTGTACTGACATGATAGAATTTCTAGTTGAAGAGAAAAAGAGAAGGGAAAGCATGATTATTCAATTATTTAATTAATTCAAAATTATATTGAGAGCCATTTATGTTTCAGGCATCATTCTAGGTATTAATGATGCTGGCATAAACCATCTAGTGATTTCATGGACTTAAGAATAATTAGAAAGGCAAAGATTCCCAAAGTAGAGGAAATGTTTATGTCAAAATGAATTGATTCTTTAATTTTAGATGCAGTTTTTTGTTCATTTTCTGATCACTGCACTTAAGTGGCATGTTTAGAATCAAGTTTGGAGTTAATCTATCATTAATTAAATATCAATATTAAGTCTCATTTTACAGACTAATCTGCACATTTTACAGACTCAAATCATTTGCTTATATTTTAGAAATATGATTTCTATTAAGGTCAATAGGAATAGTGTGGCTTCAAACTCCAACTAGTACTTTGAAAAATTACCCCTACTAAGTATTACCAGTCTTTCCTGCTGTTGATATTAATACTTACCAAAAGTGGAATTTGGAAAATGTCCACAGATGAAAACAATTTTATCAGAATTTTCCTTATCCTTATTTCTGCATGAAGTAACACATTGAAACATTTGGAGAGTGTTTTCAAGTAACACTCTTTTTTATAGGTTAAAAAAAGTTATTTTAAAACTCCAATGAAGAAAAATATATAGATAAAGAAGAGCAGCAAATACTAATTGTATAGACTCTAAGGGCAAAAGCATTAAAATATATCAGAGGTATATTTTCTAAAATGTATGACATTTGGAACACACCTCTCAAAATTCTATGACATTTCTACATATGGTATAAAACACACAAGTTGTATAATATCCTTGTGCAGATACAAAAATACATTTTGAAATCAGAATAGGAACAATCAATGCCTTGCCAGCTTAACCCAAGATTCCTCAAAATAGGAAAATTAAGATAACAAACCAACCACGAATAAGTACATATCGTAATTATGATTGGTGAATTAGGATCGTTTTGTTGTGCAATTTTAAAAGTTGACAAAATGCTACTAATCTACAGTGTCTGTTTTGCTAACTTCCATTCCTATTCAGGGCTAGAAAGATGCTGCTCCATCTTCCAAGCAAACAATGGATCTGTTTACATCATTTATTAATAGTAATTTAATAACAATCATGACAACAACAATATAGTATTTTATATTTGTATAGTATGTTACCATTTACAAAGCATTTTCCTCTACTCACAGTTTTTCATTCAAAACTTTCAAGAACAACTCAGATCATCGCATATGGCTGCAGGCAGGTGATGCTCTCTAAGAGCCTCTGATGCAAACCAAGACGCCTAGAATTAAGCAACCCAGAAGCCACATTTCCAGGGCCAGGCACCACATCCATGCCTTACCCAACACTCACATTTGCTCCCATGGCTTCCCATGGGAGTAGCCCTTAGTAATACGTTGTTTCAAATGCTTGGTTAAATATCTGTCTTTTCAACCACACTGTACTTTCCTTGAGGCAGGGCCCATATTTTTCACTTAAGTATCTGATACATTGTAAGTCCAAAGTATATTTGAAGCTTTTAGTAGAATGAACTAATGAATCCTTAATTGTCTGGTTAAGAAACAAAGCCTAATGAGGGGAAAAAAACCTGTTCCCATTGTTAAGTCCGTTGGCTCCTTGAAATGGGGTTGTGCTTAGCTTTTCAATATGAAATTAATTTTATGTGGGAACTGGCTTATAGGAATCCAATAAACTCAACTAATGTGAGGAAAGAAAACATAAATGAATGAATGAATGAATGAGTGAATTCTGCCAAATACTTGTTGTATTTGCTGATATACAACAATTTTGCAATCTTAAGCTTTACACTTACCCTAAGTCATTACCCAGATATGGAGTAGCGTAGTGATAAAAATGGTAAGTTCTGAGATCAAATTGTTTGGGGCTGAAATTTGGCTCTCATTGGACAGTTTACATAACTTCTTTGTGTCCCAGTTTTCCATATATAAGATATGAAAACTAATGCTATTTTCTTCTTTGAGTTGTGAGGATTTCTTGAGGTAATAAATGAAAAATTATACAATGTAATTCTTGGCAACCTGAAAACTTTAAATAAATATTAGCTATTGTTATTACTATTCTATATTCATTTTTCTCTGCTTCTGAAGATTGACCTGGACTTTAATAGATCTGAGTCTTCCAATTAGCTGGAGCTAAATATTCTCTGAATGGTAGCCAGCTCCAATGCTGACCCTAGAGAAATTCAATACTGTTGTAGCAGAATTTCTATTGAGAACATTTTTTTTTGGAGGGGGGTTAATTTTAACAGATTCATTTCATTCAAAGTTTCAACAAAGTTGTATATCCATTGTTAAGTTGGAGGTGAAGGTCAAGAACTTTTGTATCATGGGTAGGTGAATTATTTATGCCCATGTTTCAAAATTAAATTAATAAAATGTTATTTAGTTTTAATTTGAACTATATATCTTTTATAGTGTTTTAAAGTATAGTATTCGTGTCTTAAAAGACTAGCTTTTCTCTTTGTCAAAATTATTATTTTAACTGAAAAGGAAGTGATATGTTCACCCTGAATCTACAGGCAAACTATAATTTCAAATGGAATAAAAAGTCAGCATTTCCAAAATTGTTACTAATAGTTGGCTTTATAGCTTTATTTCTATTTTCTTGGGTCCTTTATGTTAATTTCATCAAGATTATATCTCATAAAAATATTGATTAATCTAAATTCTTTAACTTTTTTTGTTTTTGTTTGTTTGAAATAATACGCAATACAATTTATCTCGATTTTTTCTTTAAATTTAGTGAGTGGTAAGTAGGTCAAGGTTACCAAAAGATTCTTAGACTAAATCTTACATTTTTGCCTGTGTTTATGTTGCATTTTGAAAGACTTTGAAGAGAATTCCTGATCATTTTAAGTATTCCAAATAAAAGTCTAAATAGAGAACTATTCATCCAGATGTATAATCTACATCACAGAAGAGGCGTCTAAAACATATGTTTGACTGTCTAGCTTTCTTACTTATTTGGTTATTTGACTTTATATAAGCATATTCTTAAATAGTGTTGATCACTTGAAGGTATAAAAGAAATTTATTTTAGAGGGAGCAAATGAAAATATAAGTCATACATTTCTTCCAAAGGATCCTGGATGTTCATTGTAATCACAGGGCAATGAATTAAGTATACTGGGTCCTCTAATGATGAAGGGAATAGAGTAGGTCATTGTCTTTTTTAGTGTGATTAATATTTATTCAGAACTGTCAGGAATACTTACTACATACTATGTCATGTTCATTAAACATGTTATACAGCAGTCTGTCAGAGAGAGAATCAAAAGATCTGCCAGAGAAAAATATGCTTCACAAGCAACAGAGATCATCATTAATGCAAAAACAGAATACTCCACTCAAAACAATATATTTTTCTTCCTCTCTCCAAACCCTCAACCTTCAAATTTTAGTGAGTTGGCATTGTGTAAAAAGTAGGGCATGAAATAAATCCAAAGTTTTTCTTTCATTCATGTTAAGAAACTGAAACAAGATGATTACATTCCTGGTAGTAGAAATCTTAGTGCCCAAGCTTATCAAACATATTAATATATTTATAAACTAGAAAATAATCAGTAATTAGCCAGCATAGCTAAAATATACCAATTCACAGATTATATCATTGTCACAAAATGTAGATTGGGACAGGAGGAGGAGGAAAAACAAGAGAAGAAGAAGAGGGAGGAGGAAGAGGAAGAAGAGGGGGATGAGGAGAAGGGGAAAGGCAAGGAGGAAAGAAAGCATACCCTACAGCAGAACATAGATGAAGCTTTCATCAGCTGGTGTCTATAATCTCTGAAGAATAAATAATATGAGGCAACTTATTAATAAGCTTAGATGAAACATATAAAGCAACTGATTGTTAAATAAATTTACATTTTCAAAGTAGTTCTGTTAATCTTGATTTTTGACATATTCAGTGTGGTATATTTACAATTTTCTTCTTTAAACAAGTATGATTTATGTATACTGAATAAATTATTTTCTTTGCTTTCAATTTTTTCTTTAACATCTAGTTAAACATAGAAACATAGAAAATGTCTGTGAGAGGCTGAAAAGCAGCCCAGCTGTGGTTATTTCTCAGATGTCAGAATGAGACTCCTTGGGGAAGAGGAATAATGTAATTCCCGATGGGGTTGGGGTGGGGAACAGCAATAAACCATTCTAGGGACTTTTGGGAGCTGGAATGTTGCATCTGTGAGCAGCTTTTTAATAGAGCCAAAGGAAATAGCAGTAACACTTCTGCTGCTTCTTTTCCAGGAGTTGACCAACATTTATTGATTATTTTCTTTTTTCTGCCAAAGATTATTATAGTGGGAAAAGTTGGAAGATCTAGATTTATTTAGGCTGCCTACTAGTTATAAGAATGTAGACAATTTTTATTAACATTCATTGCTTTGCCTGATCTGAAAATGTGGACATTAATATTTTTACTACCTTTAAAAATCAATTTCTTCAAGATTAGATTAATAAAGTACATGTAGCAACACAAAAAAATATGTCATATATAACAAAAATCTGCTAGAAAAATATGCTACATAGTAAGAAAAGTAATCATTAACTCAAAACAGATACACCCTTGAAAATAATAGTTGTTGGTTTGGGCTTTTTTTTCTCTGCTCTTAGCCACTCTCATGATTATTTTTTCTTACTTCCCCTGGTATCACTCTCCCTAACTTTCTTTTCTCAAATTCATTGCTTTAGATGATAGATTCCCCAAAATTATTTTTCTTATTAACAAAAGTGTGAAGTAAATTAAAATTGTTAAAGGAAACTGACATGGAAATTATAATGACCACGTTTGAGCATGAAAAATATAAAAATTCTTTTCATATATAATTATGTAATTTAATATGGAATACTTGGTAATGTGTAAAAAATGAAGATCAAGTGTAAAACACGACAAAATAAAAGGCTTAAAAGGTAGTGTATTTGAAATATTATATTCTAGAATGCTATTATCTGATGTTTTTATATGGATATAGAATATTTATAATTAATGCACACAATAATGCTTTATAAATCCAGGAAGGGTCTTTCAACATACCAAAAAAATTGCTGAATATACTTATGTCTGCTTATATTTGAGTATGTTTCATTAAACTATAATTCTGTAAACATAGGGAATGGCTTACAAGGATCTATTCAGGTTGTTTTCTTAATCAGTACCTGATTTTCTAGCCCTATCAGGTGAGAGTCTCCCGCTGGGAATTATTTGAATTGAAAATAAGTGTTACACAAAATGAAAGAGCTAACCATCTAATATTGGTTGAACCTTGAAGAAAAATCACGTAATTCCAAGAAAAGTTATCTCTGTTTCTGTTCTGGAGATTGCCTACAATGAGTCCTATTTTCCAGTATTATCAATTTTCTTAACTTTCCCCATCATTCTTATGTTTCTATTTGTATATTTAAGAATTCTTGACGCCACTTTGACTTTGCTTCACCTCCTCAGTTTCTGGCATTTCTCCCTCGCACACATCTTCCTGATTTGCATGCTCCTCCACCTGCCTAATGTCACCAACTAATCTAGATCCTTATTGCTTCATAGCTAGATCACTGTAATATCATAACTGCTCTCTCTGATAAATTTTTCTCCCTTCCAATCCGTCTTGCATACTTTTGACAGATTAATTTTTATAAGGGTCCAATTTGACCATTTCACTTCCTTGGTCAAAAATTGAAAAGGGCTTCCTCTTACATACCACATTAAATCCAAATTCTTCTGCCTGCCTTTCACTGTGCTTTATTATCTGCCTTTTCACTCCCCTTGCAAACTTATTTTATGGTTTTATCCCAGCAACCTGTCAAAATGTCTCCTCTTTGGCTCGTCCGGATCCAGTGATTAGTCTATAAATTTGCCGTGGCTTCTTACACCACAGCTGGATCAAATAAAAAAATTTTCTTTGCTTTTCTCATTTCCTAAACCAGCCATCTTCAAAATCCAATCATTTCACACATTTTCAGGAAACCATTAGTTTACATTGATCTATTATTCCTTTACTCCAAGTATTTATTTTAAATTTCCATAAATTTAGTATTTAGTGCACTAATAATTAATTGTCATTCCTGAATCACACCCTGGGCCAAACACTATGCTTAGTGTTTTATATTCATAATCTCATCTAATTCTTACAGCAATCCTAGAAGACAGAGACTCTTAATCCCCACAGTTTTGTGAATAAAACATGAAGAATCAAAAAACAGTGAATGACCCTACAGATCTAGTATTCTCACTAAAAGAAATTTTTTATTGTGCCTAACTTATGTTTGCCATATTTAGCAAATAAGAACATAGAATCTGCAGAAAAATTTTAATTTTATTAAAAGTAAGTAAACTTTTTTGTATAAGTGTGTCCTATTACACACTTAATGAGCTACAGTATAGTGTAAACATAACGTTTTTATGCACTGAGAAAACAATAAATGTGTGTGACCTGCTTTATAGTTATATTTGCTTTTGTGTGGTTGTTTGGAACCAAATCTGCAATGTCTCCAAGGTATGCCTCAGGAGATGCATATAATATACTACTTATACTGTAGTCTATAAATGTGCAATAGGATTATGTCTAAAAAAAGCAATGTACACACCTTAATTTAAAAATGCTTTATTGCTCAAAAAATGCTAACAATCTGAGCTTTCAGTGAGTAGTAATCCTTTTGCTGGCAGAGGATCTTGTCTCCATGTTGATGGCTGACTGATGAGGATGCTGCTTGCTGAAGATTGAGGTGGCTGTGGCAATTTCTTAAAGTAAGAGAAGAGTAAATTTGGCCACATTGATTGACTCTTTAATTTCACAAAAGTTTTTTCTGTAGCATATGATGTTGTTTGATAGCATTTTACCCACAGCAAAACTTTCAAAATTGGAGTCAATCTTCGCAAACTCTGCCACCGCCTTATAAATGAAATTTATGGGAATATTCTAAATTCTTTGCTGTCATTTCAAAAATGTTCACAGAGTCTTCACCAGGAGTAGATTCCATGTCAAGAAACCACTTTCTTTGCCCATCCATAAGCAGTAACTGTTTTTCCACTCAAGTTTTCACATGGGATTGAAATAATTCAGACACGCATCTTTAGGCCTCACTTCTAATTCTAAGAGTTCTCTTCCTGATTTCACCACATCTTCAGTAACTCCCTCCACTGAAGTCTTGAACCTCTCAAAGTTATCCATAAAGGTTAAAGTCAACTTCTTCCAAACTCCTGTTAATGTTGATATTTTGACCTCCCCTCATGAATCACAACTGTTCTTAATGACTTTTAGAAAAGTGTGGCCGGGCATGGTGTCTCACATCTATAATCCTAGCACTTTGGGAGGCTGAGGTGGATGGACCACTTGAAGCCAGGAGTTCAAGACCAGCCTGGCCAACATAGTGAAATCCCATCTCTACTAAAAATACAAAAAATTAGGCAGATATGGCAGTGCACACGTGTAGTCCCACCTACTTAGGAGGCTGAGGCAGGAGAATTGCTTGAACCCAGAAGGCAGAAGTTGCAGGGAGCCGAGATCACGCCTCTGCACTCCAGCCCAGGTGACAGAGGGAAACTCCATCCATGCTCCCCCAAGAAAAAAAAAAAAAGAAAAGTGCATTTTTTCTAGAGGATTTTCAGTTGACTTTGCCCAGATCCATCAGAGGAATCAGTATCTATGACAGCCTTAGCCTTACAAAATGTATTTCTTAAATAATAAAACTTGGAAGTAAAAATGACTTCTTAATTCATAGGCTGCAGATTGGATGCTGTGTTAGCAAGCAAGAAAAGAACATTAATCTCCATGCATATCTCCATCAGACCCAGGTTCATTGCTAAGGAGCAGTAATATTTTGAAAGGAATCTTTTTTTTTTCCTGAGAAGTAGGTCTCAAGAGTATTCTTAAAATATGTAGTAAACCATACTGTATACAGTTGTGTTGTTGTCCAGGCTTTGTTGATTCCTTTATAGAGCACAGGTAGAGTAGATTTAGCGCAATTATTAAGGGTCCTAGAATTTGGGAAATGGCAAATGAGCATTGGCTTCAACTGAAAGTCACCAGCTACATTAGTACCTAACAAGAGAGTCAGCCTGTCCTTTGAAGCACTGAAGTCAGACATTGACTTCTCCTTTCTAGTTGCACAAGTCCTAGGTGGCATTTTTTTCCAATAAAAGGATGTTTCATCCACACTGAAAATCTGTTGTGTAGTGTAGTCGCCTTCATAAATTATCTTAGCAAGATCATTTGGATAACTTGCTGCAGCTGCTATATCAGCACTTTCTGCTTTATGTTCTGTTCTGTTCTGTTCTGTTCTGTTGATGGTTTCTTTCCTCAAACCTCATGAACCAACCTCTACTAGCTTCCAACTTTTCTTCTGCAGTTTTCTCACCTCTCTCATCCTTCATAGAATTGAAGAGTGTTAAGAGTGTTTGTTCTGAATTAGGCCTTGGCTTAAGAGGATGTCGTAGCTGGTTTGATCCATTCAGAACACTAAAACATTCTCTGTATCAGCAGTAAGCCTGTTTTACTTTCTTATCATTTGTATGTTCACCGAATTGGCACTTTTAATTTCCTCCAAGAACTTTTCCTTTGCATTCACAGCTTAGCTAACTGTTTGGCACAAGAGGCCTAGCTTTTCTTTCATTTTGGCTTTTAACATGCCTTCATCACTCAGCTTAATCATTTCTAGCTTTTGATTTAAAGAGATGTGAAATTCTTCCATTTACTTGAATACTTAGAGGTCATTATAGGGTTACTAATTGGCCTAACTTTAATATTATTTTGTCTCAAGGAACAGGGAAGGCTGAAGAGAGAGAGAGATGGGGGAATGGTCGGTTGGTGGAGCAGTCAGAACACACACAGCATGGATTGATTAAGTGTGCCCTCTTATATGGGAATAGTTTGTGGTGCCCCAAAATAATTACAATAATAACATCAAAGATCATAGATCCCTATAACAGATACAGTAATAATGAAAAAGTTTGAAATATTGCAAGAATTACCAAAATGTGACAGAGAGAAATGAAGTGAGCACATGCTGTTGAAAAAATGGTGCCAATAGACTTGCTAGACGCAAGTTTGCCACAAACCTTCAATTTGTAAAAAATGAAGGAATTGCAAAGTGTAAAAGAAATGAAGCACAATAAAATGGGCATACTTGTATAAATAAATTCATTACTTGATTAATAATGATAGTATCTTGTACTCGTGTAGTACTTTAAAACTACCTCTCCTATACATTATATTATATCTTTCAATATTTACTATTATTTCAGATTTTACAGATACTCAATCAGACACAAGTTATTTGTTTGCCCATCATCGCTCTGTTTATAAATCAAAGAAGAGAAAATCAAATCCAGATCTTGTTTTAAATCAATGATAAACATTATTTCTGCTTTGAAATAGAAATTGTAATAAAAGCTAGTGAGTTTAAGTGTGTCCAGATGGTCTTTTTGCCCTGTTGTAACTATATTGTAGATATATTAATTTGTTTATTCAAAATGTGAATTTGCTTATGCCTGCTCTAAATGTAGCCACTTACAATCTAAGTATCCAAGTAATTTTTGTATTTTTAGTAGAGATAGGGTTTCACCATGTTGGTCAGCCTGGTCTCAAACTCCTGACCTCAGGTGATCTGCCCACCTCAGCCTCCCAAAGTGCTGGAATTACAGGGGTGAGCCACCGCATCTGACCGGTTTGACTCTTAACCTAAGATACAGGCATTGAAGTAATAACCAATTCATCAAAATCTAACTCAACAATCAGGGATGTGGTGGCTTCATAGGACACCAAAGGCAACAAAATGATATTAGTATTAACTAAATGTTGGAGCATCTAGTACATAGAAGGCATTGTCCCAATGACTGAAATTATTTTAAAAAAATTATCCCCACACTATGGCCGGTGAGTTTGATTTTCACAAATTGGCTGATATTGTTTCCAAAACGTTCTCTCATCTAAATGAGGGACCTTCTGTAATCCTTTCTCAGATTCAGAAACAAATCCACATTTTACCCATTAAGATGGAGGTAAATATCAATATATTCATTTTAAAGATGAAGAATCCAAGACTCCTCAGCTCTCATAGTTACAAAGGGGCTGAGCCAAACTGTAAACCTAGGTTTCTTTTGATTCAAAACACAACCAAAATATGTCTGAGATTTCGTTATCCAAGCCAGCATGGTAACATTTGAACCCAGTTCTCATCTATATGCAGCAATGTCTCTCCTGAAAGCTAGATTTCTTTAGTTCTCTCAACTGATGCTCATATGAAATAATATTATTTCTTCACGTGTCTGGCTATTTCATTGTGAAGATGTGTCTCTAGCTCTTTAAAGACAGACATTAATAACTGACCACTTTTTTTCTGACCAGCAGAGAAATATAACTCACATCTTAACATCCCTGGGCTTCGATTTTCTGCCACTAGATATATAGAGATTTTAATTATCTATTTCACAGTTAGTGTGAATTTCAAATGAAATTACATGTTGAAACATTGTAATTACACAATGCTATATTTTGTGTACTACTATTGATATTATAAGCATGGTTGCATTCAAAATTTAATACCTTTTCAAAAATTATCTGCAGTAATAAACCTCTCGTTAGATATGCTTTCTATTGAAATACATTTTACTTTCTTCAAAAGATCTCTAAGTATTAGCTTAGCCTTTTGTATGATACACAGACTGATTATATATTGTACTATCTCTAATTTGCAAATAGAAATAGACATGAAGTAGGAACCATTTGGTAAATTAATGAAACATTTAACAATTATACAGATTTTGTGACTCCAAATCAGTACATTAAGGCTTTTGATTCACTTATCTTTAATTCATGCGTAGTTCATTGATGCAAATGTTTTGTCTATAACATTTCTATTGAATCAAACATATGCTCCATTAAAATCTCCATGTGACCTTAGGGCCTTATCTGACTTTTTAGCTTAACTCAATGATGTTAATGATGGAACACATTCTCATTTCCTGTAAATTTGCAGGGTGCTTTCATACCACTGCTTTGGGAAATGATTGCTCAGTAGCCACTGGTAGCAATTTTTAGTACAAAGAAATCTGTGTGGCCTTTGTTTGCTTTCTTAATTTACTTGATTAGCATAGTGACAATTTTTTATCTATTTTACTTTTAATGTAAGATTTGAAATGCGTAAGAAATAGACATAGAGAAAGAATAATTTCAATAAGCAACACCAAGAAAATGAGTCATTATATTAAAATTGCACATTGATGTATATATTTTCAGATTTTTTACTCATGTTTTAAACAGTCATGTTTTAGAGTATGCTTCCTTACTAAACAATATATTGTAAACATTTCTCAAATCAATACATTTCTTCAAAATCTTTTTTATTAATCTTTAAGATTTCAAAATGTAAACAAAACACAATTGTCTCAGTCACTCTCTACTGAAGGACCTTTAGATACCACTTTATTTATTTATTAAGTGATTCAACAATAATTATATTTGTTTAAATATTCACCTTGATATTTCAGTTTTATTGTTATTTTGGAACAGGTTATTAAAAAGGGAATTGCAGAATTTTCAAGGTTTTATATATGTATGTGTAACCATCTATCTATCTATCTATCTATCTATCTATCTATCTATCTATTAATTCAGAGAATGGTTTTTTAAATTATTATTATACTTTAAGTTTTAGGGTACATGTGCACAACGTGCAGGTTAGTTACATATGTATACATGTGCCATGTTGGTGTGCTGCACCCAATAACTCGTCATTTAACATTAGGTATATCTCCTAATGCTATCCTTCCCCCCTCCCCCCACCCCACAACAGGACCCAGTGTGTGATGCTCCCATTCCTGTGTCCGGGTGTTCTCATTGTTCAATTCCCAGCTATAAGTGAGAACATGTGGTGTTTGTTTTTTGTCCTTGCGATAGTTTGCTGAGAATGATGGTTTCCAGCTTCATCCATGTCCCTACAAAGGACATGAACTCATCATTTTTTATGGTTTTATGAATTCTAATGAATTCACTTGTTCAAAGTCAGTCTCCTTGTTCCAAGACAACATGGGGTGTAGTCATTTGTAATTGCTGAACAATACATGATATCTTCTTGAAAACTGAATGTCTTTCTGAATCATTATGTTTATTAATATGTTATTAGCTATTTTATATCTTCTGCATAGCTCATTTTTTTGTCTTGATCATAAGTTTAGGGATATTAACTTTATGTTTGGATTTTTTGATCTATTTTGAATCTGTAATTTTTCAATATGAAATTTTAATATGTTTGGAATATAATTTTTCTTTCTGTTTCATATGGAAATATATTAAAAATATATGTAATCAAATTAGTATTTAAATGTATGATTTCTTCCTTTACCGTAACATTTTAACATCTTTTCTCACCATAAAATTATATATGTATGCATATTTTAGTACTCTCATTCTGTTTGACAATTTTACTATTTTAGGAATTTTTTTGATTTATGGTTTTCAAAATCAAAATAATATTTTGGTTATTTTTAACAAAAAATGTTATAAAATAATTTGTTCTTTTCTACAGATTTGAATGGCAGCATTTATATTTTTGTATTTACTGATATCTATTCCTGAAGTTTCTTTCCTGATGCATTTATTTTGCCTCTATACTATTACATCAACACCAAGTTATCTTAAGTAAGTAACATTTGAATACTTATGAGGATAAACTTTCTTATTATTTTACTGTTCTAAAATACAAAAAAAGAATCATTCCATCAAGTTGTAGAGAAAATTTTACTGGCATTTTATAAAGATTATATTAAAATTACGTGTTAATTATGAAAGAAATGACATCATTAAAATACTAAGTCTTCCGAACAAGGATACAGAATGAATTCTCAGTCATCTATGCACCTTTTATGGCTTTAAGTAAAGTGTTTAAAGTCCTGAACAAAATTAGTTTCTTCGTTTTGATAAGTATACCATGGTCACACAAAATGTTAACATTAGAAAGCTGGATGAAGTGTTTATGGAAACTCATTTCTGTATTTGCAACTTCTCTGTGAATGTAAAATTATTCCAATATAAAAAGTGTATTGAGACTATTATTTTGTGTTTTTTGTTGCAGTTTATATTCATTTAATAAATATTTCAAACACACAATTCACTGGGCTACAGGTGAATATTATGATAATGAAAGCTAATGAACCACCCACCTAAAAAATTACGTAATTATTGTTTTCAGGGATTGAATATAAACCAGAAAATCTCAGTAAAAAGCACAAGATCACTGAGCCAACAAAGTTTCTTGAGATTCGCTCTTTTATTCCTCCTTGTCCTCCTTATTCCCCACAAAGAACTTATCCAAGTGTATGGGTGTTCAAAATGTGCAAAAGATGAGAAGAGTCTTGCCTCACTGTTTAGTCTATTTGTGCTGCTAAACAAAATACCTAAGAAAGGGCAATTTACAAAGAAGAAAAATTTATTCTGTCACAGTTCTGGAGGCTGGAAAGTCCAAGATCAAAGTGCTGGCATCTGATGTGAGCCTTCTTTCTGCCTTCTCACATGGGGGAAGGTGAAAGGACAAAAAAGGTCAATGTATCCTCACATGGCAGAATTGCAAAAGGAGAGTCAATCCAGTCCCACAAGACCTTGGGATAACAGCATTAATTCATTTATGAGGGCTCCAGTCCTCCCTAACACCTGACTCTCAATACTGTTGCTTTGGGGATCAAGTTTCCAACACATAGATTTTTGAGGGGACAAAACCATTAAGACTATGACACTCACTATTGTAAAGAGGTTTGTTGCAAACACCACACCACAGATGCAATAAGAAGACATGGAGGCACAGGCCTGAGTCAAGTCTGCTCAATAATTAAACAAGTAAACCTCACAAGATAGCAACCACAGGTGGCTAGCAGACCCAAGGACATTGATCTGGACAATTCAGCTCCATTAAGTCCTGCCTATAGACACTTATCCCCCTTTGACTAGACCATACAGCATAACGTTACAAAAATACGAAGTTCTAGAGACAGACATTAGATATATTAGTTTTGGCACTTAATAACTATATACCATGTGCAAGGTATTCCACATCTCCTGCCTAACTTACATCATCACTGAAATAGGGTTACTCTTTCACATCTCTGTGCCTATGCCCCATATGTATTTGTATCTTAATCTTCTCAAACTATGTGTTAACTTCTTCCAAATATATAATGAAAGGAGACAATGCGGCAGCCATTGTCATAGGTGCTGGTGATACATTAGTTTCTATTTCACCCACTAGATTGAGTTATTTGATGTCAGATACCATTTTTTATTCATATTGCCATTACCGCCCTGTGCCAACTAGCTCTACTAAGAGTTTAGCAAATATTTAAAAGAGGAATTTCCTTCACAGCAAATGTAGCTTCAAATATTCTAAAGCTGCTGAAGTTTCTCACCAAGTTTACTACACAAGAAATCCTGGTGTTTCAGAAAAATTCCATTGGTTGTTTGGGAAAGTATTGAGGACAAGAATTATGTCTACACAAGGAATAGAGGGGAGAAAGAAAGCTATTTATATCAGGTGCTGCTTGTATAATCTCTTTTCTACATTTACTGTCATAAAGTAGAGAAATGCATGCATCCAGTGGAATTGTCACAGTAGAAAAGTTTGCAAATTTTTTAAGGAATATGTATGTACCTATGGGAATGTATCTATGAAATGAGGATATTTTCCTGTTGTGAGCTTCATACAAAATTATTGAGGCTAAGGTCATGTTTGCCTAGGTAATTCAGATGAAAAGGCCAGTGCAACCACAATGACCAAATGAAATACAGGAAGCCCTCTGGGTTTGTGGACTAAAGATTTCCAGTGTTCAGTATTTATCATCAACATGACATGTGTTAGGTTGATTGATGTTCCTCTGGGTTGCTTCAGCCCCATTTGTTTGCTGAATTTTCTTGACTGGTATAGTCATACAAACGGTCCTAGGCTGGTTATACAAGCTATGTGTTAAAGAAGAGGTTAGCAAATTAAGGAAAGATTTTCAAGGCAAACAAGCTCTTAATATGTATCTCCTCCATGGCATAATTAGGACTTAAAAATTTGGGAGAAGCAAAATGAAACCTTTGTGTTGTCCTGTCCTGAGTTACTTTGCTTTAGGAGGAAAAAAACCTGTAACTTTTTTGTTTGCCCAATTCCAAGTTTTTTTTTTTTAATTTAACTTTCCAAGAAAAAAAATTCTTGTTTATTTATGTACTCTGAAAATGAGTTATCATGAGATTTGATATGGAATAATGTGAACATGAAAAATAAATATATGACTAGAGTATATCTTTCAGGACTATTCTTCACATCGATGTTATTATGAGGAGCGAATGTTGGTAACACTGCAAACATAAGAAAAACATCTGGACAGTGTTGACAGTTGCCCCCCCAAAAATCTCTGATCTTCAAACTCCTTTATGTCAGGAACCAAACACAGTGTTTAAGGACATGGAATTCATATGTGCAAACATATTGGGAAAACATTGTGTCAGATGCTGAGATTTCATCATGCAAAACATGTGGCTATCCATTGTTCTTAAAATTAAATATTGTTGTCACTAGCACAGTTGGAAACCAGGAACATTATGGGAATACACAATTGACAGTTAGAAAAATACAATGGACATTATTTTACATCTGTTTAAGGGTGAGGTTATAGCCAAACATAATTCCTGGTCGAAGATAAAATGTAGGCTATTGTGATTATGCCATCTATAGGAGTCACTTAGACAAATGGAAAGCATAAAGATTTGTGAACCATCCTTAACCCGTTTATTTTTGAACAAGGTTTTTCCTAAGAGTGTGTGTGCAAGTGTATGTGTATATATTTTTACATTCATTATTAAAGTATTATTCAAACGACATAAAAGGAAGGTTTGATTTGAAACAAAATTAAGAAAATGCTACTAAGAAATAGACTCATAATACTATGTGCTGGTTCCTTATACATGTTGCAGTTATGGTCTGTATTTTTTAATTCTTAAGAGACTAAAGATTATAAATAAAGTTTTAAAATTAAAAGAAATTTTAGAGAATGTGTAGTAGTTTTACTAAGGTAAACTTGTCAGACCCAAGTCATAACCTCAATATTACACAATTGTTTAAGAGATTTCATAGAAAATAAACTTTATTTAAAATAAATTTTTGAATAAAAGTACAGAAGTTACCATTTGACAAATCAAATCTGCAGAGACTATACCTTATTTTTAACCTAGAGTCCTATTACACAGAAAGTCATGAAAAAACACTCTGCTTTCCAATTCACATGTTTACTGCAGAAATTACCGAGTTATCTGTCTTTTTCTTCCTTTTGTAATATTTCATTTCCCCAGTAAACTGAGCATGAAATAAATCTTAAGCTGATATATGCATAAAGCCATCTTGCTTAGTTTTGAAATGTTGATAAGTACAAGCTCATATGTCTTTTTCTTTTATTGACAAGTAATTTTTTATTCTTAACCATTTCTCAACTCATTTTACACTATGATTTTGTGGTTTATATAAGAAAAAGTGCCCCTTGTGGTACTTTAAATAAAAGTATAATTGTTTTTAGAAGTAATTGATGTTTACTATATTAAGACATGAGAGGATTTCATAACTGACAGTTTTTATGCTAGAAGATATGCTTAGTTGTACCTGAAATAATATTTTCTGGGAAAATATGATTCAAAGATGTTTTCTCAATGTTGGGCAACGACAAAGTCCCTCTAATGTATACTAACATGATCATTTGTACAGTAGCTTTCACTTGCCATCTTTTCTCTTGATGTAAATGCTTCGCATCAGCATGAGCATCCCACAACATTTGTTGTCTGGTAACCCTTCCTACATACCACATGTTGGGATGTGATTCAAAAAGTCCTTAAAGTATTTCTTATGACCATCGTGTTTCAATAGAGTTACTCCTATGCTAATCTACACTGGAGGATCTTGTTCTTCTAGGAATGACTTAAAAAGAATAACAATGACAACTACAGAGGAGTAGTCCAAGAGGCCAGATTTCTGAATGAATTACCAGTTGGCATTAGTGTCTCAAATTTAGTATGAACCTGAAAAGGTAGCAATTAGTCTGAGAAGCAAAAGAAGAAAAAATAGATATTAGGCAACACATTAAACAGCAGAACAGTTATTATAATGCTTTCATAATACAGTGCAACTCTTTATTCAACATCAAATCGTCAGTGAACCTAACTTGTTGCAGTGTGTGTCCTAGCTTAGCCATAGAGGTGGCTCTTCTCTTTTATTTGGAAGCAGTGGATTCATATACATGCTGAAGAGTAATGTGCTATGGTTAGCCCTTTGTGGTCCCTGTTCTGTGGCAAGATCACTGAACAATTCATTCCACTTCTGTAAGGATCACAGTCTTTGATCAACAGAACATCTTACTTTCAGTTCTCTTTGCCATTTAATAATCTTATCATTTACGAATAATAAACTATCAGGCTCTAAACTATTAGAATCTTGGGCTTAATAAAATTATGTGACTGTTTGACTTGCTACAAAATGGAATTATTATTTTTTTCTATTTAGCTTAAATAGCTAGTGGTCACTGTTATAATTTCTGAAATGTAGGCAAGTACACATCATGTCTGAAAATCCATCTTGCCTGTGTGGAGGACGTATTTTCACCTTTTAAGATCTAATTATTTTCCATCCTGTACCCTCCTTCATCTGCCCTCATTATAGCTGATGACTCTTTCCTCCGTACAGCATTTGAACCTTCCATATAGCAATATTGGGGAACTTTTAACATTAATTAGAATTATTGGTTTATCTGTTTACTTCTTATACCAAATAATGTGCTCATTTTGAGCTCAATGAATACAGTATATTCTGTGCCTAGAATATAGTAAGCACCAAATAAATGTCTATAAAATGAATTGATTAATGTATTGCATCTATTTTGTTATTAGGAATGATTAATGAGAAATATTAAAGTATAAAACATATCTTTTTAAAGAACCTTTAAATTCTAGAATCACTACAGAAGTTAATGCAAAGTTAAAATTTTTTCTACATATACAAATCACCAAAAATATTTAATAATTATGGTAGTAGTTAAAGAAGCTGAGAGAAATTTGAATATTGTTTTCAATTTTATTGTTTTCATCTGGGAACTTACTAGTATTTGAATATGCTCTAAATTGTGGATTCGTTTTATTCTGCTTTTTATATAAATGTATTAGATTTAAGCTAAGAGTTGATAGCAACAACAAAATATAAAACTTGAAATTTGGAAACACTGAATAAAATGCACCATAATAAATGTTTTTCTTGATAATTATGGAAGTAAGTTTTCCTGAAGTAGGTATTTTAAAAAGCCAGTGACGTCAGCTCCCATTGTAACTTATTTCATAAAAATGTACTTTGGTCTGGCACTTGCAAGTGATTCAAAAGGAAAAATAATACAGTGCATGGCAGAATTTTGTGCTGAAGACTATTTTATATGGGAATCAAAGGATAGACTCCTAAGCACCATTTGGTTCCTTTGTACAAATACTAAGTTACCTAAACACTTTGGCACACAAGGCAGAAATAACTGTGTATTTACCCTGTAATTATATGGTACTTAACCTTATAATTAAAGGAACAACAGTTGCCACATACACAAAGTGCACTTACAGGAAGTAAGTGCTCTATAAAATAAAGCAATTACTGGAATAAACTATATAATTAAAAATCTCTTAAGGCACCAACAAGGCTTGCCCAGCTAATTCTAAAAGTACCAGAATAGTTACTCCAGATGCATTATCTAGTAGTTTACAAAGAATTGAAAATGTATCTTTTTCAGAAGACTGTTCTCTGGAAAAGAACACAAACAAGCTAAAACCTTTTAATTTGTTCCCAGAGCTAGCACACCCACCCTATTTGGGGAACAGGCTGAAGTTAGAAGAGCATTCTAAACACTAATGTCCAAATGCATTTTTGATAATAAGTGATGATTCAAAGCAGACCTATCCATTGGCATTGAGAGAAACAATGTCTCTTTTTAAAGGCACGTCCTGGTAAGTACTATGCCACTTTTTCAGAGAAACCCTAAATGGAGTTGGGGGGATATTTCTCTTTCAGAGAGCCACATATATTTGATTCTGTCTATCCTTTGTTACAAATGGGTATAAAATAATTGAATAATAATGAGGGAAAAACTTGTATGCTGTTCTCACCAACTTTCAGTATACAGCCATTTCTCTAGGAATATCCTACGTTTTATCCTTATCTTCGTTAACTTTTAAAATAACTACTTTTAATTTTGTGCTCTTTTAAGGAGAATAAGGCCTTTTTAATTGATTTTATATCACAGATAATGCAGAGGAACTAGTATGTATGACTTCTAGGTTTTTTACTTATAAACCCATGTGGATGGACGGTCCATTCACTGAGACAGAAACAACTAGAAGAAAAACAGGTCAGTGTAGAATACTATGCATTTAATTTTGACATGTTGGGTTTGAGATGAGTTTAGAATTTACAAATGATATTTCAATTATGCAGGTGATTATACATACAGTTGGCTGTCTGTATCCATGAGTTTTGCATTCATGGATTCAACCAACTGTGGATCAAAAATGTAGTACTGGGGGCAAAGATACTTACACATACTTACCAAAAGCGAAACTTGAATTTTTGGCTGCCAGTTACTATGTTGAATCCATGTGAGTGATTTGATGTGTAGGCATTGTGCATTGTATTTGGTATCATAAGACAAGAAGCCCCAACCCCAGGCCACAGACTGTACCGGGATGCACAGCAGCAGGTGAGCAGCAGGGTAGTGAGTGTGGCTTCATTTGTTATTTACAGCTTCTCCCCACCACTCGGATTACTGCCTGAGCTCTGCCTCCTGTCAGGTCAACAGCAGCATTAGATTCTCATAGCAGCGTAAACCCTATTGTGAATTGCTCATGTGAGGGATCTAGGTTGCACGCTCCTTCTGAGAATCTAATGCCTAATGATCTGTCACTGTCTCCCATCACCCGCAGATGGGACCATCTAGTTGCAGGAAAACAAGGTCAGGCTCCCACTGATACCAGATTACGGTGAGTTGTATGATTATTTAATTATATATTACAATGTAATAATAATAGAAATAAAGTGCACAATAAATGTAATGCACTTGAATCATCCTGAAACTACCCCCGCTTCCAGAAACCACCCCCCCTTCCATCTGTCGAAAATCTGTCTTCCATAAAACCGGTCCTTGGTGCCAAACAGGTTGGAATGGCTGTTATAAGAAATCTAGAGATGACTTATTAAGTACATGGGTAGGCTGTTTGGAAATACTGCACCATTTTATATGAGATACTTGAACATCCTTGGATTTTTGTATCCACAGAGATCTTGGAACCAAACCCCCATGGATATCAAGAGGTGACCACATACGAACTCAGGAGAGATATCAACGGTACAGAGGGTCATTGAAGTCATGAGTATAAGTAAGTTTTTCTAGGGAGAGAGCCCATTGGTGATAGTAGAGCAGGCCTAGGACCAAGGTTGAAAAACACTAATGGGGAAAGACAAGGTGGAAGGAGATGAGAAGGCAACGAAGGCACCATAAGTAGTCTGCTAGAAAGAGGGACAGGAGAGTATGGTGTCAAAATATCAAGGAAAAACAGTTTTTCAGTAAGGCAGGGACAGCCTACAATGTTAAATGCTGCTGAGACACAGGAACATGAAAACTATAAAAATATCCTTTAGATTTAGTATCACGGAGAACATTCACGACTGTCAGAGTCATAATGGTTGAGCTTTCCAATATTTATGTGAATCTGAGGACTTATTTTTTTTAAGTCAAATGACTGTACAGAAGTTATTTTAATGGTAGTTGTCTATCTAGTATTAGATCACTGATAAAAGATAATATACTCTTACCTAAGTAATGCTTTTGAAGGAACTTTTAACAACACACACTTGAAAATAGGAGTACAGATATAGTTAAGCTGTATGATTTATTCATACTTTGAAGAATGCATATGAATTGTGTTCCATTTGCTATAACACTGCGGTATACTGCCCTTAAATCAGAACTTCTTGAACTACTTTAATTCATTTTGATAGACAATTTTACAAATAGCAGAAATGACTCTTTTTGAAAAAAGATATTTTTATCCACTTTTATTCTAACCCCTTGTGAAAAGATAGATAATATAAAATGTAAGTAGATGTCCTCTTTTTTTTCTAGTTTTGAATATCTTCTTTTGTATACTTTTCTTGGTGATTTCCTCCTTATAATTAGTTGATCCTTGTATTCTTTTCTTAAATCCCTATAACTCAGTAAGTCTTTTTGTGAGGAACAGGACACTATGTCTTGGTCATAATAATATCCCTTTCAATGCCTAATGTAGAACCTTGAATGTGGAAAGGACCTTATGAATACTTAGTCAATAAAAGTAATAGAAATAGAAGTCTAGGTGCCTTTTCATTCCACTGAGCACACACAATTACATTTTAGTTAATTTGACATGTTATGATTTTTGCTGATTCAAAGCCTTAGAGCAGTATATCCACAGTCCCAGGTTATATTCATTAATCCAGTAAGTATTCTTCAGTTTCCTACTATGTGTAAACAGTATAGCGAAAACAGACATAACTCTTGTCCTTGCTGGAGTAAGACCACAGAGATGTGCCCTGTCATAACAAAGCCTGAAGCCACCAATCACCTCTTTTTCTTTTACATGAAGAACAGACTTTCTTTGGAGCTTATGGAACATACAGATTTTGCTTCATTTTTATTTTCTTTTACTTTACGATAGTGAATTTCTTTTCATTATTTCAAATTTTTAACTCAACTACAACCTCCAAAAGATATATAGCAGCAGTCCGTTTTTTTTTAATTTTTCTTTCAGAACTCTATATTCCAATAAGGGCTGTTGAAAATAGGGGAGAAAGAGAACTATGGGCTATTTTTTGCTCATTATCAGAGATTCTTTTTAATTCTTAGCAAATTGTCCCACTGTGTCCGGAATTGGTGGGCTCTTAGTCTCGCTGACTTCAACAATAAAGCTGCGGACCCTCACGGTGTTACCAGTTCTTAAAGATGGTGTGTCCAGAGTTTGTTCCTTCTGATGTTTGGACATGTCTGGAGTTTCTTCTTTCTGGTGGGTTCGTGGTCTCACAGTCTTCAGGAGTGAAGCTGCAGACCTTCCCGCTGACTGTCACAGAGCTTCCAGGCAGCGCATCTGGAGTTGTTCCTTCCTCCCAGTGGGTTCATAGTCTCGCTGACTTCAGGAGTGAAGCTGCAGACCTTCACACTGAGGGTTACAGCTCATAAAGACAATGCGGACCCAAAGAGTGAGCAGCAGCAAGACTTATTGTGAAGAGCAAAAGAAAAAAGCTTCCACGTTGCTGAAGGTGACCAAAGCCAGTTGCTGCTGCCGGCGCTGGTGGCCTGCTTTTATTCCCTTATTTGGCCCCACCCACATCCTGCTGATTGGTCCATTTTACAGAGTGCTGATTGGTCCATTTTATAGAGTGCTGATTGGTCTGTTTTGGCAGAGTACTGATTGGTGCATTTACAAACCTTTAGCTAGACACAGAGAGCACTGATAGGTGCATTTACAATCCTTTAGTTAGACAGAAAAGTTCTCCAAGTCCCCACCCAATTAGCTAGACACAGAGCACTGATTGGTGCATTTACCAACCTTTAGCTAGACACAGAGTGCTGATTGGTGCGTTTACAATCCTTTAGCTAGACAGAAAAGTTCTCCAAGTCCCCACCCCACACAGAAGCCCAGCCAGCTTCACCTCTCACCACCAGTTATGTGTCTCACACAGAAGGAGGTGAAATGAGTTAGGTAATTCACGAACTGGGGAAAGAAAATCCTCCCAGCTCCCTGCCACATTTCTCCCTGCAGGTTTCCCCCAGATAGCCAAGGGACCACCAAAAAGTAGAGGTTCTGTCCTCACTAATCCATGCTGTTAATTTTACAGGGAGACCTGGGAAGGTCTGTGTTTGTTCAGTAGTGACTGTAACTGGGTGTGTACATTCATATAATTTTAGGAATCATTGTTAGGAAATACTGCCAACACAAAGAGCCTATTTTTCAATATCACCTTCATAAAAATGGTCTGTGCCTGACTCTCCTCTCTCTGTCTCTCAATAGGTTTTACATTCAGGCAGGAAAAAAAGGCATTATTCACTGTGCCCTCTGAAAATGTTTACAAGTCTAAACTTGTGTGGAGTCTGGTGTTTCCTCTGACATGCTGAGCTCTTCCTTCTGACTTTGCTTTTTGGGTCACTTAAATACAAAATCCTCACTTTGCAAATTTTGTGTTTTCTCAAAGCTCTCTCATACTATCTGTATTTTCATGATTTTCTATCTAAATTGTTAAAGCAAAGTGTCCTTTCTTTGACTATATAATACATGGAATACAACAAAATATAAAGAGTATTGTTATTTCCTTAAGGTAGCAAAAAAAGCTTAGATTTTAAGTGTTCTTTAAAAATTTTTGGCTTATTCTTGGCTGTAAACACAATGTTTTACTTCTGATTTAAGAGCATTGTGGAAAATCTGTAAATAATAATTATGAGTAAAGTTGGTATGCACTCAAGTGCAGTCCTTGACAGCCACTGCTCTCCATACATGACCAAACTGGAATTAAAAAAAACTTTAGGGGTTGGGAGTTGGGACAAGTGTCTGGCCCAGGAGGCCAGTCTCATGTTCAGACGTTTAAGGAAAGAGAACTAGCTCTAGATATAGTCATTAAGGAAGACACATCTGCATATCCCATTTAGTGATATCACTATAAAACAAGAAATAGACCATTAACATTGGTGGACATACATTTAGACAGCTTGAGTTCGAATCCTGGCTCAGTCATTTACAAATTACATTGCTTAAATTCCTAACTTCTCTGTGCTTTCATCAGTAAAATAAAGAAAACAGTAGTATTACTTCAGAGAGTCTTTATGAGGAAGATACTAACATAGTGATTGCTCATTAAATGTTAACAATTATTATTATTATGAAAGGCAACCAGATGGCCAACTTTTTTTCTTGCAAATTTTTTTTTAGCCTAACAAAGTTTAGCAATCACGGGCTTCTTAGTATATGGCACATAAAAAACACACCGGAGTGATAGTGAAAAAACTTGCACTAGAATCTTAGAATGTCCTGGAGAAAGGAATCAAGACTCTAATCTGTTTTGCATAATGTTTAGAAATGTTTAAAACATCTCTAAAGAACTATAGTGTCCTCAGGCATTCTCACTGGGTAGCCTCATTACACTTACACACACACACACACACACACACACACAGTTGAGTCTAAACTGGTGATTCTGTCTCCCTATCAGAGTTAGTTTTCCTGAAAGCAGGAGTTGGAATCTATTTTTGAAAATGACCAGATAGTACATATTTTAGGTTTTGCAGGCCATACAGTCTCTGTCGAAACTACTCAACTCTATCATCACAGCATAAAACAACCCTAGATAATATGTAAATAAATGTGTATAGCTGTGTTTTAATAACACTTTTTTTATGGACACTGAGATATTAATTTCATATAATTTTTGTGTGTCACAACATATTGTTCTTCTTCTGATTTTTCCCAACAATTTAAAAACATGAAAACCATTCTTAGCTCATGAACTACGCAAAAACACATGGCAGATGGGATTTTGCTTGTCAGCAATAGTTTATTAAATCTTGCTTTAGAGCATTCCTTTTGTCTTTGCAAACTTGATCCTTCTGAAACTGGCCGAATTGTCCCATAGAACTAATATTCATGGTGTTATGAATAAACATAGAAACTGACCCTCCCTGGTATTAAAACTTGAAATTTACATTTGTCTTACCTGAGTTTCCCCCTTAGGCAAGAAACTGAAACTCCACACCCAGACAATTAGATGCCAGACCCCTCATCTCTCATGATTTCTACATTAGTTTCCCCAAATTTCTGTTTTCTTCCACATATATTCCTTCTCCACTATATAAACCCTCAATTTTAGTCAGTTGGGAAAGATAGATTTGTGATTTGGCATCTATCTCTCTCACTGACATCACCCAACTTAAAAGCCTTTTTTGCTGGCAGTGCTCATTGTCTCAGTGATTGGCTGGCTGTGAGGGAAACAACAGGACCTAAACCCTTAGGTTTTGGTACCCTGACCAGGAATGCATTGATCATGGCTTGGCTACCCCATGGGTCAGGACAATCTTGGAAGCCCTCCTAAGCAGCTGCCAGCCCATTTTTGGCCTGAGGTGGATTTCAGTCTCTCTCTATTTGGCCCTGCCACTGCCAGCCCCAACTGTGTTCCTGAGCGCCTAGGAAGAACATCCTTTGAAATGTGACATTTAGCTCTGGATAGGTGATTGTCTTTTGTGAATACCAGACAGCCAGAATGACTCTTTTCAATTTGGCAAATTCTGGAGGCATTTCCATCTGCAGGTTGAATCAGCCCATCTGATGAAGGAAGCACCCTAAATGCTTCAGTTTGCACACTCTTGGGGCTTGTTAGTAATTGTTTATAGGTGTGGAGACAAGTGAGTATCCTTTGTGAGTCCAGACAGTGGGATTTGCTCCTCTCAATTTGAGAGATCCTGAAGGAATTTCTGTTGCAGATTGAACAAGACCAGCTGATGGAAAGAGGAAGCCCTTCAACTGTTTCAGTTTGGATATTCTTGGAGCTTGTTGGTTGCTGCAGTGGTTGCATTATGTTTTGGTGATTGTGTGTATGTCGATGTAGTCATGGGGGTTGGGATTTGATCTCAGAGTGCAGCCTGCTTGCATCCATTTTTCATGGTTGATCTGAATATAGTTGTAGGCTGATGGAGCAAGGGAAAGTCTATGACCACACTACTCTGGACGTGCCCTTTTTTGTCTGATCTTGAAAGGTTTATGAATTGTAGTGCTGTCTTACAATTGGATTCATTTTCCAGTTGAAAGGAAAACCAGGATGGTATTTCATGTGTCCAGGCTTTTATGCTGCTTTTTAAAGCAGGGTTGGGCCCACTAAGTACATGATGGTCTTCTGTGGTGTTATTTGGCCTCAGCATTCTTGGGAGTCTGGGAAGGTTTAGTCTAAAAACTGAACTGCCATGAAAACTGCTTTACCCAAAATTTTAGTTCACAACCTTCACTGGATGACTAATCAGGGCAAAGGTCAGCCATATTAACATGTTTGTAAACCAGTGAGTTTAACTATTATCTCATGGCTGAAATTCTGAGCTAAAAGCTACTGGATCTTGGTGTGTGTGTGTGTGTCCATGTTATGTGTTGTGTTTACAGGATACCAAATGGGCTCATAAATAAAAGAGCACTCATATATTAACTAAATAATTCCAAGCATTTTTCAGGTTTACCTGACTTAAGTAAATCTTTAATAAACAAGCTGACTGTAATATTACCGGTAAAATAGAAATAGAAGTGTCTTCAGAATTTGTCAGCATGTTTTGTCTGGCTTTACTGATTATTTTACATTTACCTCTGCTGGATATTTTAAAGTGTCAAGGTTCAGCAAAAGTTTATAAGACTATAAATTCAGCTAAGAACAAAATGAGATCATTATATGTGTACTTTATTTATTTAATTTTTTGAGATAGAGTCTTGCTCTGTTGCCCAGGCTGGAGTTCAATGGCATGATCTCGACTCACAGCAACCTCCACCTCCTGGGTTCAAGCAATTCTCCTGCCTCAGCTTCCTGAGTAGCTGTGATTACAGGCACGAGCCAACACACCCGGCTAATTTTTTTATTTTTAGTAGAGATGGGGTTTCACCATGTTGGTCAGGCTGGTCTCGAACTCCTGACCTAGTGATCCACCCACCTTGGCCTCCCAAAGTGCTGGGATTACAGGCATGAGTCACCACTCCCGGCCAATATGTGTAACTTTTTAAAAATAAATATAACTAATTTAATAATGTTGGTTTAATGAAAACAGCTGAATATTCTAAGTTTTAATAAGTATACCCACATGCTTAACTTTAAGTTAAAATTTGGTAAATATCTGACAAAATCTGATAAATTGGTAAAAATCTGATAGATATCTGATAATTAGAGACTATAAAAAATGGTTAACAAGGAAATAACTTGAAGTGATGACTAGCTTTTTCTAATATCTCAGTTTTCAGAAGTAATCTAAATAAACTGATAAAAATGAATAAATGGAGTACATATAAATGGTATTAAATGCTTGTAGGTAAACTTTTTGTGTAATTTAAAATCTCAAAATTATTTTAAATTCAGTAACAGATGCTCATTGAATGTCTCGGTCAGTTCCAATTAAGAATGGGTTATGATATGGGAAAACATGTTTCTAAACATTTGTGAAGTACTTTCATCTATAAAATGCCAATATCTCATAGGCAGTTCAGGATTTCTTGCTTCCTAGATTTTTCACTAAAATTTAAAGTTACTAAAAGTAAGAATTCTAGTTAACATATCATTCTTCATATAAAATGTTCCAAATCAGAAGGTCCAAGCATGTCATAGATGGTCTGTGTACATAATAATGAAGTTGGTGAAAAAAGAATTCGTAAAATAAATTTTGTATGTGATTAAGTTGGGTATAATTTAAGAGGAATTATTTATAATAGTCTTTCTAAGATTCTTCCCCTATGTTAAAACAAGGTTTACCTAAAATTTTTATTGTTCTTAATAAAATTACAAAAGGTTTTCATTTTGATTCTATAATCTCTTTCTGAAAACTTCTCTGATTTATATTTCAGAAGTGCATCTCTATTGTGTCTTGCTGCTTTGGCCTTTTTTTTCTCCCCTTGAAAAGGCCTGAGTCATTCAATTTTTTTCTCACCTCCTGTAACTTTATTCCGCTGGTTCTAACTGCTATTGTGGCCCGATACTAAACTGTCTATCTTGAAGGTCTAGGAAAGCTGTGTTTTCCTTAAGTATAACTTGATTCTATACTCTTGACTTTTCTTGGTATGGCTAAAATGTTCATCAGGTTTAACTTTCAATTTATGTCTAAGTTGTTCATCAGGTTTGACTTATGGCAAACCTAAAGAGGCTAGCCATAAGGAGAAATCATCACATTACAGAAGGTATTTCTTTGCTTTTTGGTAACTGGTATAAGAAACATTTTACATTTTATCAAGATAATTCCTATTGGTTTTTTAATTGCTTCAAAAAACTGAGATTGAAAAGAATTAGGGTTTTTCTATCCGTGTAATTTTTTATTGCTTTTAATGTCTTTGTGCTGTTAAGTCAGAGCTTTCACTCCTGGATCTGAAAAAGGAATCAACTCCTGTTAAATCTTGAACATTGGTTCCAGTCAAAGCCTCATCTTCTGAATGGGAAGAAGGCTACAATAAAAATAAATCGCTTTGTGAGACACAGGGTCAGAAATTAAAACTATTCAATCCTTCTAGGCCCAGAGACTATTGGAAAAGAGGTGGGCATGTGAGATTGTAAGAGCTGATTTTTAGGGATAAGAATAATTCAGAGTTTTTCTATAAATGAAACATTAATTTCAAAAGCACACTGATGCATCTGGGCACCTGTGCTGGAATAACAGGATATTCTTGAAGCATTCATCTACTCTTTAGTTGAAAATTGTAAAATGTTATAAAAGATTTATGGAAATTTTATCTGATGGTCAAATTGATTAAAATTTGATGAGATTCTTTAGAAAGTTATATTAAAATTAACTTTAGGGGCCTTGGAAGTCTAAGAGTACCATGTTAGTGTTATTTAGTATGTTAAAATTATACAGGAAAGCATTGTCAAATATGAAATGATGTTTAACTTTCTTTGGATTTTATATATGTGTGTGTGTGTGTGTGTGTGTGCGTGTGTGTGTGTTATTAATACGTGTTTCAAAATTGCATAAAATTCCTAAAATTCTGATATGTCTTAGTATATGTTATCAAAAATAATTACGATTATTACATTAAATTGTTGTATGCCACAGAAATAACTAAATTTCTTTGTCTATTGTGTCTTTAACCATGGCTGTGTTGCTGTTTTACTTTGATTCTTCTCAAAAAGTGTTTTTTAATCAGCTACAGCCAAAACTTGCTTCTTTACAGGAACTCATGAAAAGGACTATTAAATGAAGATTTCCAATAACTTTGGAGGTCGTGACATTTTGACAAGAGAGAAAAATCCTAGGACTGTCATTAGAGAGCTAATGTGTTCATGAGTCCCCATATTGAGCAGAACAGGGATTAATTGCATGGGCTGTACTAATAGAAGTTTTTTGTTTTGTTTTGTTTTTCAGAGTCAAGAAAATATTTTTCTTTCTCCCTCCATTCCTTCCTTCCTTCCTTCCTTCCTCTCTCCTTCCTTCCTCTCTCTCCTTCCTTCCTTCCTCTCTCTCCTTCTTTCCTTCCTCTCTCTCTTTCTTTTTCTTTCTTTCTTCTTCCTTTTTTCTTTCTTCTTTCTCTCTGTCTCTCTGTCTCTCTCTCTCTTTCTTTATTTTCTTCTTCTTCTTCTTCTTTTTTTTTTTTGAGACATGATCTAACTCTGCTTTCAAGGCTGGAGTGCAGTGGCACAATCAGGGCTCACTGCAGCCTCAACCTCCCAACCTCATCATCTTCCCACCTCAGCCTACCAAGTAGCTGGGACTACAAGCATGTGCCACCATGCCTGGCTAATTTTTTGTTCTTTCTTTTAGTAGAGACAGGGTCTCACCATGTTGCTCAGGCTGGTCTCAAACTCCTGAGCTTAAGCAATCTTCCCACTTCAGCCTCTGAAAGTGCTGAGATTACAGGTATGAGCCACCACCTGGTCACTTTTTTCCTTTTGAGTTACTTGCAGCCTTTAGCAATTGGGTAGAGTATATATTCTTGTATACAAAATTTGAAGCATATTTCTCTCTCTCTACTTGATTTCTTCAGAATTTGGAAACTATTTGTAAGTATTTTTTATTTATGGCAATATAGTTATTTGCATAAGTTCAATAAGAGTCTGTTTTCTTTTATAACAGGACCCAATTGGAGGCACTACTTATTTTACAAAGGCTTTAACTGAATGACATATTTTCACATATGAACAGACTGCTATGAGGAACTTAGATTTACTCTATACCGCTGATAAAAGCTTCTTTGGAAAGACTGGCCTTTTACCTTGTCTACAAGATATCTTTGCAGGGTTCCTGAAGTGTGATAAGAAAAACATGTTACTTTCTACTGGCCCAAGAATCTCAAGTTGTTCACCCAATTTATACAGGTATCTGCAGACACAGGTAAATCCTTGGCTGGGCTCAAGAGGTCTTTAAAAGTTAAATCTGAGATTCTTTAGGGAAAAAGTCCCAACAAATTTCATTTTAAAAAGCCTCTATGGATAAGAATTCTTGTTGTGCTTTATGCAAATAACCAGGCCGAGTATACTAAGACTGAAACTTATTTTGTAAATAATTTCATCCTTTTATGATTTGTCTATGTCAGAAATGGGGGACTGGAACTGGAGAACTGAGTCCTGATGAAGACTTGAAAATCATACCCTGCTGAAGATCAACTGCAACACAATAAGTATGCCTTTTTGAGGTTTTTCTGACCCTAACCCTAACCCTAACGCATAATTTTTCTCACCAAATTTACCTTATTTTTTTAGTAGCTTAGCATCCAAGGTTTTTTATAGTTTATATCTGTCAAGTTAGCTTATGTTAAGCTGTGGATTCACCATATTTGGGCAAAACCAGTCCCTCTGTCATCCTTCCAGTGGAAATAGTCATGGTCTTGTGACCCTTCATATGACCTTAAGTTAATATTCAAAGACCAGCAAAAGACCCTAGATAAGAAATCATAAAAGAAACATGCACTTTTCAGGTTGTTATTGTTCTCCTCACAACCATGTTTTTTTTTTTTTTTTTCCATTTGGGATGTGATGAATCAGGAATAATTTTTGGTAGGCTTAGGATTGTTCTCTTGGATTCCCTGGAGGATCCACTTCATAGTCTCTGGTATTTTAAAATTTGGCTTGCCTGTGTTATTAATCCCCTAGTTCAATATGGCTTAAAAGGCTGTTCTAAAGCCAAAATAAATGTATACAGATCATGGTGTTCCAATATGCCAGAGCCAACCAGGTATTCATGAGTACTTCTAATTACAGGTGTGACATTTTCATTTTTCATCATTATCCCATGTTGCCCCTCTTCAGCATAAAGGAGCCAGAGGATGGATGACTAGATTCCTCATGATTGAGGAACTGGTCAATGGAAAAGGGGGACTGAAATTGGCCCAATTTTCCCACATTTAAATTTTTGAATAAACATATAATTTGACCCTCCCTGGTCTTAAAACTTGAAACTTACATTTGTCTTACCTGAATTCCTTCCTCAGGAAACTGACCCTCAGGCAACCAATGGAAACTCGTCATATTACTGCATCCAGACAATGAGATGCATAAAGTAAGCAGCCTTTTGTGGCAATTGCTCACTTCTTGGAAGTTTTAGGGGAGTCACAGAGTTCTTCCTATGGGAATAAAATGATAATCACAGAGATTAACTAACTACCCTTAGAAAGCCTCTGAAATCTAAGACTTGTCCTAGAAGATTAGTTTCAGTTGAGGACAAAAATATTTTCACTATAAACAAAATAACTCCTTTGCATTCCTACATTGTCACCCATTATAATGCCTCCATGACGTAGCTGAATTTCTACCCCATTCTAACTCTACTTATCTAAGAAACAAGATGCCTGCAGTAAAATTTCCCTTTATAACTAGACCAGCTGAGACTGGTTACAGCCAAGAGAGCCAACCACATGACTTCAAAAATATCTCAGGCTTTATTATAATCTTATTTCCATGCTAAATGACATTCCCATCAGCATCATGACAGCTGACAATTGCCATGAAAATGACCAGAAGAACCCATAATGGACAAAAAGAAAGGTGACACTCTGGTTCTGAGTTCACTGCCCATTTCCAAAATACACATGAATATTTCTCCCCTCACTTCCAATGTCCTCACTTTTAATGTCCCTGTTATTAGAGAAACCCTATGTTGTAATCACCTCATCCCTTTCTAGTGGAGAGGCTGGTTTGCGAGCCATGCTCCCGCTTCTCCATTCTTTGGCCATGGAATAAAGCTTCTGCTTGATGCTCACTTTTGGTTTCATGTATTGGCTCTGCAATATCAAACAGGGAAAGATCCCATCTTTGGGGACTACTGAGTTTAATTATAAAAATATGAATTTTGGAATCTATCTGGCTGTTTTTGAAAAAAAAAAGCTGTCATGGCTTTTGATTGCATTTTAATTGAATCATAGATCAAGTTGGAAAATATTGCCTTTTAACACCATTAAGTTGTTTGATCCAGGAATGGTATACTTCTCTATGTTTTCTTTAATTTGTCTTAGCAATGTTTTGCAGTTTTCAGTGTAAATGGCTTGTATTTTTTTTTGGCTAAATTTATACCTAATATTTTATGTATCCCTGATGAGAAATTCCCCATTCATGTACTTTTTATTATTTGAGGATAATTTGCCCTTCAAACTTGGTGTTTCTAAGATTATTTTTCTGTGTCTAATAGTTCTGTGGTTTCAGTAATTTATCTCTAAATGTCGATTTTGTTTTAGGACTAGTTCATGTTTTTCTTAAAAAGGATGTATATTTTTATTTGGTTTTGAAAACCCTCTAGATATTGTCATTTCAATTATTGTCCCTTTGCATTCTTTCTATTGATGTTTCTTTCCCCTTGAAATATCACAGACTTTTATCATTTTATGATATGTTTCATTCGGTTTCTCTTTTTTTTATCTTTCATCTCTGTATCACATTCTAGATTATTTCCACAATAATCCTTCTTGTTCATTAATTCTCTTTTCAATTGAGTTTATTTTGCTTTTTTATTAATTCAGTAAATTTTGAACAATATTTTTAATTTTTAGGAAAGTTTTAATTTTGATTGTTTGTTTTTGTATAGTATATTTTGATAATTTTAGTTTCTATTTAATTTTTTGTCTTAAAAATTTTATTCATTATTACTTTTTAATTTTCTTCTTATTGTCCCAGTATCTCAAGTTCCTGGGGGTATTAATAATATTGTTTGTGTGTGTGTGTGTGTTTTGAGTCTCCACATTAATCCATTTTATGCGGTGGACAATTTTTATTTTCTTTTACATTTTTTGTTTTTTCTTTTTTCTTTTTCCTTGAAGAAGTCTCTTGTACCCTGAGTTGTGAAAGTATTTTTATATTGTGGTTTTGACATGTGGCCATGTGGTGGGATACCTATGGTTTTACTATCTGGGACAAGTTCTTACATTAATTTCTTATCTTGGGCTTTCTGCACCTTGCAGATAGGTTTATTTTTTTCCCCAACACTCATGTGTGGCCCAGATTTGGCCTTCTTACATTTTTCAACAGATAATTTTTCTCACCAAATTTACCTTACTTTTTTAGTAGCTCAGCATCCAAGGTTTTTTATAGTCTTCTTGTGGCAGAAGTGGTCACCTTAAGAGAGTTCCACCACTATGCAAGGATAAAAGTGCCAGTTTCTTTCACTTTGTGTTGCCCCAGTGGTACCGTTTTGTCATATGAACATTGAAACCCCAGTTCCCAGTCCCTAAGATCTCAATCTGGATCTGATAGGCATCTGTGATTTTGTTTCTTCCTTTAAATGTTTGAATTTTGAGATTCTTATTTGCTTTTGACACCTGGTGATTCCCTTTCTGAATCATCCTTTTAAAATATATTTCTGAATAATTAGAATCTGGATCCAGAGTTCAATACCCTGGACTTAGAGTTATTGCTGCTTTCAAATAGGATGAAATTGGATACATTTCTTAACCCACCTATGATTCAGTTTCTTCATCAGGAAATAGATCAGAGATATAAAAAAATGCTAGCGATTGAGATATGAAAAGTAGAGAGTTGCTCATGGCTTTGAGGCTGATTTCTGGCAAATTAAATAGGAGAGGAAATAATATGGGCCACTTCACATCTGATCCATAGAAATGTCACATACGTAAATCTCCATTCCATAAGTTCATTAGAGGCCAGTGGTTGAAGATTTAACCACCAGAAGAAAGAAGGCGTGTTAGTCTGTGAATCACTACTTTGAGAACTGTGTGATCATTATTAAATTGTGAGAGGAGCAAGAAATATAACTTATGGTGTTAAACCAGAGATTTGGATGTTCCACTTTCAATTGAGAAATGTATACCTTTTAATTGGTGTTGGATAGTTTGTTACAGGTGCTGCCATGGCAAATATCCAAAACAGTAGGTTGTGGCATAGCACTCAAAGTGGAAACTGATATTGGGGATGAGAAAAATGTTAATCCATGATATTCGGTGACAAAAAGCTTAGGAAAATGTTACCTGTGATAATATGCAAGACAGTTTTAGAGGGAGTAACTAGAGTGAATCAAAATTTTAGCATGTAATTGTCTACATCAGTCTGTGTTTGACAAGGCATTCCAAAACCAAAATGATCTCTGGTGAAAATTGCCAGGTTTGACAGCAAAAATGCAAGGGGTAATAAAAGGGAGTCTGGAAATACAGACTTTTGAAAAGAGGACTGCTTCTAGATCCCAATCAGTAGGGGTTAAAACTGAAAAAGGATTTGAGTAATAAAGTTCCATTAATAATCAAGTTTGCAGCAAAGACCAGGTTAAATGTGGTCTTTTCACTCAAGCATGATAGCCTTGAATAGCTTCTTAGAGGGCAAAGCCTGAAACTATGAAGCAAAATAACAAGGGAATCTTTCAGGAGAGCAGAATCAGAACCTAATCAAGGAATTTCACCCACTGATGGGGTTAAAACCCTTCACAATGGCTGCCCAGCAAGATTTCAAAATTGCTTTAGACAAGTCTACTGTGTATATATCAATCTGTCTTTCCTCAATGGGATTTATTATTGTAGTTATCCCACCCCTGCTACACTATTGTATCCTGGGTATATATGTGTTGGAGTGGGGGCAGAGTGCAGAGGTGATGGAGAAGATATTTTGCCTCTTTAGTTACAGTAGCTGAACTGGGAGCCACATCCAGAAATAGAATGAACATCACCTAAAGATAATAGACTTTGAGCTGGATGCAAGGACTGGATGGGACTTCGGCTCCTTCTAGGGAAAACAGAGAAAATCGGTATGTGGTGAGCAGGGGGTCAGATATTAGTAAAGACTAAATCTATGCTCATCCTGCTTAGTTTTTGTTATTCTTACTTGGCACATTCATTTCTCAGCCAGTTTGAAGTTGGGCTAAGACTGAACTCTAGCCAACCAATTGTGGGTGGAAATTATGGATATAATTTCTATCCCTGCCCCATAAAAAATCCCATTTACAAGCTTCCATATTCTTTCCCCATCCCCGAGTGACCTGACGCCACATATTGACAATGGCGACCTCCCAAGATGGAAGATGTCTGAGTTCTTTTGCTATATGGAGAAGAGCCATCTGAAATTTCATAGATCATGACATGAGTGACAAATGAATATTATGTTAAGCCACCGTGATTTGGGGGTTGTGGATTATTTTGCCCTTACTAATACACTACCTCAAAGGGTTATTGACAACATCAAATGAGTTAACACATGCAAAGTATTCAGAAGCCTACCTGTCATATAGAAAGTACTTCATAAATATCAGATATTCTTACAATATACTCTTCAACATTTATGTGTGTTGGATGGGACAGTCGTCTACACTAGCTAAATCTACCATATTGTAATACTTTTTGGAGGATGAGGTAAAAGTCTAGAGAGATTTGGTCTTTCTTTAAAAACACAAGTTGATAAATGAATTACTTACTAATTATTAATACATAAACTGATTGTTTAATTAGAATCCATTTTACTTGACCAGTTATTGAACTAGGTAGTGAACTAGTTATGTTCTCCACCCCTGGTTTTAAAAAAAAACTGAATGAATTAATTATAGACTTAGTGAATGTTACGGTCAAGGGCACATATTTTCACAAGTAAAAACTCTAGGGTATTATGACACTTAAGTGTGTGTGTGTGTGTGTGTGTGTATTTACATCTACTTCTATATCTCTATAACTACACATCTATTGAAATATAGATACAGATATTCCCTAACCTATAGGTTCAGGAAGTACAAGACTTAAAATCTAAAAGTATGGTGTAAAACAAATATCTGTCACTTTTCTAGATTTTGTGAAATCCAGGCAGCTGCAGACTGATTCCTTAGCCTCCTGGTTTGAAACATGAACAATTTGGGGCAGAATTATTGTTTTTTGTCACAGCAGCAAAGGGAAAAAGCCAAACCCTTTTTTCTTTTGCAATGTTTATTTGTCAGTGGTGTCTCTGATGAGATACATGGTTTGTTTTCTTATGATTTAATCTTGGTTCCTTTTTCATTTTTATGTACAGAAGTGGGTAATCACACCAGGAGTGAAGTATGTAAAAGGAGAGTCATTCTCCCTAATAATATGACAAATTGTGGCATCTCAGTAAGTAGTCACCATGGCCCCACATTGGATTACATGCTTTCTGTTCTGGACAACAATGTTTGCTCTTTAAAGCTATGAAATTTAGGTTGATTTAAGTGATTTAGATTGTGGCTTTTCTGTATATCTTTGTTGTCAATTAAAAACTTAGGTATGAATATCACAATTAGGAATTAGAAATTTTGCAGATGGTTACACATTCAGAATTATCAAGAAAGCTCCAGAAAACAATTATGTTATACGGTTAATACTTTTCAAAAATTGATGTTTATAAATTTTTTAAATAAAATATTTGCCTTCCCTGCAAGATTTCACACTCTTAAGAATTGGGACTGCCTTTCTCATCATTACTTGTCTAGTACCCTGGCACAGTCACTAGCACAGAGTAAATACTCATTACATAATTTTGAAATGAATGAATAAAAATGTTTTCAATTTGTTCATTACACTTTCAGAAATGAGTTACCATGGAAAAAAATTAGATGTGAAAAACTATTCACTGCATAGTGCCTTCAATGACAATTCATTTCATTAAGAGTGACTTCTAATTTAAGCTGCCCTTAAATGGGGAGCACATAGCAGCTAAAGTCCAGCAATTGGCAGTTCACATTGACTGAGACCTTACTATTTTTCTGGTTATAGGTTAAATGTTTTACTTCCATTGTCTCACATTATTCTCTTAAAAATCATATAGAGTACAAATATTATACTGATTTAACAGATGAGTAAACAAAGGCTAGGAGAGATTAAGTTTCCCAAGGTTCAATAGCTATTAAATGAACATTGTGCATACTAAACCAGGTCTATTTGACTCCCCAAACACTGCTCTGCACCACAAGGGCATCAGAAATTAGGACTGTTGTCCCATTAACTGTATGTTTGTTTCTAGGAGATTGATCAACTTGTATGAGTAATTCACAAAGTTAACAAGCAAAGAATTTTCAGGACCTCTGGCCTCCTTGACAATGAAAGAGTCGCCTGGATAAATCCTTTTTTGGCGTGAGAACCATTCTCTGATTTAGCCCTTTCATAAGTTTGGATTTCTAGTACGCTGGGTAATCTTAAAGTGAGGCACTTGGGCACTTGAGTTGGAATTACCTGGATTATCTAGGCAAAATGTGTTTTGAGCTCCTGGGGACTTAATTACTGGAGCAATTGCACAACTCTCCACTTCAGCTCAGCTCTTTAGATATAGCAACCAAGTAATTGAGATGGTTTTGTCAAATTGTGGTTTCCCAGTCTTACTGTTACTTCCTTTAAATTGAAGCCCACTATTGCCATCCTTCATTTCCTAAGATGATAACGTTGATAAGGGTTATGGTGAGTATGTCTAAGTGTGGCTTTAAACACCAGGGGACATCCACTAGGTTTTACTCCTCCATAAACACAGGAAGAGACATACTTTTTTCATAAAATAAAAAGTTAAAATATTTTATTACAATAGAGCAATCTACTGGGAAAATATCAAGAAATATAAAGACCTCTTTTTATGGTACATCTAATCAAGGAATCAAATACTGTATAATTTTTAGAAGCGCTGAAATATTCAGCCACATATATATGTAAGTATAATTATACATACAAATACATATCATCCTTTAAGGTTTTTCTACAGGGACTTTAGAATGGCCATTAAACAGTAGTAGAACAAAAAGCAGCAGGAGAAAAATGAAAAGATATAGTATATTTCTAAGTAATAAAAAAGTTAAAATATAAATATGACCCAACAATGAAAAATTACTGTGCATGTAAAATTGCCAGTATATGTGGTTCTTTTCTACTTTTAATCCTGACTAGTGCAAATCTCCTCAAACTACATCTTTGATATCACATAGATTTTCAGATGTCAGTGAAAGCACAAGTTGGTTTGTGTCACACACTGTGACTAAATTTGAAAGAAATTATACTCATTCTAAGGAAGAGACCTTAGCTGTAGTTACTGGAGTAATGAAATTGCCCAAATAAATTCTTGGAAGAGAAATTACCTTGACAACTGCCAATAAGCTCTTATTTGAAATCTTAAAACCCTAGATTGGGTAGCATCTGGAGCAGCTGCCAAAGTGCTGTGATGAACTTTAATACTGTCATATACTAAATATAAATATTTTCTGGAATACTGTAATGCAGATGTCTTTCCAAGGCTATCTTGAGAAATGTTATCACTGAGTCTAATCTGAAACATTTTAAAACCTCTTCTTTATAAACATTACAATTGAAAGGTTATAGCATATTCCCAGGGAAATAAGATTAAGAACAATTCTTATCTAAAAATGTGATTAGAATTCTTTTCTGATTATGGTGTGAAAAATCACTTAATCATTTGCGATAACTATGATTACTTATTGATTGTCTTTAAAATTACCAACTGCAAACTTTGTACTAATTGTTGTGTTTATTCCTCCATGAGATTACAGTCTAATAATTCTAAAGTGAATCAGTATGCATGTCTTAAAATCTGTTTCTTTATCTCTTTATTTTCTGTGATTAAGTATAAAAATATGTGCTCTGGACAGAAGTCCTAGGATAAGTATTTGGTGCCACTGTATGATGGACAGCTCAGCACCTCTCTGAGTTTTTTCATTCACAAAATGATTAATAAATTGAATTAAAAGAGATGAAAACTATATTTTTTGTTACATTGGTAAAATATAATTATCTGTAGATTCATTTTCCTATCCCAATCTGAGCTAGGATTGTACCAAAAGATTTTATTTTAGTTAATTTTTTTCATAAATTATAATTGAAAGTCTACAAAATGTTTTCAATATTATCAATCAGTATAGTAACTCTTGCTATGTATTTATCAGAGAAAGAAGAGTAGACCAAATTCAATTTCATTATTAGTACAAGATAGGATGATTAAAGGGTCAATGATATGGGATAATATTATGCTTTCTTAACTTGTAACTTTTCTTTTTTTTTTTTTTCCTTTGAGACAGGGTCTCACTTTGTCACCCAGGCTGGAGTGCAGTGGCCTCATCTCAGCTCGCTACAACCTCCAGGGTTCAAGAGATTCTCCTGCCTTGGCCTCCCAATTAGCTTGGATTACAGATGCCTGCCACCACCACTTTACCTGGCTAATTTTTGTGTTTTTTGTAGAGACAAGGTTTCACCATGTTGTCCAGGCTGGTCTCGAACTCCTGGCCTAAAGTGATCTGCCCAGGTCGGCCTTCCAAAGTGCTAGGATTACAGACATGAACCGCCATGCCCAGCCTTAACTTGAAACTTTTCTAATTCAATCTGTTAACAGATTTTGAATCTGAACTTGACTAGTTTGCAAGTCACTTTTTATTTAAAAATTATTCACTATAATTAAGGTCTAAATTATTGTGGTAGGTATGTCCTCAGAACAGTTAGAGTTTGGTTTCTGAGCAGGAAAGATAGTAGTTGAAAATCTCAAATCTCTGAAGAAAAAGTCATAGTTGAGCTGAAGGCATTTCAGTGTTTTTGAAATATCAGTAATGCTTCATATTTCTGAAAACAGACTTTGTTCCAAAGTAAGCAACCACTTCATCACTACACAAAAAAAATCTCACACACTGACTTCCGGCTTGTTCGTATAACATGAATCACATCCCTGTCTCTGTTTGTCTGTCTCCCAGCTCATCCAGTTCTCTGCAGAGTCATGAACTTGACCCATGATTGTTACTTGATGCAAGGTGGTTTGAATGAAAGTGTATGTGTCCACTTCACAACTAAGTGCATCTTCTGTCTTCCATTCATCTTTTTTTAACTTTTCTCCAATATTTTCTCCAGTGGTGTGGCTCGGAATTCTCTTGAGATAATCTATGGTGCATTTGGTGAAATAAAAATCAGAACACTGTACCCAAAATTATTTAAATATCATATAACCAATGTCACCACACTTTTGGAAAATTATAAATAAAAAATGAGCAAGAAACCTGTGGAAATGGAGTCTACATAAGTAATAGAAAAATGGTACTTCCATTATTTTTGGGGTTTGATAATAGCACTTTAACAATAAACTAAAAATTTGGTGCCAAATATTTAATATGTAACTAATTTATGGTGACTAAATATTATCTTTTATAAACATGGAATTACTTAAAATAGATGGTCATTTATTGTCTTAGGAAATAGCCACAGAAGTGGTTGTACTGTTACTGTTGCATAGATTCACACGATTTAACAAAACTAAAAAATATTTTTTGTCATGTCTTTTGTGGTATAAAATTGCCTTAAAATTTTATGGAAGAAAAAAATGCTCCTTAATAAAAGCTTTTCCGAAAAAAATAGATATGTGCTTATTTCAAGTACCCCAAATATTTATTCTTATTTTTAAAAAAATGTAAAGATCATTCTCTCTCTCCCTGAGTGAAGCACTCCTAATTTTATAAGTATTTAGTAAGTGGGTCAGTCTAATCAGGTAATCACTTGCAAATTATATATTAAAAAGATAGTTTGAGTGCATAGGTGGACTAAAATATTTTTACTTTGATCTATTTGTGAAATTAGTTAAGATTTTTTACCACTGTCGCTATAATCACCAGAAGGCAACAATACATTTTATTATGAATTATGCTGCAATGTTTAACTGTAAAGCAGTTATATAGGTATTTATTACTGAGGCCTTTAATAATAGCTTTGCCACATCAGATTATTAATCGTAGGCAATAATTAGTTCAAGCATTTGTGTACATTATGAGACTCAAGTAAACATTTTCAGTTGGTTAACAATTGCACTTAACCTACCAAATCTATTTCAGAATACAATTATTTGGCAACTCAGCAAGAGATTCTGTACATAAATTTAGTCACCTAAACCATCAACACCTATACACCTTATACGGTCCATTGGAAGATAGTTAAAAAATAAAATGATGTCAAGAAGGGTATGACATAGTGAACTTAAATCATTTTGCCTCCCTTGTATTTATGCAATATGAATGGAACTTAGTGAAGCTGTCTACTGAAGAATGGCTGAGTAAGCCTCAACCAATTTAGTTATAGTGTAAATTCAATAAATACAATTCCATAAAATAGTAATTCCAGGTCACTTATTCTGTAATATAAAAAAAATTGCACGGAAAAAAGTCTCAGATATTGTATTTTACTAAAATTAAATGCACATAACTATTAAATGTTTTTTAAATATATGGAATACTATTAAATTGGTGCAAAAGTAACTGTGGTTGTTGCCATTAAAACTTTTGCACTAACCTAATATAAATTGTAATGCATATATAGCATACAAAAATTATTTGATGTAGAGAAAAATAATGGCAGGCACAGTATTATAATCTAATTTACTTTAATTTTCCATTGTATACTTTGAAGTTACTTTTAGTAATAGTTGTGTGATAACTACCTTTACATGCCTGGAAACCATTGTTGCTTTTTAAAAAGATATTAAATAAGATAAAAGATGTGAAACTAGGCATATCTATAGAATAAAAACCATAGAGCTCATATATTACACAGCTGTGTAACTTTGATGAGGGAGTTGTATTGAAACTAGCAATTTATATAATCTATATCCTTATAAAAACTCTTTGTGGTATAATTTTGCACTTCACCGAAATCTCATTTTGAAGAAATATTAAGATTTCAATATGTATATTTTAAAAGACCTGTTCATATTTTATATATGGAATTTTAAAAGCACTAGGATATTTAACAATATAATAAGGAATTTGATTAAAATATTATTGTATATTTAATATACAGTTGGAGAGGTAGAGAAATAGCAGATGCCTCAAATCTACTTCATTTTCTTAATCTTTTTGTTTTAAATTTCCCAATTTCTCAGTTGATTATTTTAGGAAGAAACTTCAAAGATGGAGCTGATATCTTTGAAGCATCATATGGGAAACTGACTCTGAATAGCCCTTTTTACAAAGCCTTGAATCTAAGATCTCACAAGTCTCAAAAAGAAAATGACCCTGCCTCTGCTCCTTACACAATAAGGGTCAGACACAGTTTTGCATTTACAATATAGTTAACTTTGTAATTCTTCTGCATGCTGTGGCACATTTAGTTATTATAATAAGCTGAATGATGTTGAGCTTGCAATTTAGAATCTAAGTGAAAAATTTTAACATTTGCCAATTTGAAATGTACATCTCATCAAAATTTGAACTTGTTCATAGAAGAGATGCTTCTTCTACATGCCAGACCATTTTTCTTATTAAGAATGAGCTGTTAAGTAGATAAAGAGAAAATCATTTAAAATAGACCAGGAAATAGAATTGGCATTTCTTATGTTGAAGAAGTGAAGGAATGAGTTCTTGGTCCAATATTCATCTCTTGAATAAATTTCATCGCAGGCTGTCTTGACATAAGCATCTGCATTCCACTGACCTTTATGTTGTAGTCTAGAGAGACTGAGACCACACAGAATTGGTGCTGTTATAGCTAACTGTACTTAAACTTTGTGTCTGATCAACTTAAGTGTATTGGATTTGAAAACAGTTAGTCAATTGTTTCTAGTCCCTAGGTGGTGGTTTATGGTAATGTTTGCATCAATACTAACAAAAGCCATACCACAGTACAAAGTACATCAAGGAAATGAAAGACAAGGCTGCCTGTTGTCAGTTCTGTCTACAATAAAGGCAGGATTCAGAGCCGGGGCAGAGATCGTTAGAGAAACACAAAAATGAATGAACCACAGAAATCGTAGGGCTGATGGTTCACATCAAAGGTTTGGGAACTGGCTAATGGGCAAGGTTGCACACAGGCCACAAGACATATACCCTGGACTCATTTGGCCATACAGAAAGGTCACCAAAAAGAGGGGAAAAAGCTCATAAGATAGCATAAAGCAGTCTTCTGTAGAAACTGTGTAAAGAGAAGGAAGAGGAAAAAAGCAGCATTACCGTCGCTGTGTAAACTATATCCATATCAAATGGTATTTCTGGTGAACAAATCTATTTATATTTTTATGTCAGACATCAAAATTCCTAATATTGAGAAATATAATATGATGCTTTATATTTGCTGGAGTATTTTCCTTCCACATAAGACCAATACAATGCATAAAGGGTCAATTCAGTAAAATTTAAATCCTTTGAGCCTTCTCTTGTATAAATAAAATGGTACTAATCATTTTCTTAATTGTTTCAAAGAATCATATGCCTGGAGAACAGTGAGTTGTATATGTAAGCAGATGTGTACAAATAGAACAATAATAACAGAATTGATTTTGATATTTTTCTCGCTTTGTATCAGCTTATCATGTATAATTTTAAAAGCACAATTAAAGGAACTAAATGCTACAATAATATGACATAGTCATACAATGGCATCTATTAACGTAAGAATGTAGTTATCCTTTATTTGAAGCCTAACCTCCAGATACCTGCTGTGCTGCTAGATGCTAGAATGTCAAAGAAAAATAAGTGAAAGCATATCTCATCATGGGGTAAATTGCCTGTTGAAAAGAAATGTACTTAGTTTCTCATTTGAATGCTGCTTTCAGTTAAAAAATGGGAAGGATTGTTATCAAGGTAAGGACTAATCTTTCCTGACCCAAAAGAAAGAGATAGAGAGAGAACAGAGAGAGAGATAAAGAGAAGGAAAAAAAATAATGTCTATTTCAACAAAAGCAGCAATTCAGAAAAAAAAATTAAAAACAGGCCAATAATGATTTTCATTATACTTTATGCCTATTTTTAAGCTTTTATTGTCAATTAATACAATGTAAAAATCCACTTTAAATTGAAAAAATGTGCAAAATTGGTGATTTCTATTATGAAAAGTTATCTGTTGTAAAGTTCTATGTGATTCTTATAATCCTATTTAATCACATATACCTGAGAATTATTCATAATATGTGAAATATATGCCAAGCTATACCTTATTATCTTAATGACACATATTAGTCATATTTCAAATGGACAGGAATCCCCTCAAGTCTCATAGAAATAAGGATTTTGCATATGAAGATGCATATTTACACAGGTAAGGCATTTTTGCAAAGCACTTTTGCATAGAAACAACTATCTAGCACTTCGTAAATAATATTACATCATTTTACTTTACATGCATTTTCTTCATTTTTTTTTGCTTAGCATTTATGAAATGGCACAAATGTTAAAGCAAGGAAATAATTATTTCCATAAAAAACTCAAAACATACATTTAATATTTTTAATATAAAAATCAATTTAATACTAACAGAATAGTATCAAATTGTCATTAACTTTTTAAAAATAATACCAATGCTTAAATATCAAATTTCTTCAATCTGATTTATATGCTGCAAAGCACTAATTCCGTTGCGAGGTCTGTAACTAATTTACCCAACAATTTTTTTTTATTGATTTACAAAGAAGATTAATTTTTCATAATTTGTTAGATATTTTAAAAGCTTACACATTTGACTGTGAACACAGAAATATTTATATTTTTAAAAAGAACACTACCTCATTAATAGCTGGAGCATCATGTTGTTTAGAGATAAACATAACAATTTTAATTTTTCTATAGGGCAATTTTTATACTAGGTTCACAAGTCCCATGGCATTATATTTTTATAATATTCCAACGCTGCAATTTAAAATAGTTTTTAAAAGAGGAAAAGATAAATCTTTTCCGAAATATGTTATTGATGTAGGCTTACAATACAGGAACACAATTTCAAGCTAACACATAAAATTTTATTAGACAAAAAATTGTTCAAAAAATATTTAAAACAAACAAACAAACAAAACCCAGTTCATTCAAAATAACAAAATGTGTTTGCCTAGATATGTAAAAAATCCGAGCACATTTGAACGTTAGCTGTCATTATGGTCCAGTTCACTGTTTATTTCTTTGGTATGCATCTCCTGACCTGTATATAAAATTCATAGTTTCAAAAGTGACATGTGCAAGCCTTGGACAACTGGGGAAAAGGCATATTTCCTGACCTTGTCACCATAGCAACCACTTGCTGATTGGTAGCAGGCAGGCTCTCCATCCTTTACCACTGAAGGCAAGTATGTGAGGTTGCTGGCTTTGTTTGTGACTAGGGCTTTATTTACATGCAAACAGGAATACCAGACTTGAAATCACTTTTTTCTGTTAAGCATCCAATTATAGACTTGAAAAATTTAAAAAAAAACCCTTAATTTTACAGCTTTATAATAATGTTACAATTACAATAAAAACAGAACACATATCCCACTGAAGCTGAGTGTAGAAGCTTAACTTAGGATGTTTTTCCATTTAGCTTTGCACCCCACTATCAATCCTCAAACCCCAACAACAGGAAAAAAAGTGTATATATGTATATTCAGCAATATGTAACTTTAAAAAATTTTTCACAAAATCGGTGAAATACATTATTTGATAAGATTTATATGTAAGGAAAAAAAATAAACTCCTTTAAATTGTGCTAACACTCTATTTCCAGAAACTCCCTTAAATGGTAATTAGGCAAGCATGTAACACATAAGTTTGCATCCTGGAGAAGCTAAGCCATTTAGAATTCCCTTCCGGAATGACCCAATACAAATTTCTTTGGATGTCTTTGCTTCATATGCAGGATATTTGCTTTATGAAAGTAGAAACCTTCCTCTTCATTTTCTTTTCCCCAACCTATTCCACTTTCTTCTCATAACCAGCTATTCATGATATAAATAAAAAGTGGAATTTTGTAAGACTCACTTTCGTGAATAATCTGTTCTTGGGATTCAGAGGATGAACCAGGCATATACTGAATCAACTCTGACCCTTCAATTGAAGTTTCTCTCCCATGCCAAAGTTATTTTTTGTGATGGAGAAGTTATATGAAAGTTCTTCTTAGCAAATCCTTGCTTGAGTACAGTATAATGAAAGAATACAAAGTGAGACTTGAACATTATATTAAAAGACATTTATGTGTCATCTTCTAAAAGCAAATGCTCTAACTTTAATATAATTATATTACTGAGTTTGTATTTGTTAAAAAGGTTTGTTATATGCCATTCAATGAAATAAATTCCATGAGCTATACAATTAATATTTTCCTGAAATCCTCCATTAATTAACATGAATAACTGATACACTGTTTTATCAAAATGTTCTGCATTTGTTTATTATATAAGCATATCTTCACAAATGTAAACATGCTTATATCATATTATGCAGTAAAATAAACATGCAATAAGATATTTCTGATAATATGAGTTCAAAATACAAGTAGAATTCCCATAAAATACTTACACAAATTATTTTTACTTACAAAGTTCATTTGAAGTATAAAGTTTGTGTTATCTTGCATTAATATTAAGATACACACAAGACAAGCAAAATTCCAAAACAAAATGAATTTTTAAAAACCATCATGCTAGTAGTTTTATCCAATTAGTAAGTGCTGATTTTGATTATAAAAATGCTCTGTAACTCTCATAAAATGTATCATAATAAAATTTAAGAATTCACTATACATGTTCACAGTCTCTCTGGCACCTACTTAACAATGCTACATAAAACTCTCAACCTTACTTCTTTTTTCCTTGTGGAAAGGTCATTTTCTGACTTATTTGTATTTTTAAAATATTCTTGAAAGGGATACAATTATTATTTATTGTTATTGTTTAATAAAGGAGTTTAGGCTAATACTAACAATTTTATAACAAAACCCTATATTTTCTCATAACCTTTATAGATGTGCATACTTTAAATTTTTAATATTTTACCTTTATGTTATCATATTTCTTTATGGTGAAAAAGAAAGCAAAATTGTTGCCTTAATATAAACAGGAAAAACATCGAGCTTTGTACTAGCACTTAACTAACATTGGGGAAAAATTTTTCATTTTTGTACATAATGGTGGTATTCAGACATAATTTGATTTTAGTATAACCCTGTAAAGTTCTTTCCCTGCCCTGATGTACTATATAAAACATTTCTTAACTCATTAATGTCAAGTATAAATTAGTTTTATATTGGAATTTTAACAGTCCAGCCTCTACGGGCAACATAAAAACCAGGCCATTGTCAGAAATGGTGCTAGGCTGCATGCAAATTTAAACCAGGTATCATCTATCATTAAAGAAAATACAAGATGAATTAAAGTTTGGGGTGTCCATTTCACGATCCCCAGCACCAAAAATTACTTTGGTTTATCTATACTTTAAAAATATCAACAGTTTTTGCTGAACACATGCAGCACAATTTCAGCAATAATATTTTAATGTGCTCTCTGGATTTACCAAATCAGAGTATGACTAATAGTCAATGTTCAAATGTCTAGGATACATTTTCTCATATATATGCTCTGAATATCTGAACAGGCACGTTGTATTGTATTAATATCATAATTCAAAGGGAAATTTATTAACCCTCCAGTATTCCCATCATTGCTAAAAGTTGCAAATTCTAGGTGGCAGAACCTAGACAGTAATATCAAATTTTAATAACAATTCCTCTTCTTCGGTCAGGGCTATACTGGAGAAAAGCATAAATTGCTGTGACTGACCGTTGGTTGTTAGAGAAGCAATCTGACTTCTCCACACCCTTATTTCAGTGTATTTGTTCTGTCCCTCAGCTGTATTAATGATAGCATGAAAGGTCACATGATAAACGAGTGACAAAAATATCAAAACATATTAGCCTGTAGCTTTGTTATCAGTGTATGACAGAGATGACAGAAAATTGTACTTTTCCCCTGAATAATTTTGCGTTACATTTTGCTGGCTAGGCAGAGTGAATTAGGGAGAAATTCCTGCCTCTGACTGTTTGTCTCCTTTTCTGACATACTTGAAGTAATAATATACATTAATAATAGGGACTGTTCGCAGAAAATGGATAAGAATTCAAGATCCAACAGTCAGTTTCCATTCTACAACCTGCTCTTCTTGTTTTGTTTTGTTTCTTTTTTTCCTAACAGGAACAAATATTCTTGAAAAATATGCATAAAATTGAACATTATTAATATTAGTGCTATAATAAGCTTGGGTAGAATACAGAGCCGGTGAATGAATCATGGAACATTGACCAAAAAGATAAAAAGAAAAGTAACCTAAAAAGCAACTTCAAGGCACACAACATTATATTTCAAACCATACTATTTTATATTTAGTGAGAAACATGTTCTCTAATTAAATAAAGGCGATTTCAATAATTCTTAATCTAACTTGTTGAGATGTGGACCCAGTAATTACAAATTAGAAGCAGAATTTATACCTGCTGATTTACAGACTGTCAGGGATTGTATACCCTGGGGAGAGGAGGTTTGCAATCTTGGAAAGGAGAAAATAGGAACTGGCGGGGGCTTAATGTCTTGCAGAGGTAGGGTGTAGTCTCCAGTGGTAGGTTAAGTCCTGCCTTATCTACATTATCCTTCCCTGGGTGAATAACAACATCGTCAACTCAGTCCTATGCCTCTCTGACCACCTTAAAAGGCATCATTATGGAATTAGTTACAAAATGCTGGAACATTATTAATAGGTTTTTTTCCCCCAAAAGCTCTTCAATGCATAAAACTATGGAATATTATTATATAGGTACATTTGATTTTACACTTAGAAAAAACTTTAAACTTGTAGAGAAATAATATTTTTGTATTATAACTTAAGAGTAAATTTAAAAGAAAACATTTCTAATTTTAGTAAATATGAACCAGGCTTTGTCCTAAGTGTGGGTGATATAAGAGTAAATAAAACCAAGTCCTTGCCCTCAAGGAGTTTAAAATTCAGTGAAGGAGACAAACTAAATGGTGAGTACAAGGCAGTGATAAACTGTAAAGTCTTGTGAAAGAAGAAACATAGTATGCTATGGGAGTAGACAGAAGGTTTGGCTACCTAGTCCTGTCTTGTAGCTTCATGGGAAGCAAATTTAAGAATACAGCAGCCTCTATCGCCTCTATCTTTTTTTTTTTTAAATGGATTCTTGCTCTTGTTGCCCAGGCTGGAGTGCAATGGGACGATATCAGCTAACTGGAACCTCCGCCTCCCGGGTTCAAGTGATTCTCCTGCCTCAGCCTCCCAAATAGCTGGGATTACAGGCACCCACCACCATGCCCAGTTAATTTTTTGTATTTTTAGTAGAGACAGGGTTTCGCCATGTTGGCCAGGCTGGTCTCGAACTCCTGACTTCAGGCCCCTCAGCATCCCAAAGTGCTGGGATTCAGGTGTAAGCCACAGTGTTCGGCCAATATTCTTGATGTATAACCAAAGCCAGAGATCCTCTACTTCAAAGAAAATGAATTTTCTCTTAAATATACTCATTTTTGATATGATAGTTTCATACACAATTTGATCTTAAATGGATTATCTTAGAAAATGTTTTTAAAATTTCTTTGAAATTATTTTCACTTTTTGTGTATAAAATAGCAACAAAACTATATGAGGAAAGCTAAAATGAAACTCAATGAAGAACTCAAGCTTTCAGAAAAAAATACGTATTCTAGCTCTTCTAGCATTCTAAAGGTGGGCACTTGTTAAAACTGGAGAAACATAAATAAAATCTTCAACCATGAGGAAACAGAACCTAAGACAGTCAAACAGACACATTTTTTAAGACCCTCCCTTCCCAATTTCTTTTGTTGTTGTTCAATGGACTGTGGTAACATAGAAGTGTCTAGTAACAGAGAGGACAGATTTGAAAGAGGTAAGATTTTACAGGATATCAAAGGAAGAGATGAAAGTCATTCAGAAAAATAAGTATAAGATAAAGACCTAGGCAGGGACCTGAACTAGAAGAATGTAGGTTTGAAAATGCTTACTATGTTTGGAAAATGGTATTTAGTTCTATTTGCAGAAATGGTAAGTTGGCAAGAATTAATGTGCACGATTTACTACTGTTTACGCCACAAGTCAAGAAAACTACTATCGGTTATTTAAGCTATTAATAAAAAAGTAGATTCTCTGCTCAACTAGCAGCCCATAAGTGTAATAGTTTGGGGATTTATTGATTCATTAAGACACATGGGGGCAACAACACACACTGGGGCCTGTTGTGCATGTTGGGGCAGGGAGTGCATCAAGAAGAACAGCTAATGGATGCTGGGCTTAAGACCTGGGTGATGGGTTGATCTATGCAGCAAACCACCATGGCACACATTTACCTACATAACAAACCTGCACATCCTGCACATGTACCCCCGGAACTTAAAATAAAAGTTCATTAGAAAGAAAAAAAGAATTCAAGAGCTTCCCATTGTTCCCCTCCAACATGAAAGAGTGTTGATTTTCATCTTCGGGCTTAATAAACCCCAAGCCACCTGTAGTCAAATGGTGGCCCTTGGAGTTGAAGACATTGTTTTCTTACAATCATGACCAAAGCAGAAAGATTAGTAAGGGGAGCGAAAGTTGATCTCTTTACATACATACTACTCTCTCTTTATCATGGTGGAAACTACTGTCCAGAAGATCCTTAGTGATTTCTTTGTCTATTCTGAATCATATGAACATCTCTATCTGCAATGGAAGAAGAAGAAAATTTATCTGCCACCTCCATTAAGGGAAGAGGGCAAGGGCTAAAAGAGTTACAGATGGTTCCTTCCTTCCTTCCTTCCTTCCTTCCTTCCTTCCTTCCTTCCTTCCTTCCTTTTCTCCTTTCTTTTTTTATTCTGTAGATAATGGAGAGCCAATAAAGCTGGTGAAACAAGTTGAAATGTTAAATCCAGTGACTCTGAGAAGAGAGGCTACCATGAGAAAAGATGAGGTGCTATTATAATAATTTAGGAGACATAAAAACCCTAATGAGAGGCTGTCCTGGTGATGACAGCCAGAAACAAAAAATAAACAATATTTTAGAGAACAAAAATCAGCAAAATACACTGAGTGACTCTATAATATGGAGTTAAGCAGAGGAACAGGTAAAGAATGAGGATATTTCTTACTGGGTATGGGGCCATCAATCAAGATAGAGACTAGATGTTTTAATGAGGGATTATGGTATATTAACTTATGGGCATATACCGCATATGAGATATAACCCTGATCTTCCAAAGTAGCTGTCTAACTGAACACTGGAACCATTATGGAAGCTTTTGGACTGAGCTAAAAAAGAGCTATAGAATCTGTCTACAAAGCATAGTCACGAAAGCCACACAAATGTATGAAAAAGCTTATATAGCAGAGTCTTTTAATCAGGGATGCCCTACATTTGGCTTTTGGGAATCCGTGAATCTCCTGACATTACCTTAAAATTTGATTTTTAAAAATTTCCTCGGGGAAAAAGAGTCATATTCACTGGATTCTCAAAGGTATCAGTAAACTAAACAAGTTTGAGAACCATAGAAGTTGGGTGAGAAGAGAGGAGGACAGGAAAGGCGACCAGCTGTATTTAAGGGATGGTCAGAGGATGATGAATATAGGGAGAACTGCTGGAGTAGTTCGGGAAATAGAAAGAGTAGAAATGCAGAAACTCAGGGAGGAGGGGATTTTGAGAAGAGTATGATACAGACAAGTAAATGGAAGTAAAAGTTTTTCATTTGATTTGCCAACTAAGACATTTTGATCTCTGAATGAATAGTTTTCTAAATCTGTGTGGCAAAAGTCAGATTAAAGTGGCTTGATGTGTGAAAAGGAGAGGGAAAGAAGAGAGACAGGGAAAATAAAGACCAGAATTAAAGTGAGTTAGACTAAAACTGTAATATTTATAACCATGTTACTTAACATAAATTTTCATTAGTTATTTAATGGTGCCAAAGTAATACTGAAAACATCATTTACTCTTATGCAAATAATTTACTTAGCATTGTCAAAGGTAAGGATTTACTTATTATGTCTCACTAAACTATGTAGATTTGCTTCTCAGCTTTACAGCCCTGTGTCCACTGATAATATAAATTAAGTTTAAATAATTTAAATGACTGTTTTTAATCAGTGGAAATAAATACTTCAGTACATATTTACCTTTTAGATAATATCTAAACTCTTTCTTTATCTCTCCAAGCTTAGCAGTAGTCAATGAAATATAATTGCATCTTAATTATCCATTTAGAGAATATATATTTCTCTGAATAATTATGGAACATTTCTGGACCTACAGAGAGTAATTTTACTTAAATTTTTTTTAATCGCAATCCATTTAGCTGTGTAGACAAGGTTGCCTCAAAGAACTTCTTTTTCCCTGATTATATACAATTAGATTTTTTAAAATTACTGGTACAATAATTTTCTCTACCTTTATTCTTCATATCCATTATTTATGTAGTATAATTGGGGTACATGATATCTTATAATTTACAATCTAAATTGCATTATAGCCATGGCTAAATCATGTATTTAAATTCTGATACAATAATACTGAATACTAATTCCCTGAGGTTTCCATGGGGAAGAGAGGTTAGATTTCAATGCATGGGCAATTCTTAATGTGTATGCTTCAGATCTGATCTCTGAGGAATTTTTCAATCCCTGATTGTGATTCACACATCACTTATGGCAGAAATAAATGTGATTACAGATCGCCTTGTAAATACTAGGTGGTACTAGCTTTTGAGGATACTATTTAATATCCCAACATGTAACATATACATACACATATATAATATTTTAATATGTTTATGCATCTGTGTAAATGTGCACACCTGCAGAGAAAGAGAACATTATCTAATTGGTAAAGATTTTTTAAGTTGTTTCATAGAGAATTCCACAAGTTTTTTAAATGGAAGCATTTTTCAATAATTACTAATAATTCAATAGTGCTAATACAGATAATATTAATCTTTTATTGGAAGCTTCATTTCAGGAAGTCATTACACTAAGAAATTCACACATTATAGTATTTGGTATTCAAGTTCTCCACTATAAAAAAGACCAAAATAAAAATGATTTAGGCAAGATAGGTTTTTCTCTCTTACATGTGTAACAGACTGTGAGTAAATGTCTTACATTCTTAATATTCAATGTTGAGTCCTTGGATCAGCAACATAAGCACTTTCTGAGAGCTTCTTGGAAATGCAGTATTCAGTTCCCACCAAGATCTTTCCAATCAAATTTTGAATTTCTACAAGATACTCAGATAAGTTGTACACAATTTAAAATTTGAGAATTTTTCTTGACTTACATAATACTCTGTGTGGATATGGTGTCTTTATAGAGGCAGGGCTCCAAGTTACTAGTTCTTTGCTTCTGTTCCCAATCCAGAAATTCTACTTTATGATCCAAGACCTGCATTCCCTACAAGCAGAAAAGGGAACAAGAGAAGGGGAGGGCACTCTACTTTCTATTATGACAAAACCTGAAGCTGTATACATTACAACTATAGATATTTCATTGCGTAGACCATAGTAGTGTGGCCATGCATGACTGCAAAGGAGGCATTGACTATGTGTCTATGTGGCTGGTTAAATCTGGACATTGTATTACTAAGTTAGAAAGTCTGAGATATGATAGTTGTTGAAAAACAAGAAGGTTCTGCCAATCTCATGCTATCTCATTACTCCTCGCAAAAGGTATTGTGCCATTCGCAGATGAAAGAACCAAGAGTCAAAGATCGTTCAGTCATTTACAGAAGGTCACTCCTATTTCTATGTTATAATCTTTCTGATTCCAACATTTATACTATTCAGTGCTATATAATACTTACTACTCACTATAGGCCTAGGAAGAGTTCCACAATTCAAATTGATGTTTTAGACATCATTTTCAAAGTAGTATTATTTATTAGCATAGTTCAATAATATGTTTCATTAGAATTATGAAACTTCCCAATAATAATCAGAATAAAAATTTTAGATTAAGAAATTTGATAATCAAATGAGAGTTAAACCATATCATTGAATGAGATTTTTTTAAATAATAAATGAATCATTTATTATTAATTTTTAATGTATGAAAGACAATGTAAAATGAAATTCATGTATACTTGAAAATATAAGGTTAAAAGGAATAATCCAAACTAATGATGTAGACAACATATCCAGATTTTTATGCACGTATCTGAGCTGAAAATGATAATTAAAGATATTTTGTCCAATTTAATATCATATTATATAAATTTAATTTAATTAAGGATGCTCCCTTAAAATAATTTGCAACTTTCGTTTCTTTGAAAAATCTAAAAGACTGCTTTTCTTATAAACACACATACATAAACACTCCTGGATAAGCAGGAACAGCTTCTTGTAGTTAAAATTTATACTGAAGGCTTGGCACAGTGGCTCACACCAGCACTTTGGGAGGCTGAGGCAAGAGGATCACTTATCACCAGGAGTTTGAGACCAACTTGGGCAACATAGTGAGACCCTGTCACTATAAAAAAACAAAACAAAACAAAACAAAACAAAAAATACTTAGCCAGGCATGGTGACGCGTGCCTGCAGTCTCAGCTAGTCAGGAGGCTGAAGCGGGAGGGTCACTTGAGCCCAGGAGGTTGAGACTACACTGTGTAGTGATTGTGTTACTGCACTCCGACCTGGGCTACAGAGGAAGACCTTGCCTCAAACAAACAAAAAAGCGCACAGAAACTGAAGTTATTCATATTTGCCATGTGTCTGTCATTTAACAAGATATCTGATTTTGGACACATTTCTTGACTTCTCAAAACTTGTCCATCTGCAAAATAGGGGGAGTAAAAAGTATTCCCATACCTGAGTGAATTGGATGTAATAATTTGTGAGGCATGCTGGTATCCCTGCTCATGTACAAGCTCATATATAGTAGCTACTCACCGAATGCTAGTTTCTATTTAAAAATAAATGATCAAGTAAACAAAGAAAACTAACAAGACAGCTCAGAAATTAGCCATTGAAGGTAGTCTTTTACCATTACAAAATCCAACTATGTCTTTTTGGGGGGACAACTTGAAGTGCTTGCTGTGTCCTTCAATACATTTTTTCCATAAAAATATTTCTCTCAGAATTCTCAAAAGATGAGGCAAAATGTTCTACATTCATTCTCATGTTGAAAACAGTCATTGTATATTCTTTCCTCCAATTTGATCTTTACATTAATCCTGGTTGCTTTCTAGTATACCCTATTCTGTAGTAGTCTTGATCTATGGGATCTCATTTTGACATTGGTAAAACACAACTTTTCCATATCCAAAAATAAAGTGTGCCTTACCGTAGCCTCAGAATACAGTGCAAACAAGAATACCACTTGTTCATCATTAATTTCCATATGGAGTTCTCACTTCTTCCATTTGCATATCAAAAGAGTATCATATTTAACAAAATGCTTAGAAAATACATTTCACACAAATAATATGGCACCATTAGTGCCTAAGAGCACATAGAATGATTTCATATTTCACAGATATGTCCAAAATTTGAGACTTGCAATTTATACTGAAGAGACTGTACTAAGTTACATCATTGGTTAAAAAAATAAATTACTGTAAGTAGTAATTTATTGACTGTAAGACAACAGATGGAAATGCAAAAATCAGAATTGTACTTAAGTGAAATTGCTCATATTTCTTTTGGTATAAATGTTGCATATATTGTGCTACTTATATGTGTACACTTTCAATAGTCAACTAGCAAGTTTATTGCCTTGAATAATTAAGATCAGGTAGTTTTAGAAGCATGATAACTTTAAAGACAAAGTTTTTAGGTCATTGATCATAATTTTATATCCTTTTACAATGAGTTTGTGGTTTCATAATTACATGTAAATTGCCAATGATACATTTGTTTTAGTAGTGGCCTTGTTTTATACAATAATTATCTAATTTTTAAGATACAGTAATCTGATATTTGTGCAATATAAAATTTGATATTTACACAATATCAAATATCTAAGAAAATGGAACCTGTGTATTTTAACATCAGTTTTTAAAACATAAAATTCCAGAGCTACAGACTAGAGTAAGGGCTTTAATTTAAATGTTAATAGTTACTGTATTCATATTTGTAGTTTTGATGCATTGACAGATATGGATATATGTGGATATATGTGGGTATATAAATGTACAAAATATCATCAAGGAGAGGGTAGAGGATGTCTCTTCATGTCTAGAATAGTAGATTTCAAGATTCCTAGAATGTTTATATGATGAATAGAGAGGAAAGTTTAAAATAAGAGGCAGTAACATGTATCGTCTAAAACATGTCTACTTATTATCATGAAGCACAACACTTGTTCAAATTATGGTCGAATTAACTTTTAAAATACTACATCATGCCTGAAATAATGGTAAGATACTGGTATGATAAAGTTAATAATATAAATGAACATTTATTGGGTATTTACTATTTTTCCAGCACTGTGCTAAGCATTATATTAATGCTCACATTAATCCACTATAGTAGAAAGGAAAATAGAAGTAGCAAATTTGACTGAATTGTCCTCCCCTGTTGCTCTGCTAGGAGGGAGAGATAGACTGACATTGAACTCAGGTCACCTGATTCTTTCCAGTGATATTGTGGCAGTCAGGACTCTTCCAGTGGCAAATGATAGGAACCCAATTCAAATATGCCTAATTAAACAATAACAAAAAAATGAGATGAAGGATTCATAGAATAGAAAACATAGGGATGAGTTCAGAACTTACTAAACATCATCAAGATTCTTTCTACCCTTTGCCCTTCTCTCAGCTGTTTTGCTTGGCATGTTGGCAGATGGCATTTTTCCCAGGCAGTCCAGGGATGTTCACAGAAACTCCAAGTTTATATCAGCTGGCTTAGCAAACATCAAGGCAAGAATTTTCTTCCCTGGAGTCATATCCCATGGAAGGTTAAAAATATTCCCCAGGGAGTATCTAGGGAAATTTTCAATTCATAGTTTTAATCATGTGTCAGCCCTTGAGGCCAAAGGGATGGGATTTTATCCACTGGAGTCATGTGGAGTAAAAACGGGGTAATCACTGTCCTCTAAAAAATACAGAGGTTAAGTTTTCATTTACTGAAGAACGAGGATTAAAAAGTGTGAGATGAATTCTGTGAGATATAAGCATATTTCGAAAGTATATTTTTTAGATTTGAAAAAATCTAAAAACTTAATTGCAATTATTTTGCAATTAAATTTTTGTTACTTTTACAAAACTAAAAAATATACATTCAAAAGATATGATAAAGGGTAATTGTGTTTTATGATATTTGCATTGCTGATATTTTTAAATTGTCTTTCATGAAATATATTACTTCTGTACTTCATTTATTAAAAGAAGAATATAAAAAGAATAGCAACTTGCTAACAGTTATCAGAAATATTAGTACTACATATTAGTAATTAGCATTCAGTAATATATTAGCTTTTACTTCTAGTTATTTTAGAAATGTATAATTTGTGACCTGCCCAATTACAGTAATTATTTACTTAGACACTATTTTAAAATAATTTTAGAATTAAGAGATATTCCTTATCAATTTTTGATCTTCTATTATAGGCTATGCTTTTCACATGTTTGGACAACTAAATGTAGTTAATATTCAGGTATTTTATGTGAATTGAAACATATTTTCAGATAATTTGTAATTGAATTTATTTATATTTTTTCTCACTTTAGGTTTTTCCTAACAGATTTCCTCTATTATGAATTTCTTGTGGTTTCATCTAACTTATATTTACTTAAAAAAATAAGGTAGAAGAGACACTTCTCTGATTCTTGATTCATACCTAATTTAATTTATGTCCTTTGATGATTGCCTCACATATTTCTATTAATATTTCTGTTTTCAGAAACATGTAAATTTATTGTGGATTTTAAGAAAATATTGCTGCTCTTTTTATTGCATTCATTGCATACAATTCCTTGTTTATGCTCTTATACTTTTACTAATTGAAGTGCATTTATCTGCAGTAATAGCACAGATCCTAAATGTGCACTTCTGTGAATTTTGACAAATGTGTATATCTGTGTAGCCACAACTTCCATCAATGTATAGAACATCCTTGAGTTGTCCAAGAAAGTTTCCTGTGTTGCTTTACAGTAAGTCCCCCACTCCTACCAGAGACAACAGTTGTTCTATCAAAATAATTTCTTTTGCTTATTTTTAAAATCCATATAAATAAAACTATAAAGACTTGTAGTTTTATGTGTCTGATTTCCATAAGATTTTTGTATTGTATATTGTTTTCCATCTTTTAAATTTAGTCTAGATTTGTTTTTATATTTAACATGAGTCTTTTTAAGACAGTATATAATTTGAAGCTGCTCTTTATCCAGTCTGACACAATCTGTTTTAGCCTGAGTGTTTCATTCATTCACATTTAATATAACTATTAATGTGATTGAATGTAAATCTACTAACCTGCTATTTGTTTTTAAATTTGTTCTATTTCTTGTTTGTTCTCTTATTCTTTTCTTAACTTTTACCTTTTAGTAGCTTATTACATCTATTTTTTGTATTTTTAGCTATACTTCTCAGTTACATTGTTTTCTTAATGACTTTAAATATGCTAACAACATATGGCAGACTATTTAGAATTAATATTTTATTAAGTCACATGTAATATATGAAACTTACAAGAGAATAGGTCTATTTACTCCATCTTTTGTCAATTGTTATCATATATTTCACTTCTACATTTGTTATAACCCTTACAATGTATTAATATTTATGCTATTAACAGTTAATTCAATTTTAAGAAATATATATATTTAAGAGAAAATAACAGCTTTTTATATTTACTCACATATCTTTAATTTTTGATGCTACTCTTTCCTTCATGTGATTTTTCTCTTTTTTTATTTTTATTTTTTAATTTTAAGTCATGTGCAGGCTTGTTACATAGGTAAACTTGTGTCCTAGGGGTTAATTGTACAGATTATTTCATCACCCAAATATTAAGCCTAGTACCCAAATATTAAGCCTAGTACCCAAATATTAAGCCTAGTACCCATTAGTTATTTTTCTTGATCCTCTCCTTCCTTCCACTCGCCACCCCTGTAGGCCCCAGTGTGTACTGTTCCCCTCTGTGTGTCCATGTGTTTTCATTATTTAGTTTTCACTTATAAGTGAGAACATGCAGTCCTTGGTTTTCTGTTTCTCCATAAGTTTGCTAAGGATAATGGCCTCCAGCTCCATTTTCACTGCAAAGGATATTATCTCATTCCTTTTTATGGCTGCGTAGTATTCCATAGTGTATATGTACCATATTTTCTTTATTCAATCTATTTTAATGGGCATTTAGGTGGATTCCATGTCTTTGCTATTGTGAGTAGTGCTTCAACGAACATACGTGTGCCTGTGTCTTTATAATGGAACAATTTATATCCTTTGGTTATATATACAGTAATGAGATGGCTGGGATGAGTAGGTATTTCTGTCTTTAGGTCTTTGAGGGTGATTCTCAGTTTCCAGCTACTACCATTCTCTTCCATCTTGAAGAACTTTTCCTAGTATAGTATTTTTCATATTACATGCCTGCTTGCAATACATTCACTCAGTTTTTTTATTGGCTACATATTTAAAGGCTGATTTTTTTTCTTTCAGTATTTTAAACAATATTCTGTTGTCTCTGGTCTCTTCTGAGAAGTCAGCCTTCATTCGAATCATCTTTTCTCCAGCATATAATGGGTGTTTTCTTTCCGGCTGTATTTAATATATTCTCTTTTTTTGTTGCCAGCTGTTTGAGTATGATGTGCTTAGGTGTATTTTTCTCTGGGTTTATCCTGTTGGTACTCTTTGTGCTTCTTGGAAATAGGGGTTGGTAGTGTCGATCTTTTCTTTAAGAAATAGGCCTATATTCCTTCCTATTGCTTCTCCCCTTTCCCTCTGGAGCTCCAATTATGCTAGCATATTGTTTCAGGGGTCATTCAGATTCTGTTGAGTTTGTTACATTCTATGCTTTACATGGACTTGTTTTCATGTTCACTGAGTCTTTCTTCTCAAGTTTAAAAACTTACATTACAGTGATTACAAAATAAAAATTATTGAAAGCCTTTAAATTTATATAAATATATATATATATACACTATACATATATTTATTGAGGTTCTTGTCTTCATTAATTCTACAATCTCCTGCCTCTGTTTCTCAATTAATCATTCAAGTATGGTCCCAGAATAAGATTAAGTAAAGTGAGAAAAATTCATATTACAAATATCTATATCTATAATGCAAAGTCCTAATAAAAAGCAGGTTTACATTATTATGGTGCTTCAGAATTTGGATTTCTCCATACATTTCAGAGAGCTGTAAGATTCTGACTATCATCAAGGAAAATTACCTATGAGAACACTGACAACATAGGAACTCAATAAAAAACTTGCTAACGTGCTAACATTTGATTGATAGTTTTCACTTTTATGTCAATGATTGTTTCAGTTCATCATGATCATTCTATCAACACTCTGAAATTATTACCAAGGTAAACTGTGATTCCCAAGGCCTTTGTTTTTGTCACTCTCCTACTTTATTGATCCTGATGGTCCCCAGTGATGTGAATTTCCATTAACCTGATATTTGTATACTGCTCTTTTCAAGAAAAAAATATTTTTAAATCTAAGAGGCACAGCAAAATGCACTGGCAATAAAGTATTACCAGGGTCCAATCTCATTTTGACAAACATTCTCTAGACGAAGAATTTCAAGTTTTTGGCATTGAGATGGCAAGACGTTTAGTTCTATATGAAACAAAGGCATTAATGTAATTATGCAGAAGTGTCAGGGAATCAAAACGAAAGTGTAAACAAGAAATACAACTAAAAGGCAAGGCACCTATGGTAAAAGTAGCTAAATTTTCACTGCATAAAGTACTTTCTCTGCAATTCAGCAGAATATATCTATTCAATGATCCGGAAGCTTTTCAAAATTGATTTCATCATCTATAGAGAAGATGGGATCTGGCAGCAATAGCTTCCATGCAGCCAGAGTTCCATCTTCTGTTCTAAAAACTCTTATTAGGGGGTGTCATAACATAGGCACCATTTTGTATGCACGATTATGCATGCATTTTTTCGGGAATTTATTTTTGTGGCTTTTATTAGATTCTGAATACAAGTCTCCTAATCTGAAGAAAATAATAATTATGATGGTACAATTTAGAAGTGTGTGCAAAGGCCTAACATTTGTAATTAACTTCCTACAAAAGAATACTAAGAGAAAATTCTTTAAAATCTTAGTTTATTTATTGGAAAATATCATTCCAATTTAAACTGTGATCCTAATATCTAAACATTCAGTTAGACTTTATTAAAATTAAAAATGTTTGGCAAATAAAACAACAGTGAAATACAACCTACAAAATGGGAACAAATATCTGTCAATCATTTATCTGAGAGAGGATTAGCACGCGAATATGTCAACAACACTTCCAACTCAACAATGGAAAGACAAATAACCCAATTAAAAATAGGCAAAGAATTTGAATTTATACTTTAACAAAGGTATACAAATTATCAGTAAATACATGAAAGGATGCCTAACTCATTAGTCATCATGAAATGCAAATCAAAACCACAATGAAATACCATTTCCCACATACTAAGAAGGATAAAATAAAGAAGATAATAACAAGTGTTTACAAAGCAGAGAAATTGGAGCCCACATACATTGTTGGTAGGAATAGAAAATGGTGCTACTGCTTTAGAAAAGGGTTTTTTAGTCCATCAAAATGTTAAATATAGTGTTACATATGACTCAGCAATTTCACTCCAAGTGCCCAAGAGAAATGAAAGCATATGTCTATGGAAAACTTGTGCATGAATTTTCATAGCAGCATTGTTCATTTTAGCCAAAAAGTAGAGATAACCCATGCTTTCTCTACTGGTGAATTAATAAACAAGGTATAGTATATTAATACGATGACATATTATTTAGTAATAAATAGAAGTACCGCTGCATGCTATAACACAGATAAACTTATAAGGCATTAAGCTAAGTAAAAAAGACACTCACCAAAAAAAAAAACATGTATTATATGATTCCCTTTATAAGTGAAATACCTAATTTTAATTGCAAATCTACAGAAAATAGATCAGTTATTGTCACAGGAGGAAAGGTAAAGAAGAGTGGGAATGGAGAATGACTCCTAATGCCCATAGAATTTTCTTTTAGGGTGATGAAAATGTTCTAAAATTAGATTATGGGGATGGTTGCACAACTCTGTGACTATATTATAAGCCGCTGAACTATACACTTAAAATTGATTAATTTTATAGTGTGTGAAATGTACCTTACTAAAATTATAAGGAAAATTTAAAAGACAAGCCTTTATGAATTGTTAGAGTTTAAATGTTTGACAATACTAAAACTGACATTTCGTTTGTTGTTTTTGTTTTGAGACAGAGTCTCACTCTGTCACCCAGGCTGGAGTGCAGTGGCACGATCTCTGCTCACTGCAGCCTCTGCCTCCTGGGTTCAAGTGATTCTCCTGCCTCAGCCTCCCAAGTAGCTGGGATTACAGATGCGCCACACCTGACTAGTTTTTGTATTTTTAGTAGAGACAGGGTTTCACCATGTTGGCCAGGCTGGTCTTGAACTCCTGGCCTCAAGAGATCCATCCACTTCGAGCTCCCAAAGCGGTGGGATTACAGGTGTGAGCCACCGTGCCCAGCCTATTTGTTTGTTTTAATGTTGGTAAGATGTTTTATTATATAAATATAATTTTTAATCCAAATTAAGCACAAACTTTACCCAAGCTTCTACCAAACTTGCATCCGCTTTTATGTTTTATATTTTTTCCTGTTCCTGTCCATAAACAAAGTTTAATGTAATTGTAATTATCAATTAGAACATCTCTTGCCTTTCGTCTCCATTCTTTTTAAAAGAATAATGACATTTAAGTTTTGTGACTAATTCAAATTATTTTTCAAATACAAATCATTAGTACTATTTGTGTATGAGTAAATCCATTAACGATCCCTCTCAATTGTTTTCTTGTCAAAAGCAGGTAGACAAAGCTATGCAATACAAAATGCTGAGATGACATAAAAACAAAAATAAGATGTAGAAACTATTATGTTAAAAGATGAGCTTAGCGGGAGGGTAAATTGTGACTAAAAAGATTTTTAAAAGCAGCTTCTGTGTTTTCCTGACTTTTTTTTTTTTTTTTTTGGCAAGGATGAGTCAAGAAAGGTTAGGCTCAGATGGTCTGTGTCATATCATATTCTTCTTATACCTGAAATCACAACATTATTCACAGGCAATAACACTCGTTTACTCTGAGAAAATTTCAATGCTAATATGTTTCAGTATCATTTTAAGTATTAAGTCATAACCACAAATATATTTTGATTCTAAAATAAGTGAAAAACTCATGGATGCCATTAATGTGGTTTTCTTCTTTTGAATTGAATCATGAAACTTTCTAATTTTTTTGCTAAGCTAATATAATTTTTTAAAGAATTAGTAAAATTTCTAGTTAGCAATTATTTTTCTGCATACCTTTAACAAAATAGGAACTAAGTAACTATATATCAAATGAGTTTATCTAACCTGGATTACAAAAGCTGTTTAAAATGGAGAATTAAAAGAATGCAAGAAGATTGAATTTTTCTAAATTGAATTTTATTATATTGAATTTTAGCAAATTCTAAAATATAAAACATAAGTTGTTATTAATAAAAGATCATATTTTATCTATACAACTGAAAAACTAAAAATAAAATTAAAACATTTTCATTTGGAAGTGTGATTTATAATTACAAATTACTGAGTTTAAGTCATATTTTTTCCCACAGTATATAAAAACAATGGAACACTATCTGAGATCACTATTTGATATCCTTTTCTGTATGTGGAATAACGTGGGTTACAATATAGACATTCATTTTACTCCATGTGTTTTTGGTATTTCAAAGGAGAAAAGAAATTGGCTGTTTGTAAGCATTCATTAATGCCTAAATAATCATCTTAAAGCCAAGTACAAAGTTGCAAGCAAAAATCTGCTAGAAAAACCCATTAAAGTTACTTTACATCCAATGTTCCAAAATATTATAATGCTAACAAAGCCTCATACAATGTCCATTGATGAACGTCTTTTCTCAGTATGCATAGCCCTACGTAATAGACTGTGCACCTCAAGATAAACTTACGTTTTCCATAAATCAGCTTAGGGGCGATTTCCAACTTTGCAGTTAGATGCTGTATTTTATAATCTAAAAGATTTATCTTTTCCTCTTTTAAAAACTATTTTAAGTTACAGCATTCGAATATTATAAAAATACAATGCCATGAAACTTGTGAACCTAGTATAAAAATTGCTCTATGGAAAAATTAAAATTGTTATGTTTATCTCTAAACAACATGATGCTCCAGCTGTTAAAGAGGGAAAGTGTTCTTTTTAAAAAGACAAATGTTCCTGTGTTCACCGTCAAATCTGTAAGCTTTTAAACTATTAAAGACAAATTTAAAATATGTAAAGACAAATTGTGAATCGATACAAAAAATATTTGTTGGGTAAATTAGTTACAGGCCTCTCAAGGGAGTTAGTGCTTTTCAGCATGTAAAGCAGGTGGAGGAAATTTGGCTATACTTATTTAAGCATCGGTATTAATTTACAAAATTTTAATGATAATTTGTTACTACTTTTCTATTAGTATTAAATTGATAAGTGTATGTTTTGAGTTTTAGTTTATGCAAATAATTATTTCCTTGCTTTAAAATTTTGCCATTTCATAAATGCTAGGCAAAAAAAGGAAACATATATAAAGTAAAATGATGCAATATTATTTACAAAGTACTAGATAGTTGTTTCTATGCAAAAATGCTTGGCAAAGATGTTTAACCTGTGTACATATGCATCTTTATATGCAAAATCCTTATTTCTATAAGACTTGAGGGGATGCCTGTCCCTTTGAATTATGACTAATATGTGTCATTGAAATAATAAGGTAGAGTTTGGCATATATTTCACATATTATAAATAACTATAAGGTGTATGTGATTAAATACGATTGTAAGAATCACATATAATTTTATAACAGATACTTTTCATAATAGAAATCACCAATTTTGCACGTTTTCAATTTAAAGTGGATTTTTACCTCATCTTAATTGACAGTAAAGGCTTATAAGCAGGTCTAAAATATAATGAAAATCATTATTAATGATCTATAATCTAATTTTATTTTTTTCTCCAACATTGTATACAGGTTGAGCATCTCTAATCCAAACATTCGAAATCTGAAATGGTTCAAAATTTGAAAATGCTCAAGTGCTGGCATGACACCACAAGTGGAAAATCCCACACCTCATCTCATGTGGCAGGGTCCTGGTGGAAACACAGGTGCACAACTCACAGCTATTCAGAATGCCTCCCCATTGCTAGAAGACCCACTTTTTGGTCCTTTAATTGCTTCTATGTGTCTTCTCACCTAAAAGTTAAAATCCAGTGTATGGTAACCTTTTCATCAAAACACAGTGCCGTAGGTAGAGACTGAAAACCTGCCATTGTTTGTTGCTGCGGTTTAACAGTTGATCCAGGTATTCTGGTCATGTTATTGTGTTGCCTGGTTACCCTAAACACATTATTTCTTCACCGTTTTAATGGTGTGTCCTATTTTTCAATGTTAAGTAATTTTGAGTGAATAAGCGCAAGAAAATGATTTCTTATGGGTAGTATGTAAATTTAGAGTCAAGAATGATGGTGGTATTGAATAAACACACATTGTCCACATGGGGCCCTGAGATAGTGACACCATTGCTTTCTGGTGGTTTAAAGCATACAAACTTTGTTTCATGCACCAAATTATTTTAAAATGTCGTATAATTTTACCTTCAGGCTATGTGTATGATGTGTATGTAAAACTAATAAATTTTGTGTTCAGACTTGGGTCCCACCTCCAAGATATTTCATTATATAGGTGCAAATATTCCAGAATCTGAAGAAAAAAATCAATAATTTGAAACACTGCTGAGCCCAAGCATTTCAGATAAATGACACTTAACCTGTACTCTCATCCTCAACATTTTGGGGTCTTTTGATTTTTCACGTTATCCCACTTACTCTTTCACATGGAAATCATATTAGTTTCCTCATCATTTTAATCTTCATATATTTGAGTTGCTGTGGACAATTTTATAACCCCCCTGGAGCTCCTGGGCTTCCTTGACCTTCACATGTGTGATATTGATGGGGAAAAGGGCAGGTAAATTTAAGTCATTGTCAAAACCCTGCATTGCTTTCCTGAGAGCAATTGTGACACACTGTATAAAATGTTAGAATTCTGACAGTCAGTTCTACTGCTTTGAACTTACTTTGTCCAAATATAATAATATAGGGTAAATTGTTAAATATAGTAATAATAAGAGTTCAGAGATCCATTAACATGGTTAGCCAATTTTCAGAAAAACTCTCATATCAATTTATATTTTGTGTTCTTATAATATACAGACAATGTAATATATACACCATTTGATATATGCACAGATGATCCATGGTTTATCCATTCTCTACTACAAAATGAATAATTTTGTCATTTTTTTTCTCATTTCAGAAGCACTTCTGAAGAACTGGGCTTCATGATGAATTCTAATTTGAACACCAGTTGGAAGTGTTTTGATTTCTTCTGAACTTATATATTTATCCCCATAAATTTATCACTGAAACTGAAAAAATATGGTATCAAGATTTACTTATCTTTGTTTTCCTTCTCTCAACTCATTTCCTCCAATATAGTTTGTTTACCTACCTATAACATAAAGGCCAAGACACCACGTGAGCTGGCTCCTAAAAGTATCTGGTGATGCCACCTGCTCCTAGCATTTACCTTTCCTTCTCTTTGAAAGAAGTTTCATGGAGGAGAGCATGCAGGCAACCAATATAAATGCATACATCTCTCATATAATAATTTCATTGTTTCTCATTGTCTTTTGTAGGCCAATTCAATTTTCTCTAACTAAAAAGTCAACCTTACTTACTTATATGCTATACTTGGTTTCTGGGGTTTTGTCCAGTCATTTGAAGAGATCATCTGAAACATGTGAAAGAAAAGTTTAAAATGGGCCAGGCGTGGTGGCTCACACCTGTAATCCCAGCACTTTGGGAGGCCGAGGTGGGCGGATCATTTGAGGTCAAGAGTTCAAGACCAGAGTGGCCAACATGGTGAAATCCAGTCTCTACTAAAAATACAAAAATTATCTGGGCATGGTGGCACATGCCTGTAATCCCAGCTACTCAGGAGGCTGAGGCAAGAGAATTGCTTGAACCCAGGAGACAGAGCTTGCAGTGAGCCAAGATTGCACCACTGCACTCCAGCCTGGGTGACAGAGTGAGGCTCCATCTCAAAATACATAAATAAATAAGGTTTAAAATGTTTTAAACTACTTTTTTAAAATTGTAAGCCTGTGCTTTAAATAATTCAAGAAATTTTTAAAGCTTAGATTGAAATAATTTTTATTAAAATTAAAAATATTTTAGAATAAGAAAAAATATTTTAATTTTAAAGTGTAAAGCACAACTTTGAAAACAAGCATTACTTCTAAAATTTGGAAGACTCCAAATTACAGACAGGAAGAGAAGAACAACAACCAGTTATGGACACACCAACTTCGGTAAAATATAAGCTTTGATTATCCTTACCTAGAATTTTGCAGTGAGAAATATAAAGATAAATGTTCTTTTTTGAACTTCGGTATAAATGTAAGTTTTATGTTTCATATTTTAATTTTGGCATTAGTTTAGAATTGAGGTTTAGAATGGTATATAACAGTACTTATGTAGTTCGATTGTCTAAAAGTCTTAATATAGTAGTAGAGCGTAAGAAGAGGGACTGATGGTAAACGAGCCTTCTGAAAGTTCCTTTTATACTCATTTAAATAGTATTCACCAAACACTTACTATATGTAAGGTACTAGTGACACAGCAATGTATAAAGCAGCTGTCTTTCTTGAAACTTTTTACTAGCACTAAAATAGTTTCAAGAACCTGAAACGCTGTCATTCTTATAATATCTTTCCTCACCCATGTCCAGCTTCAGTGAATCTAGGATTTCTCCAACACAAATGTTGCTGTGAGAGAACTGAGTGGATCTGCATGGCCTAGTTAAATGCCACCAGTTCTATTCATTATTCCTCTAAGCACACATAACTCAGAATATTTCTGACTAAATCATTGTTATAAGCTGTGGATTCAACACTCAAAAACTCAACTCTTCGCCATATAGATTCAATAATTATTCTTTCTCCACCCACTGCGAGATATTTCAGCAAGCCTCTAAAACACTATACGCTCTTGCCTGGATAAGAACACTTGAAAAAGAAATTTTTGCATGATTCCATTACAAAATAAATTTTAAAATAATTTGTTTACTCTTTAGCTACTAATAAGACAAATAATGTCAATCAGCATTAATAAAATAATAAATATATGAATTAATTATAGTATTTTCTCTATATAATCAGTGGTAACTTTCACCTAATAATTAATATTATTCAAAAACGATATTATTTAAGCCAATGAAATATAACATTTCAACTGAAGTTTCTACAACATAGCAAAAAAAAAAAATTCAGAAGCTATTCAAAGAAATCAATACTTATGAGCAAAGTATTTCTTAAAGATACAAATGATACTTATAAGAAATTGTTATCAAGTTCTTTCTGTTCTATTCTTATTGGACTCTATGGAAGTTAAATAAAAACCAATTGTTTTTTTCTAATTTTAGAGCATTTATTCTAAAAGCAGTATAAGCTATGTGCTCAGAGAATTATTTGATGCTGCATGCAGTGACACCAAAAGGAGTTTTTAGGAAAAGGTGGTACTTTTATATGTTTTATATTTATAAATTATGTATGGCATATTTATGCTACAGTCAAATGTTAACAATAGCAACCATAGAGCCATAGAGGATGAAGAAAAATAAAATCAAAATCAGTATGCAAATAACAAATCCACAACCTCAGGCCATTCTACAAATTATGAAGGGTTAAATGGCATGGATTTGTTTCTTAAGAATCCATAATCTAACAGAATTACAGTATAAATATTACCTGTGTTTATATTAATAAAACCACTTGACATGATGATAAAGTCATATAATTGTCAGATGCCAAATCATCACATAACAGAAACTTGAAAACATAATTTAAAAGACAAACCAAGTAAGTCATTTTATACCCTAAATCCTAAATACTCAAAGGTAAAAAAGGATTAAGAATAAAATAGGGATAGTGTCCCAAGGCAGAAACCATGTAACATATTGTCGTATATTCAGATGATAACTCAGCATCTGGCACGGAGCAAGTACACAATAAATCCATGTACAAATAAATGATGCAATAAACAAACAATTGAATGAAGCAGCTGGGTGCTTCAGTCAGTTAAGTGTTTGATTTTCACAAGACCTAAATTTTACTTTCAACGTCTACTTATCTCTCAAAAGTGTTACAATTTGGTGAAAAAAAAGTGGAAGAGTGTTTTAGAAAGAAAAATTGTTCACATGAGAGAAACAGAATTTCAGAGCTGAAAGTCTCTAGCTTTTCTCCTTAGGACACACTGCATAAGAGCAATGATGCCTAACAAACACAGGCCTTTGTGTACTCTGCAAACAGTGTCTAATAAATATAGCAGACAATAAAAATAGACAAATTAAAATACGCATACCTACACACAGAGGCAATTTTCCAAGAACACTTTTCAAGGTTACAGAGAAAAATGTTTTACTTAAAACTCACCATCAAGAACTTAATGAACAATTATAGCCTTCTGTACGAGCATACAATAGCCAAACAATGGTTGATTCAACAGTAAAGTAAATTGTCTATTACAGACAGTCCCCATTAAAGAGGAAAATGAAGAAAGAGAATATAAGAACTGGAGAGCAATATCTTGCAATGTGTTGGGACAAGTAGGCTGCAACAGAGAAGAACTGAGTAAAAAAGGGGATTTAGAGAATTACTAAGAAAGTATACACAACTAGAATAAGTGTGTTAAGAAAAAAAAATTTTTTTAAGCTGATTTTTTTTTATTTGAGACGGAGTCTTGCTCTGTCACCCAGGCTGGAGTGCAACGGCGTGATCTCAGCTCACTGCAATCTCCACCTCCCAGGTTCAAGCGATTCTCCTGCCTCAGCCTCCCGAGTAACTGGGACTACAGGATCATGCCACTGGGCCTGGCTAATTTTCGCATATTTTTTTAGGAGAGGTGGGGTCTCACCATGTTGGCCGGGCTGGTCTCGAACTCCTAGCCTCAGGTGGTCTGCCTGTTTTGACCTTCCAACGTTCTGGGATTACAGGCATGAGTCACCACTGCTGGCAAAAAGCTGATTTTTATTTCATGAGCCTGAGGAACAAAAAGAATAACCGTCCAAATACTAAACAATATTTTAACAACCTGGACAATTTAGTTTAATTTAAGGATACCAAATTTAAGACAAAATAGTTTCTGACAGATCTCCTTTAAAAGCTGTAGAATGATTCCAAAAATCACTGTGTGGTTTCAGTGCTTACTGGTATCAAAATATGCCTGGTGAAATAACTGACATTAAGAAAATGCCTTTCAAATTTCCAGTATTTCAAGAAAAGGCAATAGCCTCACTCCTGCCAGGATCCCAAGTTAGAAACCTGTGTCACCCACTACTTTTCCATTTATTCTCAGTATCATATTAGTCACCAGGTCCTATAAATTCTCTTTCCAAACTGTCCTTTGAATCTGGACATTCTTGCTGTTCCTATAATGCCCTCAGTTTTAGCCCTCCTCTTTTTTTTTTTTTTTTTTTCTTAAATTGTGCTTCCTCTGCAATTTCATCAGAAATTCCAGCCTCCAAAATAGAACTGGAATCTGACTACTCTTCTACATTAACATCCACCTGGTCTGGTCTAGACACCATGCTCTCTGACCTAAAACAAGAGCTTCCTCTTCATGCTTCCAGAATCTTTCTTCTTAAAAATAAATAAATAAATAAATAATCTGGTTTATCACCCAGTTAGCTTTAAGTCCTTTGATAGTTTCCTTCTGCTTTTTAGATAAAATTCCTTAAAATGAGCAACGAAACTCATCTAGAATCGCTCTTCCTGCTCCTTAGTGAGCTTCACTTGGGCATTCTTTTTTCTCCACCTACAACACAATCTCTTTCTTGCCATGGTATCTGCATTTAGCTGGTACTACAAACTTCAGTGTCTTTCTTTCTTTTAAAATTAATCAATTTTTATCTTCCTTTCTTTCTTTTTCTTTTCTTTTCTTTTTTTTTGATAAAGGGTCTTGCTATTATGCTGCCTATGATGATCTCGAACTCCTTGGCTCAAGCAATTGTCCTGCCTCAGCCTCTCAAGTAGCTGGAACTACGGCACGGGCCATGACACCAAGCCCTGTCTCAGTTTTGACAGACCTGGTCCTTCTCATCTTTTATGTTGATCAAGGTCCATGTCCCTTGAAGAAAGCTCTTCTGCTTACCCAGTCGAAATGGTGAAGTCTTTCCTCCTTCCCAGCTCGAAGGACTCTAGCATATCTCCCTTTTTATTATACTTTTGACTTATAAAATATTTTACTATTATTATTTTCAAAGTAGTAAATGCACCATAATTTCACACTTCAAATGAATTATGGTGAAAAGCACCTGCATTACTCAGCATTAGCCACTTTCCATTCTTTTCTGTTTGCTTTGGTGTTTAACTTCATGCTTCTAAATAGTTTGCTAATACAGGTGTTACTTATTATTTTTTTCTTTAGAGGTTATCATTTAATTTCTTAAAATTGAAAATAAGGAGTTAGCTCTCTTACTTCCTACATTCTTCTAACTCCTATTTTCACATATTTGGTGGAAATCAATCTGTTTCTGTTAATATAATTATGTATATAACATGCAGAGATCAGCCATGTAGTATTCAATGATTATACACATGTTTAAGTTTTTTTTCACTGATGCAATAATTGTACATATTTATGGGGTACAATGTGATGTTCTGATACATTGTGTAATAGTCAAATCAGAGTAATTAGCAGATATATCACCTCAAACATTTATCATTTCTTTGTAGCAATAAGATGCAGAATCCTCTCTCCTAGCTATTTTTAATTGTACAATACATTATTGTTAACTATAGTCACCCTACTGTGCAATAGAACTAAATTCCTCCTATTTAAATGTAACTTTGTACCTGTTGGTTATATTCAACTTTTTATAATAATCTGGTTTGCCCTGGAGTTGATTCCTTTGTCTTTTCATTTGCTTAATATCCTAAGAATCTATGACCGATTTATCCACAAACTTCACCAGAAGTGTACACTTCTTATTGATTTGTGCAAATGGATTTATCTGTTTTGTTTTTTTGTGGAGATCTCACCCTTGTGTTCTACTTTCCTCTAGCTCCCATCAGAACTCTGCCTGTGGGTCTGTGGGATGGCTGTCACTTTTTAAATTTCCTTCAGCATTATTCTGGGAATACCCTTGCTCCCTCCAATGTTGGATTTCCTGGTTCCCAAGCCTCAACTGATCCTAGCTTTTATCTTTATTTTTATTTTTTATTATTTTTTTTTTATTTTTTAAAGATGGAGTCTCACTCTGTCTCCCAGGCTGGAGTGCAGTGGCGCGATCTCGGCTCACTGCAACCTCCGCCTACAGGGTTCAAGCGATTCTCCTACCACAGCCTCTCGAGTAGCTGGGATTACAGGCACGTGCAGCCACACCCAGATAATTTTTGTATTTTTAGCAGAGACGGCTTTTCACCATGTTGACCAAGCTGGTCTCGAACTCCTGACTTCAGGTGATCCGCCTGCCTCAGCCTCCCAAAGTGCTGAGATTATAGGTGCGAACCACCGCGTCTAGCCAGCTGTTAGTTAGGGCATGCTTTGTTAGGGCATGCGTTCCAGGAGTTGTCTAAGAAATAAGGCAACGTTGAGAAGTGGTGTTAATACCTTGCCATTCCAAAAATTCTTTGTTCACATTGAATGGCAGTTTGTCTAAATTGAATTCCAAGTCAGAGATAATTTTCCTTCAGAATTCAGGAGACAGTATCCCATTTTCTTCTAGCTTATTACAATGTTATTTAAAATGTTAATGCTAGCAGATTCTTGGCTCAATTGATATATGGTTGTGTATTTGTTTTTTTCTCTAGACACATTCTGGCTCTTGTTTGGCCCCCATTATTTTGAAATTCTAAAAGAAAAATATGGGTGTTGACATGAGTCGTTTTCCTCCCACTGCTCTGGACATTTTATGGGCTTCTTCCATCTATAGATTTATGTCTATCTCTTCTGGAAAAATGTTTGTGAAATTATATCTGATAATTTTCCTCCTCTGTATTTTGTCTGCTGTTTCTGACATTCCTTCAAGATTCTTTCTTATCTTTCCTATAATATTTTTCCTCTCTTTGCCATTTTGTCCTATTTTCTGGAAAATCATTGCATTTTAACTTCCAAACATTCTATTGACTATGAGAAATATGTTTGTCTCCCAAGTCTCTGATGACATGGGTTTTGGTTGTTGTTATTCTTTTGTTTTCCATCTTACCTTGTTTCCTCTTTGCTCTAATTTCCTCTGTTTCTTTGTTAACAATTTCTGCCTTTGATTTTATAAAATTTCTTTAAGCCTTACTTAGCTGTATTTAAAAGAACGGAACCAAATAGTTGGAAGAAAGTTCTATTTTGTGTGTAGGGGGGGCCAGCTTCTTTGGAGGTCCTCTCTATAGAGCACCTATAGAGTAGGTGTTTATGGGTTTCTTCTTTTTCTTTGATCTCATTAGTTTCCCAAAGAAGAATGATTACTCTCACATGTGGTCTGACTGCTACTGTTCTCAAAGCTGAATGGGAGAATAGAGCCCAGTAGGATGGGAAAAAGAGTCTAACCATTCATGTGTAGACTTTCATTTAACTTTCTGGTTTTCATGCTTTAGTTGTATGTGGCATCCAGGGATCTAGAGTTGTCTTTCCCAGACAACTGTGCCTTCAACTTTTCATCTTCTACCATGATAGGAATGAGTAATCACTTGGTTAAATTGGATAGGGGGAAGGCTTTACTCATCTAATTTGTTCCTTATTCAGATATTCAACAAAGTCTTTTATTTAAACATCCCCATCTTGAGAAATGCTCTATGCTTCCAAATTCCTGAGTCATACTGAGGTGGTGCAGGGTAATTCATCTTGCTTCTTGGTGATCTTCTGTGATCCCACTGTAGGCCAAGATTTCAATGCTCTGGTCGGCTAAGACAGTTAGTACCCACCCATCTGCTTAGAGTTAGCAGCTGCCTATATTTCTGCTGTTGTCTTCTCTCCTTTGTTAAATTTTATTTAGCTTTTTGGTATACGTGGAATTATTCACTTCCCCTCAATTTTTTTCATGATACTTTCACTGTAGTATAGTTAAGAGAAGCAGTGGCAAATATGTGTTTAATATTTTTGTATTTAACCCAAAGTTCTAAGTGTACTTTTTACATTTAATATAATAATAATCCATGTATATTTTCTCATGATGTTAAATACTCTGATCCCATCAGCATATTGAATTCACCCTCTTTTTTGGTACCTGTCCTCCTACTAAGATTATTTGCTTTCCTAAAACTGTCTTCCCACTACCATGCAAAGCTGGGAATAATAGAGACTTTATTTTATTTTTTTTTTACTAGTGCTTCATGAGTAAATAGAATAGTACTTAGTACCTAGCAGGCACTCCCTGAATATTTGCTCAACAAAGTTCAACTGATAGATCTTCCCTTGACACAAGGCCACTGTGCTTAACACAACTCTGGTTCTCCATTGACTAGGGTTAAGTTTATGCTCTTTAACCTGGCCTGCAAATGTACAATCATCTATTAATATATCATCCTCTTCCCACTCACTCTGGACTCCTCAGTTTCAACACATTGCAATTCAGGTCATTGTATTAGCACATATCTTTGCGTTTTGCAATGCCCTTGCCCCTGTTCCGTATAAGACAACCTACTCCTGGTTGTTTAATATATAGATCACATGTAACCATCTTTTTCAAGAGCTTTCTGGCTTTTCAGCTTCAGTTGATCCTTCCTCCACCATTCAAGCCTCTTAGAGGTTTACTACTTAAATATGTGCTCTGGAACAGTAGTATTGGCATCTGCATTATTTTAAATGCAGAATCCAGGCCTCCAGTACAGATTTTCTGCCTCAAAATTTTCATTTCAGCAAGATTCTCAAGTGATTTATATGCCCAATAGACACTCAGAAGTATGTCTTAGAGAACTTTTTAGATTACATGACTGTTTGCTCTCTACTTCCCACCTCTAAATGAAACTGTAATGTACTTGAGAGGAAGTTGTTATTTATTCACATTACTAAATATTATCTTAGTTTTCTGGTATACAGTTTTTCAATGAATGCTTCCGGAAGAAAGGAAGGAAGGAAGGAAGGAAGGAAGGGAGGAAGGGAGGGAGGAAGGGAGAGAGGGAGAGAGGGAGGGAGGGATAGAGGAAGGAAGGAAGGAAGGAAGGAAGAAGGAAGGTTGGTTTATTTTCAGCTTAGGATGTTGTCTTGAGCCTAAAATTGTCTATAGACCGTGAAGACACTGGAGTTATGCAACTGCAAAGCAAGGAATGCCAAAGACTGTGGCAACTCACCAGAAGCTAGGAAGAGACAAGAAAGCTTTCCTGTACAGGTTTCAGAGGGAGCATATCCTTTGTTGACATTTCAGACTTCTATCCTCCATTACCATAAGATAAAACCTTTCTGTTATGTTAAGCGATCATTTTGTGGTATAGTTGACCCTTGAGCAATGCAGGGATTGGGGTCTTGACCCTCCCCTCCCACATAGCTGAAAATCTCTCTATAACTTTTGACTCCCCCAAAACTTAACTACTCATAGCCTACTGTTGACTAGAAGCCTTACTGATGACATAAACAGTCAATGAATACATATTTTTTATGTTACATGTATTATATACTATATTCTTACAATAAATTAAGCTAGAGAAAAGGCAATGTTATTAAGAGAATCACGAGGAAGAGAAAATATATTTACTATTTATTCAGTGGAAGTGGGTCATTAAAAAGATCTTCACCCTTGTCATCTTCACGTTGAGTAGGCTGAGGAGGAGGAAGAGGGGGTGTTGGTCTTGCTGTCTCAGGGATGGAAGAAGTGGAAGAAAATCCACATTCAAGTGGACCCCCCACAGTTCAAATCTGTACTGTTCAATGGTCAACTGTACTTTGTTATAAAAGCCTTAGAAAACTAATAACAATTCTAAGGCCAAATTCCCATCTAAATTTCATGGCTCTGTACATTGATGAACAATCTCCTTGTTTTGATTATTTTTCCATAGGACTGTTCCAAATTCAGGACGTTGGCATATATTGCTGGAACTGCTAAATGATTTATTACGTGATATGCCAAACAAAACTTTTGGTATTTTAGTGCATTTTAAATGTGAGCTGTAGAGAGATGTATTTTTAATTAAGTAATATTACATATCATTTTACATTTTATTTTAAAATAACATTCTTCCATGCAATTGAATGATAATATTTCATTCAAACTAAAGTTTGGTATGTCCAGATTTTAGCAACTTGAAAAATCAAAATTGAAACAGCCAACCAAAAAATAAATGGAGGCACAAAACCATCTTCTGTGGCCTGCTGTTAAGTCTAGAAAAATCTTATTCTGTCAGTGTGATTTCATAGCAGGATGAAAAATGTCAAAAGTGAGGATGACAAATCAGTCTAGTGAGGAAAAATGACTCTTGGACAAGTGATGTCATTTGTCATGATTGCCATTTGACTGCACTTTCCCCTCTCTTCTCTTTCATATGAATGCAATTTTGCCATTAGTTTTAAATGATCTTTACTGCACAATGGCTTGATCATGAAAATTATATTTCCATTCAAAGAGTTGTGTAAAATAATAAAAGTTGCAAAATATAAACATTATATTGTGTGTTTTGATAAATTTTTAAAATATCATTAAAGCTTAATTTATCAAATATTATGATTTTTATACCAAGTGGCCATTTTTCCTAGACGTAGGTAACACCATGGCTTTTAAAAATTTTTTTCAAAACTGACACAGCTGAGCACAGCTCCCTGAGCCACTGCATAATACGGGTGGTAATTAAGCCACAGCTTCAAGGTTGCATGGGCACAAGACAATTCAGCCTAATGAAGTATCGATCGGCTGTAGTCGAGGTAAAACAAGTTGACATTCATTTAGAGGTAGCAATGTGAATATACCACAATGCCACCAAAGAAATAAAGGGAACAAACAATGAGGCCGAATTTTAATCTTGCAAACACAATTAAGAATCTTATTTATAGCATGCTGCTATCACTTAAACTGAAGCTAATTGCATACTTACTACCCTGACATAAGATACCTAAATCAGCAGAAATTATATATCCTTAGCATAAGTGCAGAAAAGAAAAAGAAAAAAATGCAAGAAGTTTAGTCCTTCAATTAGAGACAATTCTAGTACCTTCGAAAACTGTCCTGATGAAAATGTTTGAAATCAAATTTCCCATGTAGTTGTTTTGCACAATTAAGCTTATCTTAGGGTGCTATGAAGAGCTACTCAGAAGCGAATTCAACCTAGATTTAGTTAACATTTATTGAAATAAGTTGGTTTCTCCTCAATATCTATCATTTCATACGCCAAATAATTAACCCAATATTCAATTCAATATAATGTATTATACATTTCTTGAAATGACCTTATTTTTTCAGAAACAAATTTAGTGGCTACTGCATTAACAACCACGTTGAGGATGACCCGGATTTCCCAACATTAAGTTTCTCTTTTAAATAAGAACTAAACTCAAAGTTAACAAATGCCGGTCCCATTGCGTGTTTTTAAGTTGTCACTAGTATTAAAGAATACTAGTTTAATACTAGTTGTGACTAGTATTAAAGAATTATGAAGATTAATTGTATTTATTCATTTATTTATTGAGACAGGTCTCGCTCTGTCACCCAGGCTGGAGTGCAATGGTGTGATCTTGGCTCACTGCAACCTCCGCCTCCCGAGTTCAAGCAATTCTCCTGCCTCAGCCTCCTGAGTAGCTGGGATTACAGGCACCTGCCACCACGCATGCCTAATTTGTTTTTTTTTTTTTTTTTTTTTTTGTATTTTTAGTAGAGATGGAGTTTCACCATACTGATCAGGCTGGTCTCAAACTCCTAACCTCGTGATCCACCCTCAACGGCCTCCCCAGATTTTTATAATATAATCTAAACACTATTTTAAGGCTATTAAGTAAGATATTTGGTCATTTTATAAAATTAAGAAGTGATTTGTAATTTAATGTATGAATTTTTAAAATCTGATTAACCATTAGGAAGTATTGTATTAACACTAACATTTAAGGATGAAATGTCCTTAGAAATAACAAATAATCTACTTAACAATCTATTGGCATATAACAGAGGCATTTTTAATTATATTTGATTTGATAACCAACTATGGAAGAATCACAGATTATTATTTTATTATTTTCTTTAAAAATTATGTTTATTTTAATTTTAAATAAATCAGAAGCTGAAATACAGTGTTCAGTACTCTCAATGACACTAATCACAGAACTGTTTTTAAATCCAGTATCTGAAAAGTTCATTTTTGACAAATGATGTCTTTGACTTACAATGCTTGTGGAGGCTGTTTACTTTAGGCAACAGGCCAGTTTTACATCTTTCAGGAAGACATGAAAACATGTTTATCACAAATTCTACCTAGAGAAGTCATTCAATCAAAGCTTTTACATAAGAATTAAAATTCAAAATGTATTTACGCTAATAAATTGACTCAAATTTACTGGCATTTTACAGCTTTCAGAAGCCATATTTTCTCATGAAAATATCCCCAAATGAAAAAGAGAGTGCTGATGTGTCTAATTACATTAACACCACAGGCAGATGGACATTTCCTTGACAATACTGATAACCAGATGTTAGGATTCACAGAAATTGCCCTACTTGTTGGGAAAAGAGCATTTTGTTTGCTCATTATTTCTTTTAATTTGATAATAATTGAATTGCAGGGCTCCAATTACGGGACTTAAATATTGCAGTTCATAATATCTCATTTGAATTTTGTTTTTCTCTTGAGTTGTCTCTACATCAACAAACTTATTTATTATAAATATTAATATAGCTTTTATTAATATTTGAACATTATGTAAAAACAATGCTGTGTTTCAATCACTCTATGGTCCAGCATATACAGAGAAGAGAAAACTTAGTTTCATAATTAAACTATTTTTTGTTAACTTCCATCACAATATTCTGGATTATTAATAACAGGATAAGAAATGAATATTTTAATGATTTATTATGCATTTTTATAACTATGAAAAGAACACAACACATGATGCAAAGAGCATATTTGTAAATCTGTTTTAAATTTTAAATGTTTTTCTTTATTTTTCCCACCATGGCACATAAAGTACTTTTTGTTTATTAGATAACTCAATAAATATGTGTTAATTTGAATTTTTATTTAGAGCACCTAAGAGTCACTATGTCAATATAATTATAAATTAAATGCTATATAGATTAAAAATAAATAAGTTTTTAAAAGTAAAATTGTACTTCGTTTGAGGTAGTACAATGTTGCATGAAAGTAGTCATTTATCTTATTTCTCCTGGAATTTTTTTTTTATCATTCAGATCCCTAGCCATATCAAATAATACAATACATTATTTTTGAGATTCATCTTCTTAAGTACATAAAAAATAAGAATATGGTTTTATTGCTAGTTGGTCAATAGAAGACAAAGAAACTAATGCTATTTTGTGTGCGTATGTGTGAGTGTGTGAGTTTGTATATTAACATACAGGAATAGAAATTGTGGTATACTGACAGATGAAAGTAGGTGAAAATCTCCAGGTATACAACTTTGCAATGGCCAACGAGGCTTACTCTTACGTACATTAGTTAATTTCACTTTTTTCCTTTGTCTTCCAGCTCTCCAAACCTTACATTAAGAACATGTGGTATAGTGATGCTGAGGTTTAGAGTAAATATTAGGAATAATTACTTATAAACATACAAAACTTATGCTATAATGATGGAATAATACTGATGTGGGACATTGGAGCTTTATAAAATCATTTTATATTTAAAATACAGTACACATTAATAAATGAAAATATGATAGAAGGTAACAAAATATATTTAGCTACAAAGGACTTCTGTAACAATCAAGGGAGTACAATTGCATTATACTTTTTTGATGTAAGTGATGCTGTTTACAAATATAGACCACTAGAATTCTTTTTCAATTGTTCATAGATAAATACTTTCATTTCAATAATTTTGTTGCCTGGGTGACAGAACAAGACCCTGCCTCAAAAATAAATTCATTAATTAATTTAATTAAATAAATAAACACAATATTTTTATTATTAAATATTATTAAATTATTATTATTATTAAATATATTATATATTATATTATTAAATATAAACATATTTATATAAGATCGCTATTTTGTGCATGTATTAAAAAGGAAAATTCAGGCAAAAATGAATTGGTTAAGATAACCTAAAATTTTATATTCAGAAACTAAATCCTCAATCACTTTTCAACTTGGAATTACCAAAGTCTGTATTTTCTCTCACAATATTGTTGTTTGTTCAATCAAGTACTTAGGTGATTTGGCAATTCTTAAAAGAAGCCATATAAAAATATAAAAGTCATTGAACCACTTCCTTAATATTCTGACTTCCCAAATTTACCACGTGAACCTAAGTGACTAGAGTAGCACTTCTTTAATCCCTAGAAACAAAATAGTGATTTCAGGGGACTTTCTTCCAATTAGGTGGCAATCACTTTATAAGTTTGAGCCTGCTATAATGTTGCACAGGCAACAAAATTACATCACAATTGCCCCAATCACAGATTTTCTATACGTGAATATAGGGGAAAAAAATCCCAGCATCTTAAAATTGATGAAATGTGGTACATTTTGGATATCTGCCCATCTCAGTACACAGAGTTGGACTTTGTCTTTTGTGATCGTGGAATGTAGTACATGTGTATAAGTGGCTTGGTTCATGTAATAACATCCTTACTGCTAGATTTTCAGTTTCCCCTGATTCTTTTGTGTCCTTTGTTTTATTTCTGTATTCTGCTTTTTCTTTTTGATTGCTTTGCCTTGACAGTGCAAGAGAAAGAGCTCTGTGTTTATACAACATTGTGTACGTATGCTTACATATCTAGTGAATAACATCCTAGTAATGAATATAAAGAATCAAAGAATAGCCACATTTAAATTTTAATATAATTTTTTAAGCAAATTCTTTCCCTTTGGGATTTACATTCTGTACATTACCGTGCCTGGTTTTTTACACTCACTAATATCATGCATTTTCAACCTTTTAAAATTTTAACAATCTAAAAGGTGTTCTAAGTAAATAATGAATGGTGTCCCCTGGAGTTGTTCAGTATCACAACTCTCAGTCAAATTTAGTTATAGTTTTTATATTATATGACAAGAATTATGTCATGCTTAGAGAGGCTTTCAACTGTCCAATATTATTTTTAAGATTTTATACAGATTTTAATATATCTTTTTTTCAGATTTTTTCATTTGGTGGAGAATAATCTTTATTCTAATGTTATCTATTCTTGACTATCTAACCTTATGCATGTATGCATTTATTTACATATATATACATATACATACACACATATATATATATTAGAGAGTGAAAGAGAGAATATACGTATATACAGAGAGAGAGAATAGAGAGAGAGAAAGAGATGAGAAGGAATAGGAAGATTTTGCCTTGTTTTTTTTTGTTGTTGTTGCTGTTGTTGTTTGTTTGTTTTCTTAGGCTTTTAATAAAGCACCACAATGACATCTTAGGCAAATGAGTGAGATATGTATTTTTACAACCAATCTTCAGAATTGTGTTACCTTAATTTTAGCACAAACCTTAGAAGTATCTAATTGCCCTCCATCATTTTGCATGTAAGAACATTGGAGCCCAGGAGTTAAATGACTTACCCTTTTTGTCAACAAATTGGAGATCTGGGACTTGAATCTACACCTCTGGATTCCAAGTTTATTCCATTATAACATTAATATCTCAAAGTCTGAAAAAAAGTAAAGATATTTGAGTGATGACAAAATGTAATGACTTCAAAAAATTGTGGTTAAAATGTGGGGCTTTTTGTTGGGAGAATAAAACAAAGAATCTTGTGGTGCTGTACTGTGTGGTTATTTTATCCACTTTCCAATTACTAACTGAATATGATACTTTTGGGGGTCCATAGCTTTACTCTGCATAATCCAAACAAGTGATAAACAAACTAATTAGATTTAATTATAAATACTTTCTTTATTCTAGCTGATATGTTGCTTGATTCAGATTTTTAAAGCATCTTCATATCATAAATTCCTAAATCCCATAATACACTCATATATTTACTTATTTATAAGACCTACAGTGTACAAATACATAATTTACATTTTTATAAGGTTGGTTAACAACAACAGATTATGAGTATTCTTTATACTACATAAATATATAGTATTGAAATAAATGGCTGATGAAGAACACGCTATTGAAATAGATATTCATTTCATTGCGCTATGCCTCATCAGCCATTTATTTCAATATTGTTTATGTCATCAGCATTTTGACGGATAGCCTTTTCTCAAACTGTTCTTACCTAAATATCTAATACAGCAATCTAATTTTAGGTAAGCCATCAATCTTCATGGGTTTGGGGATAGCTTTGGAAAAAAGAATTGCTCTTTTTTTTCCTCCAAGTTTGGTGATCTGGGTCACCTATGTGAAAACTGGTCCATTCTATAAACTGGAATCTTAATTAGAATGGAGAAACTCAACCAAACGGCTGGATTTAGCCCATGAAAATTGATAAATATATATTAATTAAACCAAATATAGTATGGCATGTTTTGGGGTTCTAACCCAAATATTTGGTAGTGAACATTGCTGCATTTAACTTACATTTAAGATATAACTTTCTGTGACTGCTTTTATCACTCCCCTAATATAACTTCTATTTTCTTTCAGCTATTGAGCTAATATAGCTAAAAATCAGATATGGGATGTAATCCTGTGAGTTTCCAAATTATAACATAGGTTGGATTTACTACTTCAGCATCAGGGCTTTCATCAGGGAATAAGAGAAGCCTGAAAATTGGAATGAGGTCATTTGAAAGAATTTATATGGCTCTGAGTATTACAAATACATACACCTCACTTGCTGGTAGCAACAATTTCTCACACTCTATCTCACAGGATGTTCCTGCCTGGATTGACAATATTATAATGACTTTACCTGCAGTAAGGTAACTAAAAGGGTTTCTTTTTTATGTATATGCAAACTATCTTGCCCACTCCATATATCATCCCTCATTGATTCCTACAAATTTAACTATAATCAGGTTTCTACAAGTCCCAGTAGGCAAATATAAAGTTAAATCAGGAAAATAAAAAAGGATACAACAAAAGAATTAAAACAATTTTATTTATGCTGGCAAAAAATATATATGTATGCATGAATTCTGAAAATGCTAGGTTAGGTAGAAAGAAACATAGTTTTAGATCACATTGGTTTTCTCAATAACAATGATTTTATGTGAGATTCTTGATTTATCATTAAAATGAATAGCTAGAAATGATTTTAACTTTAGCTTTGAAAGCTGACTGGTCTATAGACAATGGTGGCCTCCATGGAATGAGGTTGTACTGTTGAAAATCCCTTACTATAATTTAGAGGAAGGAAATAAAAGACATTTGAGATGGGAATGTTGAAAGTGATTTATGATGTGCAATCCACTCCCCTACCCTTAATTATATCCCTAAGAGCATAAAGGACACTGAAAAATTGAGAAATACATCGGTAGGAAGAGCTCCAATTTCTGTCTTATTTAGGTTAGTGGATGAAGGTCAGACTGATAAGGGCTATTATTAAAATCGGCTTCCAGATTTCATAGTGATAATAGGATCCTGGAATAGCAAAGTCCAGGTGGTAGAACTTAACTTCTTGAGGCAACATGAAAGGGGTCACTAAGATAGGGATCAGTACCCAATTGTTAGTAAGAATGGCACCATTCATCATTAGGGGAATAGCATAAATTAGCACCATCATTAAAGACTAGAAAGATGCATCCATTACATTCCTATTTCACTTATTGGTTTGGCCATTACATTCCCATTTCACTTACTGGTTTGGCCAGTACAGAAAACTGTTTGGTCTTGAAGAGTAATTAGATTTCTCTAAACATCAGGTGATAAGTCCATTGCTGCTGTTATCCTGCAAGAACGTGTCTGTGTGTGTGTGTAAAATATAATAGAAGAGTCTATAAAATTCAAATAGCAGCCACAAAGTAAATATTAGTTTACTCCCAAATAATCATATCATCAATAAAATACTGTGGGTTTTTTTGTGGGGATTGGGTTGGGGGGACGGAGTTTTGTTCTTATTGCCCAGGCTGGAGTGCAATGGCGTGATCTCGGCTCACTGCAACCTCCACCTCCCAGGTTCAAGCCATTCTCCTGCCTTGGCCTCCAGAGTAGCTGGTATTACAGGCATGCGCCATCACGCACAGCTACTTTTGTATTTTTAGTAGAGACAGAGTTTCACCACGTTGGTCAGGCTGGTCTCAAACTCCTGACGTCAGGTGATCCACCTCCCTTGACCTCCGGAAGTGCTGAGATTACAGGCTTGAGCCACCACACCCGGCCCAAAATATTGTGTATTTTCAAATCCACTATGAGGCCCTCCCCAATCACATTATCTTCTTTCCAGCTGAGTGTAAACATCATCTGCAAGTTTTTGTTAAACATTCCCTTGCCTTTTTTTTTTTTTTTTTAATGCTTTTATCACCCACATATGTACCTTAAAAAGGGCCAGGGAAGTCATGTATGGTTGCACGGATTTACACTGCAAAATTACCATGTGCAGTAGTTCAGATACATAAATGTTACTCTGTTCACATTGGAGAAACTAAATTACAAGCCAGAAGAAAAACAAACAAAAAATGGCCAAGTGGAAAACCTGTAAGGAAGGTCGATATTGCCATTATAATCTGATGGCTCCCAGTAGTAGATAAGCTATAGAGAGTCCCTGAATCAAAGACTTATTTCAGCTTTTCTTACTGTTTATAATAGTTGTTTCTTAAAAAGTTAATAGACAAGGTCACGTGTAATTCCTCAAAAACATAGAGCTCACCAAAGTAATGATATTTGGCAAGATCGCAGTACGGTTCAGGTGCAAAATGCCAAGCTGAATTATTATAAGAAAGACTGGAGTGTTCTGTAGTTTCTCCTTCTATATTCATCATTACCTATTTCCAGCTCTTAAGGAAGAACAATTCTATAGGGCAAAAAAAATGTTCCCTTGACTGAACTAAGAAGTCTGTGTGTAGGAAGAAGAGCTTTAATAGTACACAGTCAGGAAAAGGTAGGAATCTGAGCATTTTCTGCCAGATCTTCTGTTCTTTAGTTAAATGAAGGTTTAAAGAAAGATTCACTTCTGGCAGCGGCTAACTAGTTTTAGATAAAGAAGTAGTAGTAGTAGTAGTAGTAAAAATAGTAAGTTAAAACAAGTTGAAAATATCAGAGAATTACCCAAAATTAGAATTACCTGTATTACCTACAATGAGAATTTGCAGGACCAGATGCAAAAGTTGAGAAAGGCCAAAAGAGATAAGCTTAGCATCTGGCCCAACTTTTCTCATTATGATAATTGCAGATTCCAAAAACAACAATAAAAACTGTGACTAAAAGATGAAAAAATCCAATATGTTTGGAAATTCAGGAATACATTTATAAACTGTACAAAAGTCAAAGAAAAAAATCACTATGGGATACAGCATATAGTTTAAATTGAATAACAACAACAATAATAATGCGTATTGAAATGTGTGAGATGTGCCTAAACTGTTTAGTGGAGCCATTATAATCATAAATGCATATATTGGAAGAGAATAAAGGTTACATATTAATGATCCAAGCATCTACTACAAGAAATTAGTAAAAGAATACCATAATGAGCTCAAAGAATATAGAAAAACAAAAACAAAAATGAACCAAAATTAATGAAATAGAAAATAAATATCTAATAAAGAGGAAGAACAAGGAAAACTCTTAAGCTCCAGGCAAGATTCATTAAACACACACATAAATGACATAAATTATCAATATCAAAAGTTAAAAAGGAAACACTACTACAGATCCTCCTCCTTTTACAAAGGCAATATTAACAATTAAATATATTAAGCTAAATAGTTTTAAAATGTTATTTTCAAAAATCCACAAAGAAAACCACAGGCAAAGATATCACCAAACCAAACCAAACCAAACCAAACCAAATTTTACTAAAGGAAAGAATAACACTCATTTGACACAAACTCTTTAAGAGACTAGAAAAGGAGAAGAACTTTCAACTTATTTTATGAAGCCATCATGGCCTTGACACCAAAACCTGAAAAAGATATTATGAGAAAAAAAATTACAGGATATTTATCACTTACAGTGACAGAAGCATTTTTTCTAAATTCATTATCACTCATAGTAACAGAAGCTTTTTTTCTAAATTAGCATTAAAACTTCTAATTTCTAACTCATTATCCTTTATTTGAAAGTGTAACTCTGATTTAATATCATGAAATCAATTAATGTAATTGGTCACATTGATGAAAATAAGAAAAGAAATCAAAGTCATCTCAAATATGCAAGAAAAAATATTTCCTAATATTCAACATCAATTTTGTAAGAATTCACTCACCGTTTTTGGTCTGAAAACAAAAATTTTAAAACTTACATCAGGTATGACATTTAATGGTGAAATATTGAGAATTTTTATTTGGATTTGGGAAAGATATAAGAAATATACCTTTTCATCATTTCTACTGAATATTATGGAAGAGGTTTTAGACAGAATAGTATGCTAAAAAAAGAACTTTGCATTAAAGGAAAAGTAAATCAAATTGTTGTGTTTAGCAAATAATAATTGTGTATCTAAAAAATCCAATTAAATTAATAAACAAATTGAACAAGTCCACTAAATACAAGGTCTATAAATCAAAATCAACTGGATATCCATGCCATAAGCAATTAAAAAATAAATTTGTAAAAAGGAGCTGTATTAGTTGTCTATTGCTGCCATAACACATTTTCACAAATTTAGCAGCTTAAAAATCATTTATTATGTCACAATTCTATTGGTTAGAAACCAGAACACAGAACGGCTCATCTGATCTATGCTCTAGTTTCACAAGACCAAGATCAAGGTTTGGGCAGGTCTGCATTTCCTTCTCGTCCCCAGGGATGAATCTACTTTTAAATTAGAGTATTGACAGCATTCATTTCATATAATTGTAGGACTAAGGTCCCTGTTTCCTGTTGGCTTTGGGGTTCTAAAGGACATTCATATCTCTTGGTTCATGATCTTCTTGCTTTATCTTCAAAGCTGGGTCAATTTCTTCCCAAGTTTCAAATCTCTTTGATCTTCCCTTCTGCCTCATCTCATCTCTGCTTTCCTCTCTGCCACATCTCTCCGACTTCTGCCAGAGAAACTTCTTTGTTTTTAAGGATATATGTGATTAGACGATACTCACCTGGATAATTTAGGATAATATCCCTATTTTAAAGTCCATAACCTTAATTATGTTCTCAAGTTCCCTTTACATCAGTAGCAAATTTAGTGTTTGAATAATCAGAAGTCGGATTCTAGGAGGTAGCATCTTTAGAATCCTGTTTACCACATAATAAATAATTTACAATAGTATGAAAATGTATTCAATTTATACACATAATCTAATGTAATACTTGTGCATTTTTTACCTAAATAATCAAAAAGTATTGCTCTAAGAAATTAAAGAAAGCCTAAATAAATGGCAGTGTATGCCATAAGCATGAATTGTCAGATTCAATATTGTAAAGTCATCAATTTTCACCCAGACTTATCTAAAGATATAACACAATCTCACTTAATGAAATCTGAGAAAAACAGATTTTAAAATATAAAAGGAACTGAGAAATGTAAAGAATGATCAAGACCTCCTTTAAGATAAACAACAATGAAAAATTTAAACTATCAAACTGTAATACTAATAATAAAACTTAACTAATGAGGATACTAACAATGTGATATTGTCAAGGAGACAGATACATGAAAGCGAATCTAGAAGTGGATCCCAGCACCTATGGACATTTGATTCATTGTAAAGATGCCATTGAAGAGAAGTAGAAAAGGACTTTTTAATAAATGGTGGTTAAGATAATTGGACATTCACAGAGAAAAGAATGAAATTTGACCCGTCCCTTTTATCATACTACAAAGTCAATGAGGTATAAAAGTAAATATCAATGGATTATAAAAGTAAAAGTCAATGTATTTTAGATTTAAAACAGTACAGATTCTAAAAACATATTAGAGTAAGCATCTTCTAAAATGGATCCCAAAGATCACTGCCTCCTAATATCCACAGCCATTGGTAATCCTCTCCACTTGACTGTAGGTGGGACCTGGTGACTTACTTCTAACCAGAACATATGGTAAAAGTGTGATGATGTCACTTTGTTTGCCTCAAGGGAGAGATGATATTCAGGAAAAAAAGTCTTGTATCTGTTTATACATATGAAATGATTTATCTAGGTTATATTCGCAGGCATGGGGAATGATGGAATTTAGGTCATATGAATGTTCTACTTTACAAGATAAAACTTTCTTTTCCCATAAGGCTGGAAACAATTTATATACCTTTTGATCAATGAATACAAATTCATACTATTCCACACTCTTATGATTATATTGTTAAACTTTTTATATTGTGTAAAATTGAATGCAAAATCTTCTTTATTGTGGTCCTCATTTGTAATATACTCAATGAAGGATGTTCAGCATCTCATATGCTGGTTTGCCTTCTGCTTATTCTTCTGGAAAGTGGATCTATTGCCCTTTGCTCATTTTCTCATTGGTTTTGCTTGTCTTTTATGACTGATTTGCAATATTTCTTTATATTCTCACTAATCCTTTCTTAGATATATAACTCTGTGTGTTTGTGTGTGTGTGTGTGTGTGTGTATCTTCTCAGGACTGTTCAAAGATGGTATTTTCACATTCTTCATGGTGTGTTTTAAATGATAGAAGATCCTTAGTATTAAGATACTCTAGTATTTTGTGTGTGTGTGTTTAGGATTTTTTCAGATTTATTTTTAAAAATCTTGATCAATCTTGAGAATATAATGATATTCTATATTTTATTCCAAAATTTTTGAAGTATTGCTTTTTTCCTTAACTACTTGATTCCCTTGGGTCACTTTATATATACAATGAGAAGTAGGCATCCTATTTCATTTTTTTTCTATATAGATAAACAGTTGATCTGCACTATTCATTGCAGAGTCTTTCACTCGTTTATTGACCTGTATACAATTTCCATCAGAATGAATAAGGGTCTGTTGGTTCTGTGTTTTCTATTTTATTTCACTGGTCAATTTTCCATTCTGACCTATGCTATACCATTTCAATTATTATAGCATCAGAATCAATTTTGATATTTTGAAAACCTAATCTCCTATACTTTTTATTTTTTAGTTTTAGTTTGGTGGTACATGTGCAGGGTGTGCAGGTATGTTACATAGGTAAACGTGTGCCATAGTGGTTTGCTGCACCTATCAACTCATCACCTAGGTATTAGGCCTAGCATGCATTAGCCATTTTTCCTAATGCTCTCCCTCCCTGCCACCCCACCCCCCAGTGTGTGTTGTTTCCATCCCTGTGTCTATGTGTTCTTACTGTTCAGCTCCCACTTATAAATGAGAACATGTGGTGTTTGGTTTTCTGTTCCTGTGTTAGTTTGCTTAGGGTAATGGCATCCAGCCTCATCCATGTCCCTGCAATGAACATGATCTCATTTCTTTTTATGGCTATATAATATTCCATGTTGTATACATACCACATTTTCTTTATCTAGTCTATCATTGATGGACATTTGGGTTGATTCCATCTTTGCTATTGTGATTAGTGTTGCAATGAATATACACATGCATGTATCTTTGTAATAGAATGATTTATATATTTGGGGGTATATACCCTGTAATGGGATTGCTGAGTCAATGGCCTATCTGGTTCTCGGTCTTTCAGAAATTGCCACACCATCTTCCACAATGATTTGCATTTCTCTAATAATCAGTGATGTTGAGCTTTTATTTCATATGTTTGTTAGCTGCATGAATGTCTTCTTTTGAGAAGTGTCTGTTCATGTCATTTGCCCACTTTTTAATGGGGTTGTTTTTTCTTGTAAATTTGTTTGAGTTCCTTATAGATTCTGGATGTTAAACCTTTGTCAGGTGGCTAGATTGCAAAAATTTTTTCCCACTCTGTAGGTTTCCTGTTTGCTCTGATGATAGTTTCTTTTGCTGTGCCAAAGCTCCTTAGTTTAATTAGATCCAATTTGCCAATTTTTGCTTTTGCTGCAATTGCTTTTGGAAATTCCATCATGAAATCTTTAGCTGTGCCTGTGTCCTAAATGGTATTGCCTAGATTTTCTTCTAGAGTTTTTATAGTTTTGGGTTTTACATTTAAGTCTTTAATCTATCTTGAGTTAACTTTTGTGTAAGATGTAATGAAGGATCCAGTTTCAATTTTCTGCATATGGCTAGCCAGTTTTCCCAGCAGTATTTATTAAATAAGGAATTATTTCCCCATTGCTTGTTTTTCTCAGTTTTATTGAAGATCAGATGATTGTAGACGTGCTGTCTTATTTTTGAGTTATCTGTTCTGTTCCATGGGTCTATGTGTCTGTTCTTATAACAGTACCATGCTGTTTTGGTTATTGTAGCTTTGTAGTATAGTTTGAAGTCAAGTAGCATGATGCCTCCAGCTTAGCTCTTTTTGCTTAGGATTGTCTTGGCTATACGAGCTCTTTTTTGGTTCCATATGAATTTCAAAGTAGTTTTTTCTAATTCTGTGAAGAATGTCAGTGGTAGTTTAGTGGGAATATCATTGAATCTATAAATTACTTTGGGCAGCATGGCCATTTTCCTGATATTGATTCTTCCTATTCATGAGCATAGAATATGTTTCCGTTTGTTTGTGTCCTCCCTGGTTTCCTTGAGCAGCGGTTTGTAGTTCTCCTAGAAGAGGTCCTACACCTCTCTTGTTAGCTGTATTCCTGGGTATTGTATTCTCTTTGCAGCGATTGTGAATAGGAGTTCATTCATGATTAGGCTCTCTACTTGCCTGATGTTGGTGTATTAGAATGCTTGTGACTTCTGCATATTGATTTTGTATCCTGAGACTTTGCTGAAGTTGCTTATCAGCTTAAGAGGCTTTTGGGCTGAGTCAATGGGGTTTTCTAGATATAGGATCATGTCATCTGCAAACAAAGACAATTTGACTTCCTCTCTTCCTATTTGAATACCCTTTATTTCTCTCTCTTGTCTGATTTCCCTGGCCAGAACTTCCAATACTGTGTTGAATAGGAGTAGTGAGAAAGGGCATCCTTGTCTTGGGCTAGCTTTCAAGGAGAATGCTTCCAGCTTTTGCCTATTCAGTATGATATTGGCTGTGGGTTTGTCATAAACGGCTCTTATTATTTTGAGGTATGTTTCTTCAATACCTAGTTTATTGAGAGTTTTGCAGATGAAGGGATGGTGAATTTTATCAAAGGCCTTTTCTGCATCTATTGAGATAATCATGTTGTTTTTGTCTTTAGATCTGTTTATGTGATGAATTGCATTTATTGATTTGCATATATTGAACTAGGCTTGCATCCTGGGAAAACCAACTTTATCCTGGTGGATAAGCTTTTTGATGTGCTGCAATATTCAGTTTGCCAGTATTTTAGTGAGAATTTTTGCACTAATGTTTGTCAGGGATATTGGCCTGAAGTTTTCTTTTTTTGTTGTATCTCTGCCAGGTTTTGGAATCAGGATAATGCTGGCCTCATAGAATGAGTTAGGGAGGAGTTTCTCCTTTTCTATTATTTTGAATACTTTCAGAAAAAAAGGTATCAGTTCCTCTTTATATTTCTGGTACAACTTGGCTATAAATCCATCTGGTCCTGGGCTGTTTTTGGTTGGTAGGTGACATGGTTTGGCTGTGTCCCTAGTCAAATTTCATCTTGAATTGTAACTCCCACAATGCCCACTTGTGGGAGAAACCCGGTGGGAGGTGATTAAATTATGGGGGCAGGTCTTTCCTGTGCTATTCTCATGACAGTGAATGAGTTCACAAGATCTGATGGTTTTAAAAATGGGAGTTTTCCTGTACAAGCGCTTTCTTTGCCTGCTGACATCCATGTAAGATGTGACTTGCTCCTCATCATCTTCTGTCATGATTGTGAGGATTCCCCAACCAGCTGGAACTGTAAGTCCATTAAAGCTCTTTCTTTTGTAAATTGCACAGTCTTGGGTATATCTTTATTAGCAGCATGAAAATGGACTAATACAGTAAATTAGTACTAGTAAAGTGGGGTGCTGCTGAAAAGATACCCCAAAATGTGGAAGCAGCTTTGGAACTGGGTAACAGGAATAGGTTGGAACAGCTTGGTGGGCTTAGAAGAAGACAGGAAAATGAGGGAAAGTTTGGAACTCCCTAGAGACTTGTTGAATGGCTTTGCCCAAAATGCTTATAGTGAAATTGACAATGAAATCCAGGCTGAGGTGGTCTCAGATGGAGATGAGGAACTGGAGTAAAGGTGACTCTTGCATAGAGAGTGGTGGCATTTTGTCCCTGCCCTAGAGATTCGTGGAGCTTTGAACTTGAAAGAAATGATTTAGGGTATCTAGCAGAAGAAATTTCTAAACAGCAAAGCATTCAAGAGGTGACTTGATTGCTGTTAAAGGCATTAAGTTTTAAAAAGTGAAACAGGGCATAAAAGTTCAGAAAATTTGCAGCCTGCCATTGCAATAGAAAGGAAAATCCCATTTTCTGAGGAGAAACGTAAGTTGGCTGCAGAAATTTGCATAAGTAATGAGAAGCTGAATGTTAATCCCCAAGACAGTGGGGAAAATGTCTCCAGGGCATGTCCCTTTCCTGGCTGCCCCTTTCATTAAAGGCTCAGAAGCCTAGGAGGAAAATGTTATTATTATTATTATTGGTTTTGTGGATTGAGCCCAGGGTCCCTGTGCTGTGTGCCACCTAGGGACTTGGTGCCCTGCATCCCAGCTGCTACAGCTATGGGTGAAAAGGGCCAATGTAGAGCTCAGGTTGTGGCTTCAGAGGGTGCAAGCTTCAAGCCTTGGCTGCTTCCACATGGTGTTGAGCCTGCCACTGCACAGAAGTCAAGAATTGGGGTTTGGGAACCTCCTGTTAGATTTCAGAGGATGTATGGAAACACCTGGATGTCCAGGCAGAAGTTTGCAGTAGAAGCAGAGCTCTCACGGACAACATCTGCTAGGGCAGTGCAGAAGGGAAATGTGCGGTCAGATCCCCCTACAGAGAGTACCTACTGGATCATTGCCTAGTGGAGCTATGAGAAGAGAGCCACCATCCTCCAGACCCCAGAATGGTAGATCTACCAACAGCTTGCACCATGTGCCTGGAAAAGCAACAGACACTAAACAACAGCCTGTGAAAGCAGCTGGGAGGGAGGCCGTATCCTGCAAAGCCACATGGGTGGAGCTTCCCAAGACCATGGAAACCCACGTCTTGCATCAAAGTGACCGAGGTGCAAGACACGGAGTCAAAGGAGATCATTTTGGAGCTTTAAGATGTGACTGCCCTGCTGGATTTCAGACTTGCATGGGGCTTGTAGTCCTTTTGTTTTGGCCAATTTCTCCCATTTGGAGTGGCTGTATTTACCCAATACCTATAACCCTTTTGTATCTAGGGAGTAACTAACTTGCTTTTGACTTTACAGGCTCATGGGTGGGAAGGACTTGTCTTGTCTCAGATGAGACATTGGACTGTAGACTTTTGAGTTAATGCAGAAATGAATTAAGACTTTGGGACACTGCTGGGAAGGCAGGATCGTTTTTGAAATGTGAGGACATAAGATTTGGGAGGGGCCAAAGGTGGAATAATATGCTTTGGCTGTGTCCCCACCCAAATTTCATCCTGCATTGTAACTCCCACAGTGCCCATGTGTTGTGGGAGGAACATGGTGAGGGGTGATTCAATTATGAGGATAGGTCTTTCCTGTGTTGTTCTTGTGATAGTGAATGAGTTCGTCAGATCTGATGGTTTTAATAATGAGAGATTCTCTGCACAAACTCTCTCTTTTCCTGCTGCCATCCGTGTAAGATGTGACTTGCTCCTCTTTGTCTTCTGCCATGATAGTGAGGCCTCCCCAACCAGTGCAACTGTGTGTGTCCATTAAACTTCTTTCTTTTGTAAATTGCCCAGTCTTGGGTGTGTCTTTATCAGCAGCATGAAAAAGAACTAATACAGTAGGCTATTTATTACTGCCTCAATTTCAGAACTTGTTAATGTTCTATTCAGGAATTCAACTTTTTCCTGGTTCAATCTTGGGTGGGTGTGTCCAGGAATTTATCCATTTCTTCCAGATTTTCCAGTTTATTTGCATAGAGCTATTTATAGTATTGTCTGATGGTTGGTTGTATTTCTGTGGGGTCAGTAGTGATATCCCCTTTATCATTTTTTATTTTGTCTATCTGATTTTTCTCTTTTCTTTATCAGTCTAGCTAGCAATTTACCTATTTTGTTAATTTTTCTTCCAAAAACCACCTCCTGGATTCATTGATTTTTTGAAGGATTTTTCATGTCTCTGTCTCCTTCAATTCCACTCTGATCTTGGTTATTTCTTGTCTTCTGCTAACTTTGGGGTTTGTTTGCTCTTGGTTCTTTAGTTCTTTTAGTTGTGATGCTAGGGTATTGATTTGAGACCTTTCTAGCTTTTTAATATGGGCATTTAGTGCTATATATTTTCCTCCTAACACTGCTTTAGCTGCATCCCAGAGATTCTGGTACATTGTCTCTATCTTCTCATTGGTTTCAAAGAACTTCTTGATTTCTGCCTTCATTTCATTATTTACCCAGGAGTCATACAGGAGCCTGTTGTTCAATTTCCATATAGTTGCGTGGTTTTGAGCGAGTTTCTTAATCTTGAGTTCTAATTTGATTGAACTACGGTCTAAAAGACTGTTTGTTATCATTTCCATTCTTTTGCATTTGCTGAGGAGTGATTTACTTCCAATTACATAATCAATTTTAGAGTAAGTGCCATGTGCCACCAAGAAGAACGTATATTCTGTTGTTTTGATATATCTATCAGGTCCACTTGATCCAGAGCTGAGTTCAAGTCCTGAATATCTTTGTTAATTTTCTGTTTCAATGATCTGCCTAATTTTGAGAGTAGGGTGTTAAAGTCTCCAACTATTAATTATTGTGTTGGAGTCTAAGTCTCTTTGTAGGTCTCTAAGAACTTGTTATATGAATTTCGTTGCTCCTGTATTGGGTACATATATATTTAGGATAGTTAGCTCTTCTTGTTGAATTGAACCCTTTATGATTTTGTAATGCCCTTCTTTGTCTTTTTTGATCTTTATTGGTTTTAACTCTGTTTTGTAAGAAACTAGGATTGCAACCTCTGCTTTTCTGTTTTCCATTTGCTTGGTAAATTTCCCTCCATCCTTTTATTTTGAGTCTGTGTGTATCTTTTCATGTGAGATGGGTCTCTTGAATACAGCACACTGATGGATTTTGATTCTTTATCTAGCTTGCCACTCTGTGTCTTTTAATTGGGGCATTTAGCCTATTTACATTTATGGTTAATATTGTTATGTGTGAATTGGATCCTGACATCATGATGTTAGCCTGTTATTTTTCACACTTGCTTATGTATTTCCTTTATAGTATCACTGGTCTGTGTACTTCAGTGTGTTTTTGTAGTGGCTGGTAATGATTTTTCTTTCCATATTTAGTGCTTCCTTCAGGAGCTCTTGCAAGGCAGGCCTGGTGGCCCTCAGCATTTGCTTGTCTGAAAAAGATTTTATTTTTCCTTCACTTATGAAGCTTAGTTTGACCGGATGTAAAATTCTAGGTTTGAAATTCTTTTCTTTAAGAATGTTGTATATTGTTCCTCAATATCTTCTGGCTTGTAGGGTTTCTGATGAGAATTCTGCTATTAGTCTGATGGGCTTCCCATGATAGGTGACCTGGCCTTTCTCTCTGGCTGCCCTAAACACATTTTCCTTTATTTCAACCTTGGACAATCTGATGATTATGTGTCTTGTGGTTGATCTTCTCTTGGAGTATGTTCCTGGGATTCTCTGGATTTCCTGAATTTGAATGTTGGCCTGTCTTGCCAGGTTGGGGAAGTTCTCCTGGGTGATATCCTAAGTGTGCTTTCCAATGTGGTTCCATCTTCCCCAACTCTTTCAGGTACACCTATCAGTCATAGGTCAGTCTTTTAACATAATCCCATAATTCTCACAGGCTTTGTTGGTTCCTTTTCATTCTTTTTTTCTCTTATCTTGACTGCTTAACTTACTTCAGCAAGATAATCTTTAAGCTTTGATATACTTTTTTCTGCTTGGTCTATTTGGCTATCGATATTTGTGTTTCATTATTAAGTTCTTGTGTTGTGTTTTTCAGCTCCATCAGGTCATTCATGTTCCTCTCTAAACTAGTTATTCTGGTAACAGCTGCTGTAATGTTTTATCATGGTTCTTAGCTTCTTTGCAGTGAGTTAGAACATAACCCTTTAGCTCAGTGAAGTTCATTGTTACCCATCTTCTGAAGGCCAATTCTGTCAATTCATGCATCTCAGCCTCAGCCCAGTTCTGTGCCCTTGCTGAAGATGTGTTGCAATCATCTGGAGGAGAAGAGACACTCTGGCTTTTTAAGTTTGCAGCATTTTTGCATTGATTCTTTCTCATCTTCATGGGTTCATCTACTTTTGATTTTTGATGCTGCAGACCTTTGGTTGGGGTTTTTCTGGAGTCTTTTTCATTGATGTTGTTTTTGTTGTTGCCGTCTGTTTGTTTTTCTTCTCGCTGTCAGGCCCCTCTTCTGTAGGGCTGCTGTGGTTTGCTCGGGGTCTACTCTAGACCCTATTTGCCTGGGTTCCTCTCACCCCTGGAAGTATCACCAGTGGAGGCTGCAGACCAGCAAAGATGGCAGCCTGCTTCTTCCTCTAGAAGCTCTGTCTCAGAGGGGCACCAACCTGATGGTGGTCAAAACACTCTTATATGAAGTGTCTGGAGACTTCTGTCGGGAGGTCTTGTGTAAGATCACACTCAGGAGGAGCAAGATCAGTGACCCGCTTAAAAAAGCAGTCTGGCTGCCCCATGGTAAGGTGAGTGTGCTACGCTGGGGGGAATCCCCTTAGTCTGGGCTGCCGTGATTCTCCAGAGCCAGTAGGCAGAAAAGATTGTTGATCCACAATGCCACAGCTGCCCCTCCCCCTAGGGACTCTTCTCAGGGCTATCAGAGTTCTGTCCATAAACCCCTGGTTGGGGATGCTGAAATTCCCACACGGAGGTCCCACCTGGTGTGGAAGAGTATATCGGTGTCCTGCTTAAATAAGCAGTCTGGTGACAAAGTGATCCAGCCACTGTGCTGTGCTGTGGGGAACTGCTTTTGGTCCAGACTGCCCCATCTCACTGGCACTGACGGGCAGGGGAAAACTGGCCAACCGGAGCCGCAATGATGGTGGCTGCCCCTCCCCCGGGGAACTTGGTCTTCTTAGGCATTCTCTAGCCTGCTGCGCTGGCCAGCTGGGATGCTAAGCCACTGGGTTTTAGCTTGTGAGGTTCTGTGGGAATGAGGCCACTTGGCTCCCTGGCTCTAGCCCCCTCCGCATGGGAGTAGAAGGATCTCCTGCCTCATGGGAGTTTCCAGAATTGGAATATGCAAATGCTCCTGTTTCTCAGTGCCTACTCTAGTGGCTGCTCACCATAGCCGTCACCATAATTCTCCATAGCTTTGTGCTTGGGACCCAAGGCTCTGGTGGTGTGCACTCAGGAGGGGACATCCTGATCCACAGGTTGCAAGGATCCATGGGAAAAGCATGGTTTTCAGGGAGGGGAGGCACAATCTTTTACCACCTCCCTTGGCTGGGCAAGGCAGTTCCCTTTGCCCTGTGCACCTCCCAATGACTCCCAAAAATGCAGAATCACTTGCAGTTTTTGTCCTTCTCTGTAGGAGTCTCAGAGCAGAGCTCTTTCTATTCGGCCATCTTGGCTGCTCCCTTCCTCTACTTCTTTCAAAGTATTTTTTAGACTTTTGTTCTTTTATACAAATTTGAGCATTAGTTTGTCAAGTTCCTAGAATTAGACTTAATCTATAGATAAATTAAGAAACCATAGTTTTACAAAAATGACTTTTCCTATGATTAAATATATTTCTCTCCTTTAAAGAATTGCTTAGAATCTTACAAAGCTTTATAATTTTATCAATGTATTATTGTCCTAAATATAAGGGATAAATAAAAGTTCTAAAAGAAAACATGAGAATTTTTTTGTGACTTTAGGTTAGGCAAAGATTTCATAGATATTATACTACAAGTACAATCCTCAGAGAGAAAATATTGATATATTGGCCTTCAAAGACACTTATAAACTTTTGCTAATAAGTAGTCACCATTGAAAAAAATGAAAAAAATAGGTTACAGACTTGAGTAACATACTGGCAAAATGTATGTCTGATAAAATTTCTATCCTGAAGATAGAAAGGAATCTTGTAACATTAACAAACTAACAGAAAATAAATAGATATTGCACCAGTGAAGATATATACATTGTTAATAAGCATATGAAAATGTATTCAATGTAATTATTCATTAGAGAAATTCAAATTGAAACCACAGTAAAATATCACTACAGACTCACTAGAATAGCTTTAATCATAGATATTGAAAATTACCAAGTTTTGCCAAGGATGTGTGAAATGGAACTCTCATATATTCATAGTAAGAGTGTAAAATAAAATTGCCATTTTGGAAAATAGTTTCCTAAAATTTTAAACATATATTTACTGTATGATCCAGCAATTCTATTTTTATGTGTCTACGCCCCAAAAATAAAACATAAGTCCAAAAATGACTTGTATGTGAATGTGTATGTTTCATAATAGCCAAAAACATGAAACAACAAATGTCCATTAACTGATGAATAGAGAAATAAAGTGTATTATACCTAATAAATTCAGTAACATTCAACAATATAAAGAAAAGTACTATTGATATCTGCAGCAATATAGATGTACTTCAAAAACATAATACATAGGGAAAGAAGCAAGACACAAATCATTATATATTTTTAAATGTGATTTTTATGGAATTCTTAGAAGTAAAACTATAGATACAGAAAGCAGATTAATGGTAGCCGAAGGTGCAAGTGAGGTTTGGCCCTTTTTGTAGTGATAGAAATGTTCTAAACAGAGATTGTGTGGATGTTGTGTAACTGTACAAATTTACTTAAAATCAATCAATACATTTATGATGTATCTGTTTTGTAGTAAGTACATTTCACCTTTAAAAAATTATTATATAGTTAAATTTAAGTGTCTTAAAATCACTGCCAAATATATTTCTTTTCAGAATTCAGATGGTAAATTTAACTTCTATTCTGGTTTTGACCCACAGTGTTATTATAAACCAAAGTTCAAAAAAATCAAAGTATGGTCTTCCTTATCTCCTATTTTCTTTCAATATCCTGTTTTATTGGTGTGGTGGTGATAGTTTGTTTGTTGTTTTGCTTTATGACTCAACATTCTGTCCTTCATCTGGAAAACAAATTAAAACATCTTTTCCAGTTAAGCCAAGTAATTAAAATGGTCTTACACATGCTCCCACAAGATGTCATATTCCATGCCAGTCTGCAGAGAGAATATTTTATGTGCCAGAGATGGCTATTTGGCCACCAAATTTCAGGCACTTCCTTCCATAGTATAACATTATTGTGACCAAGTACACAATTTAATTTTTTTTTTGCATTCACTTAAGCACTAGGCACCACCTCACACTGCTAGTGTATCTAATTTTTTTTAAAGCACTAGAAACTAAATCTTGAAATAATACAGGCACCTGTGGAAATCCACCCCCCCAACCACCACCAGGAGATTGCTTTAAGGCTATACCAGCCCATTCATCAGATGAAGCAATAACTCAAGACAGAGAGTTTTAATTTTAGTATCTGACTTAAGAATCACAAAGTAAATGCTCAGTAAGTGTGACTTAAGTGCAAATTAGTGAAATAGTTATCAAATTTTGAATCTCATTTCATTACAGTTCAAATAATTGATGCAAAATGCAATATTTTGTTGATGCTATAGAGAAACCCATGTATTTTAAGTTTCAGTTTTTTCTTACATATATTTTACTCATGTACTAATTAATAATCTAAAAAGTTCTGATTGTGGAAGGAAATTAATCAATCTACTACATGCTTATTTACAAAGACACAAACACTTATAGCATAGTTTTCCCTTAAGGAAATGGAGAAAAACTCTAAACACAAAAAGAAAACTGGCAACACATATAAACATTTCAATTTCAATTGAATATTACTGACAGTTATTGTTATATGGTTTTACATAATGTAGAAATTTATGTACATTAGAATGAAGGATGCTATCCTGACAATTAAGACAATGTGTTTCAAGGTGGGGGGGGGTGGTAATTAGGCAGTGTAGTGTGCCCAAAGTAATATTAAGCTAAAACTAAAATGATCAACTGGATTTAGTTAATGCTCTTGGTAAGTTAAATTTTTATTGTATTCCAGAGAAGGAAAGGTGTTGAAAAATCCTGGAAGGCAAAGGGGTAACAGGGGTTATTGGTGTATAAGAACCTTAATAGAATTGGACTCAGAACACATGGGGAGTCTCTTCTGTCCATCAACAATTTGCTTTGCACAAAAATAAATTAATTCATTACAATCGTATTTAAGCCTTGCTGGCTATACTATCTTGTTTAGAAAGATGAGAAAGAGATTTCCTTGATGCAGACTGAAAGGCTTGAAGCAGATTGAAGAATGAGAAAAAGACATAACCAAGAAAAGGGCAAAAATGGAGGAAGAGAAATGAGTAAGGAGAAAATGAAAGACAAGAAAAGAAGTAATGAAAGACAAGAAAAGAAGTAATGAAAGAAGAGGGGAAAAAGAGGAGGAAAAGAGGAGTAAGAAATGAAAAGAAAATAAGAGAATAAGAAAGGCATATGGGAACGGCGAAGGAAGATGAGGGGAAAAATGGGGAGGGAAGGCAAGAAGAAAGTAAAGAAAGTAGATGCTCGCAAAGCAATAAAGCAATGTTTAAATTTCTCTTTTTTTCCTTCCTATTCATCTCATAAATAAATCAATAGACAAAATGCTGTATCTTGTATAGATTCCAAAGGCTAACAAAATCTTCTAAACAATGAATACATACGCTTAGAAAAAATTGTTTTTAACACATATGTTTGAATTATTAGGAAAATGTCTAAAAATGCACTGGCAATTATTAGAACCTCTTGTGACATGCATTGAATTTTTTTTCTATCCATCCACCCTTTTTCAAGCAAAAGGTGGAATTTTTTTCTAGGAACCACATTGCTCCTTGATTCCCACAATTTGTCTATGAGCTTTTCAGGCCACAGAAAATCATAACACTCAATTCCCCTGACCATAGCAATTGGTTTATAGTAAATTTCAATACAATTAATCTCAGGATATATTCTGAACAAAACCTCTTGCTCTCTGATACAGCCCTAAGAGTTGCTAGCAGCCCTTCTGAGGCCACTAGTGAATGAGGTTTTGTGAGGATGGAGTTAATACAGAGGAAGCAGACCCAACAGACAGGAGGAAAACCCAGTCCTAAATTGTTTAATCCAGTCCTGAAGCTAGGTCTACTCTTCAATCATTCTGTTATGGATTAATTCATTCCTTTCATTCATTCCATTTTTCTTTCCCCCTTAGGCAAATTACATTTGGTTTTTGTCACTTATGACCAAAAAAAAAAAAAAAAAGAAAAAGAAAAATCTGAAAAAAAAATTTAAAATTCAATGAACATAGATTTTTTTCATGAGTAATGTTTCTCTTGTATTTTCATTTGTATATTAGTCTTCTTAGTATGTTCTATGAAAGAAGCCTCCTAAAATTATTAAGTTTTTATAGGATATTTGTGTATCAGGATTTCATAAGAAGAGCAATTTAGTTTTATGTTTAAGAGAAGTAAATTTAGGAAAAGGAATTAGCCAAAACTCGAAATATATCACAAGTAGGTCATTATTAAAAGAAAAAAAAATAGTAATTCTGTTCAACACTAAGAATATCATGAAGAAGCTAGGATGTAAAATTTATATTAAAATGAAATTTATAATTTGAAATTGTTCCCTTAACATTCAAGTAGCCACAATATCATAAGAATGAACAGCTAACCATGATTTTGGTTTTAATCTAATTTCAAAATATATGTTCCTGATTTCAATGGTAAATAAAATATAGTTTTGCAAAATGCAAAAATATGGAGTAATGACATTCTACCATTAAAATTATATATATTTTTGACTACAACTAACTTATCAAACAACTTTTTCCCATGCTGATTTCCACAAAGATATAAATTATTTTAAAACCATATATTAAGGGGAGCTGATTTATTTCCAGTTGAATTCCTCAGTACTTCATTCATCCAAAATACTTTGTTGTCAAATGAATCAACTTTGCGATAAGCTTCAGTGGGTCTTAGGCATAGCTTTTTCTTTAGAAAATTCTATGTCCTATAATTATATTTTTTAAATATTATATAATTGGAAATTTTAAAATACACTGTAATTGTAATAGAAGAGCCAGGTTACATAAAAATATATATTCAAATGAAGAATCAAATGTCTGCTTGGAAGATAAATTATCCTAAGGAAGTAAATAATTTAATTTTTAAAATGTATTAGTGATAGAAAACCTACAGAAAAGAGAAAAATTCCTAAGCACACACACCCTGACAAAATTGAATCAGTAAGAAATAGAGGACCTGAACAGAGTAATAGCAAGTCATGAGATAGAATCAGTAATAGTCTCCTAACAAAGAAAATCCAGGACTGAATGGGCTTACTGAAGAATTATCCAAATTATATCAACTTACAAAGAAGAACTAACACCAATTATCTTCAAACTATTACAAAAAATTAAAGATGAGAGAATTCTCTGTAACTCATTCTACAAAGCTGGCTTTGTAGAATGAGTTACTAAAACCAAACAAAGAAATAACAAGAAAAGATAACTAAATAATAATAAACAAACAAAAAATGCCAAAAACTACAGGCCAATATCCCTGATGAACATAGATGCAAAAAATCCTCAATAAAATACTATCAAACCAAACCTAACAACATATCAAAAAATAATAATAATGCATTATGGCCAAGTGGGATTTTTCTCAGGGATTCAACCTGGTTCAACATATGCAAATGAATAAATGCAATACCTCACATCAACAGTATAAAGGACAAAAACAACATGATCATCTCAATAGATGAAGATAAAGCATTGATAAAATTCAGCGTTTCTTCAGGATAAAAACGCTCAACAAATTAGGAATAGAAGGAGCATACTTCAATTTAATAAAGGTTGTATATGACAAACCAACAGTTAACATCCTACTGAATGCTGAAAGCCTTTCCTCTATGAACTGGGACAAGACAAGGATACCCACTTTCACCACTCCTATTCAACATAGTACTGGAAGTCCTAGCCAGAGTTATCAGGCAAGAGAAAGAAATAAAAGGCATCTATATTAGACTTTTCTTACATTGCTATAACAAAACACATGAAACTGGGTAATTTATTTAAACAAAATGGGTTTAATTGGCTGACGGTTCTGCCAACTTTGCAGGAAGCATGGTAATAGCATCTGCTCAGCTTCTAAGGAGGACTTGAGAAGCTTACAATCATGACAAAAGGTTAAGGGGAAGCAGGCATATCACACGGCAAAAGCAAGAGAGAGAGAGAGAGAGAGAGGCAAAGGGAAGTGACACACACTTTTAAATAATCAGATCTCATGAGAACTTATTCACTATTGTGGAGAGAGCACCAAACCATGAGGAATCTGCCCCCATGACCCAAACACCTCCTCCCAGGCCCCACATCCAGCATCGGAGATTACAATTTAGCATGAGATTTGGGCAGGGACAAATATTAAATCTATATCAGCATCTAAATCAGAAAAAATGAGATTAAAATTATCTCTTTTTGCAGAGGACATGATTTTATATTTGTAATTACATAAAGATTCCACCAATAAACTCATATTTGATAAATAAATACAGTAAAGTTGCAGAATCTAACATCAACATACAAAAATTAATAGCATTTCTATACACTAATAATGAAGTAGCCAAAAAGAAATCAAGAAAGCAATCCATTTACAGTACATACAAGAAGAAAAATATGTAGGATTAAATTTAAACAAGAAGGTAAAAGATATCTATGAGGGAAACTACAAAACACTGATGGAAGAAACTGAAGAGGACACAAACAAATGAAAAGACATCCCATGTTCATGGATCAGAAGAATTAATATTATAGAAATGACCATACTACCTAGAGCAATCTATGGATTCAATGCAATTCCTATAAACATACCAATTCATTTTTTACACACTTAGAAAAAACAATCTTAAAATTTATATAGACCCAAAAGAGCCCAAATAGCCAAAGCAATCAGGAGCAAAATAAATAAACCTGCAGACATCACACTACCTAACTTCAAAATATATTACAAGGCTGTAGTAATCAAAACAGCATGGTATTGTTATAAAAACAGACACATAGATCATTAGAACAGAAATAGAGAACCAAGAAATAAATCCATGTATTTATAGCCAACTAATTTTTTACAAAGGTGCCAAGAAAAAACACTGGGGAAAGGACACTCTTTAATAAATGCTGCTGGGAAAATTGGATATCCATATCCAGCAGAATGAGACTAGACCCCTATCTCTCACCATATACAAAAATCAACTCAAGAAGAATTTAAAGCTTAAGTATAAAGCCTGAAACTATAAAACTACTAGAAGAAAACACATAAATACTATTCATACATGAATTTAGGACATTGGTCTAGACAAGGATTTTATGGCGAAGACTGCAAAAGCACAGGCAACAAAAACAAAGGTAGGCAAATAAGACTATATTAAACTAAAAAGCTTCTACATGGCAAAGGAAATAATTAAATGAGTGGAGGAACAACCAGTTGAATGGAAGAAAATATTTGCCAACTATTCTTCTAAAAAGGGACTAATATTCAGAATATTAGAAACACAAACAATTCAACAGCAAAAACAAACAAATGATAATTCCATTAAAAAGTGGGCAAAGGACATGAATAGACATTCCTCAAAAGAAAACATATAAATCATCAACACGTATATGAAAAATATGTTCAACATCACTAATTATCAGAGAAATGCAAATTACACTCATAATGAGATATCATCTTACCCTAGTTAGAACAGCTACTATTTAAAAGACAAAACAAAAACAAAACAAAACAACAACAACAACAAAAAACACGTTGATGAAGATACAGAGCAAAAGGAACTCTTATACACTATTAGTGGGGATGTCAATTAGTACAACCACTATGGAAAACAGTATGGAAAATCAGCTGTTAACTAAAACTAGAACTACCATACAATCCAACGATCCTACTACTGAGTATTTATCCAAAGAAAAGAAAATCAGTATGTCAAAGGGACACCTGCACTACCATGTTTATTGCAGCACTATTCACAATGGCAAAATTATGGAATCAACCTAAGTGTCCATCAGTGGACAAATGGATAAAGAAAATTTTATATATATATATATATATACACACACACACACACACACACACACACACAACAGAATACTATTCTGCCATAAAAAGAATGAAATAATGTCATCTGCAGCAACATGGGTGGAATTGGAGGTTATTACGTTAAGTGAAATAAGCTAGGCACAGAAAGACAGATGCAGCATGTTCTGCCTTTTATGTGAGAGCTTAAAAATTTGATCTCATGCAGGTAAAGTCTAATGAAAGATACCAGAGGGTGGCAAGGATATGTGAGTGGAGGTGGTGGTGAAAAGGGGTTGGTTGATAGGTACGAACATACAGTTAGATGGAAGGAATAAGTTATATTTGACAGCAGAGAAGGGTGACTATAGTTAACAATATGTATTATGTATTTCAAAATATCTAAAAAAGAAGACTTGAAATGTGCCCAACACATAGAAAAGATAATTACTCAAGGTGATGGATACCCTAAAAACCCTGACTTAATCATTATACATTCTGTATATGTAAGAAAATATCACAAGTACCCCATAAGTATATCCAAATATTATGTATCAATTTTTTAAAAGGCTAGAAAAAGTATTAGTGCATTTATTAAATCTATATTAGCTAAAGACTGGAAATAACTCAAAGGTCCATCAGTAGAAGGTTGTATAAATAAACTATGGTATATCTCCAATGGAAAAGAGTACTATGCAGGCTTAAAAAAGAATGAGGAATATCTTTATACACTGTTATGGTATGTTTTTCAGGATATTAGAGTACATAGTAGCTAAGATAGATTGAAATATATCAAAACATATTTTAATCTATAAGTTCACAATGTTATTAAAAACACAAGCACACTTTGTTTTATGTTTGGGGTGTTCTTAAGGAAACAACTATTCTGAAATGTGGTGAGAGGACAGAATCTTGTAGGCATCCTACATCTCCATACTCATATGTATGACGAATACCTTTGGGTAACCAAATAGTTGATGAGAGGAAATTTCTCTCTTAGGAATATTTCAGCTAATAAAGACCAAGTGATGGAATTAGAATATCATCAATTTGTTACCCCTAATAAAATATTGAATCTGGGTCATGACTGTCAAGAGATGCTAAAACCGTTACGTAAAAAGCTAAAGAAGGGCTTTATAGTAGATAGATTAGGCCAGCAACTGAACCCACTGACCTACTGACTGATTAATCATTTAAGGCTGCTGGACATTCCTGTGCCTCCTTATAGAAGTATATGACACCACCTGGGAAGTGCGATGTGTTGTTGCCAAAAACTAAGGGGTGGGAAGGGAGGGATAAAGAGAGACAGAGAAGGAGAGAGAATAAACTAAAAGATATTTAAGAGATTATTGACTAGTTGCAATGGGTAGAATTTATTTGGATTCTGATTCAATAAACCACCTAAAAATAATTAAAAGGAAATGAGGAATATTTGAATATGGACTGAATATTTGATATAAAAACATTATTGAAAGATGTTCAAATTAAGAGAAGTGATACATTATGATTAACATTTCTATAATATCAGTGATTTTACTTCAACTAATCTATTGGTGGAATGATGAAATGGTTTGAAACAATATTACCACGAATTGACCATTGTTAAAGTGTGGCACAAATGCATAGAGGGCTACACAAAATGAAGCCTTGCTCCTCTAAAACTTCAAAGTCTTCTAGCAATGAATGAACGTTGGCAGAGCCTCGAGGCAGCATCTGGTAGATGCAGTGATGGCCAAGGCAGTTGAAGTACTTGAAAGGGCAGCAATATCAAAAACTAAAGCTGGGCCAGGTGCGGTGGCTCTCGCATGTAATTCCAGCTACTCAGGAGGCTGAGTTAGGGGAATCACTTGAACTTGGGAAGCAGAGGTTGCAGTGAGCCAAGAGGGCACCACTGAACTCCAGCCTCGGTGACAGCAACAGAGGAAAACACTGTCTCAAAACAAAACAAAACAAAACAAAAAAAACAAGCTAAAGCTGATAGTGTTTCATGAAATGACACCCTTGGAAGGGCCAGCATAGATCTATAGAATCCTCTTTGATGAAGTTACCTCAGAAGGTTTCATAGACATCAGAGATATTGGCACAAGACCTCACTAAATGTGGCCAGAAGAGACCAAGATCAGGAAAATGATAAGACATCATGGGCTAATATATGAATACTTGTCAGATACTTCTAAGAAAGCTGAGAGATATGATTGAAAGTTGAAGGGAGCCTGGAAGCCTTAACTATATTGAGCATTAGAAGTGCATTTAATGGTCCTCCTCCCCCACAAAGATATGCCTATATCATGATCCCCAGAACTGGTGAATGATACCATATTTGGAAAAAGAATTATTTTGCAAATGTAATTAAGTTAGGGGTCTTGAGCTGTAGAGATTATCTTGGATCATCTGGGTGATCACTAAATCCAGTGGAAAGTGTACTCATAAGAGACAGAAGAGAAGAACACAGACAGAAGAGGAAGAGGGGATGGGACCATGGAGGCCGATAGAAGGGATGCTGATAGAGTCAAGGATTGCCAACAGCCAATAAGAGCTATAAGAGACAAATAGATTCTCCCCTACAGCTTTCAGTAAAAGGAGAGTGGCATGTTATCCTTGCATGTAGCTCTTTTAAGTTACCTGCTGAACAGAATTTTTTTTTCAATCTAGAGAGATAGAAAGACAGCAGAGTCATTTATGAGCTCCTGTCTAGCTGAGACATACTGACCCAGGGTATCCTTTGCAAAAGTTTTCTTATCAGCATTTGTAGCCTAAATTATGTATCTGCAAGGATTTGAGCTTGGCCATCAATATGTATTCTTCTCTCTCAACACTTCTATGTAAAATATGCTATTTTTATAAGGAAATGCTTTGTCTCATATTGAGAAACACTGAGATTCAGGGAGGTAAAGGACTTGTGCAACTTTACCCAATTGCAGAGCTGGGATACCACCGAAGGTCTGTAGACTCTGTATCAGGAAGGTCACTGGTTTCTTTCTTTCCTTCTCCTTCTCCTCCTCTGTTTCTCTTGCCTTCTTTTTTCTTTCTTTCTTTTTTTTTTTTTTTTTTTTTTCAGACAGCTTCTCATTCTGTTACCCAGGCTGAAGTGCAGTAGCATGAACATGGCTCACTGCAGCCTCAACCTCCTAGGCTCAAGCAATACTGCCACCTAAGCCTTCTGTGTAGCTGGGACCATGGGCATGTACCACCACACTGGGTTAACTTTTTGTATTTTTTGTAGAGACTGGGGTTTTGCCATGTTGCCCAGGCTGTTCTAGAACTCCTGAGCTCCAGCGATCTGCCCACTTCACCCTCCCAAAATGCTGGGATTACAGGTGTGAATCACCATGCCCAGACCCTTCCTCTTTCTTCTTAAGTTTCCTCTTTATGTGTTTAATTTGAACTGGCTTCAGCTGGATAAATATACTAATGTAGGCATATTTTGTCCTTGACTCTGCATATCCTCAAGAATGAAAATTATGTGCTATTTCTTGAAGTAAGTTCTGCGTGTTCCACCTTGAGTGGGTCTTAAACCACATTAGGTATTTGAACAAGGATTCTCAAGGAACTCTTTCCTTATATATTTTCTTTTCTTTTTTTCTATCTTTTTTCTTTTTTCTTTTTTTTGGAGACAGGGTCTCATTCTGTTGCCTGGGCTGGAATGCAGTGGCATGATCATAGCTCACTTCAGCCTTGATCTCCTAGGCTCAAGCAACCCTCTTTCCTCAGCCTCCTGAGTAGCTAGGACTACAGGCATGTGCCACCAACCCTGAATAACTCTCTTTTTTTAAAAAAAATTTTTAGTAGAGATGAGATCTCACTATGTTTCCCAGGCTGGTCTCCTGAGCTCAAGCAATCTCAGAGCTCAAGCCAGACTCAGTCTCCCAAAGTACTGGGATTACAGGTTTGAGCCGCCGTGCCTGTTCCCCTTATATTTTATTCACAGAGAAATAAACATGAAATCCTAAGTCCCCGAACTGACTAAATGGACCCTCTCTTGGCCAAGGACACCCTAAAAAAAAAACCTTGAAGACTGAATTCCTGGCCATGATAGGAAGGGAGGTTGGATACAACTTCAATCCCTCCCTCACTAATCACCATTAGGCTTTCTTTCCTAAGGTTTAAACAGAAACAAATCCTTTGGAAAGACTCACTTCACACTTAATATCAACCAACTCTGACACTGCTTGCCCTTCTGCATTTTTAACAAAACAACCAACCAGCATTCCTTCTTGATAAAAGAACACTGATCACAGAGTGGTCTGCTCAGTCTATGAAGGGTGCACAGAGGACATGAAAACTCTTCACTGTGTAGCCTTGGATCATGCTAACAGTGACATTTTTTTTAACATGGATGCCATGGAGAGACATAAAGCTCAATTTGCATGCACACATTTCTCCTTTCAAAATATTCATGACTCCTCCTATACCTAATTGAGTATGTACATCTGGCCACCCACTTTAGCATACATCTCCCTTATTCTTTTCACCTTCTAAGTGCCTGTTTCTGGCTTCTGACTGGAAGCTACACTTCCCAGCCTGTCAGAATGTCCACCCCGAAGGCTGCAACACTTTATGAGAAGTAAAGGTCTCCTTTCCAAATTTATGAAGCTTGTCATTCTTCAGTCAACACCACATTTTCCTTAAAAAGGAACAGAAAACAAAATAAAAGAAAGAGAAGCTAAAACCTAAAGAACTGAGAGTCTAAATCCACAAACTTGAAATGGCTCATGCTTGGACAAATAACATAAACTAAAAGAGGATACCAAAGTAAAATTCTCTTTTCCTCATTTGATAAAAGGATTATTTTTAAGTAACCAAAATGTTTTTATGACTCAGTAGCATGTTGTTTCTTTTGTTTCTTCCAGAAGGCAGAATTATCAAGAGCAGAAAAAAAATGATTTGGGTTGAGAAACCATAATAAATGTATTCTATTTCATTTGCATGTAACGTCTCAACTGATTGGAATTAGCATTAGGTTAAAATATTTATCACACTTATTCAGGATAAATTGCATCAATATAATTTATTATTTAAGAACAAATGGGAATAATCTGTATTGGTGAACGTAAGATTACACCTCATACTATTCTTGACAAAGGCAGGTTTAAGGAAGTGTTAAACTACTTGGTTTATAATTTATAAAATACAAAAATGTAACTAAATATTTTAACATCTTTATGAAAAAAAAATTAAAAGGTGTGACGACCAACCCAAGGAGTGGGGAGAGCGTGCCCCAAAGACATTTCAACAGAAAAGTCTGCCTGTGAAGCATTCTAGAGAGTACTGAATTAATCAGACTGTCTCCCTGTGGGTCCTTTCACAGTTCTATTGTAAATGAGGAAATTAATTTACATCTACACAGATTCTTCAATAAATAACTTCCACCACTGAGTAACATGGCTTAGTTTTTTTCATCCTAACTTCTGTGACTAAGAACTTATCTACTAAGAACTTAAAATGAAATAATATTTAGAATTAGAATACTTAAATGTTTAAACTTCCATTTTCTTAGGTTTACTAGCTTTATCTTACCATTGGTGAAATCTGCATTCATAATAGTGATCTCTTGTACTGTCATCATGAAGGATGCTGCCAATATTTCCACTGACATCTTTTCTGTGACTGTTTTGACATCATCCTAGATATTACTTTCCCATCATCTTGACATCATAGCATAGCCTCCCCAGACTGGTGGTGATATTGCTTTGCATTGTTTTAACATCACAATCTGGTCTGTGTAGATTTGTATTGACCTCATTTTGCCATCAATTTGACATTGTAATTTAGTCTCCATGGAAACATGAAACCATTTTGTCATTATAATTTGTCATTATAATGTGGTGTCCATGGGCTTATCAAAATTGTTTTCATATAGCAATTTGACATTACAACACAATCTCTATAGGCTCCCCCTTAGAATGTTATGATGATGGTAAATTGCATTCAAATGAGTGGGAATAGAATTATGATAAGCATAAAAAAAATCCATTGTATGTACTCAGAAGACATTTTTCAATCTTAAGTATGTACATAACTTAAGGGTTTTTTTTTTCTTTTAAAATCATGGTAGTAGATGGTGTTTTGTGTTAAGTATTAAATTTTATGCAGTTTAAATTTCTAAATTCTTGAAATAAAAAAAAAAGTTATTTCTGCAGAGTAAATTTTCTCCTGTTGGCAACAACCAGAATGCACAATTATCTTTGCTTATTTTCTTCAGTTTTCTACATACAGTAACACTAAAACCTGTCTTTGCTCTGACATAGTAATAAATAAAGAAGAACCTTCTCTAAGCTAACCCTCAAATTTTCATTTCTAAGCGCCTTCCTCTTTTTGAGATTTTAAAATATGATTTTATTATTCTCTAAAAACATCTCTTGACATTATCTTTCATGATAATTTTCAGAGTTTCTTGGTAACCAATATATATGCAAACTACTCACATTATCTTCAATAGAAATGGGACATTGATTGGATCAGAGAAACAAATCGCAGGAAAAAATGGTAGAATTGGCTGTAAGGGTGCTAACACTAAAGGAATTGAATGCTTCTTGGCTCTGTCTAGTTCTCACATCCACTCCTTTCTGAGTATCAGTTTATACTCTCTATTCTAATCTAAGTAGAATAGGAAAGCGGCAAATGAATGGCTGACAGCAGTTTAGAACTTCAGATCCTATAGGCTCTATGACCAAAGAGGACTAAAATACATTTAGAAATCACCTTCCCCAAGCACCCCAGTATGAAAAACTTCAGAAAAGGAACTTCTTATCCAGTCTTTGTTACTTGCTTACTCCTAGAATAACCACTGTGGTCAGGGATGAAAGATAAAATGGGCCCAATTTGAGTGACCTATTACTCCCATACTCTAGTATAAGAGTGTTATGATCTGAAAAATCATCTATCGAAACCAACAATATGATTTACATGTTGCTTTAAACTTTTTCCCAGTGATTTCAATTCTTACCTCTAGTGTTCACAATTAACCTTGTTCTTTCATTCCATTTTTCATACATTTCAATAGGCTTCATTATAATCTGTCTTCCTATTATTGAGTCTTTGGCCTTAGTTTTCAGATGCATTCTGACCAACCTTTATGTATAGGATAGCAACCATCTAGCCAAAGATAAAGATTGTTATGAGAAGAACATGGTGCTCTCTAGATCTGAAATATTTTTGGCAATTTTATTTCTCATTTCCCTTTTACTTATAAATTTAAAACTTATATAGCATCTTTTTCTATAGAATATATTTGGAAAATAAAACATTAAAGAACCAGCATTGTTCTAAACAAAAATGTATAATTAAACAATACAACTTATGTAAAGTCTTCTTAACTAATTTTAAATAGATTCCAATTTTACCCTCACCATTCTTGTAGAGAAAATCTTACAATATTCATTTTATATATGACTAAAATAATGTCCACAGAGATTAAGTAGCTTGTTCAAACACTCACAAGTGTGTTAGCTCCTGACTCTTGGGCATTCAGACTCAGACTAGGATTTATATCACCCCTTGACTTTCAGGCAGGCTGACTCAAATTGAATGACATCAGTAGCTTTCCTGGATCTTCTGCTTGCAGACAGCAGATGATGGGGCTTCTCAGCCTCCGTAATCATGTGAGGCAATTTCCATTACATATATACATATGTATATACACACACTATTGTTTCTGTTTCTCTGGAAAATCCTACAAGGATCTATAGATCTGGGGGAATTTCTCTCTTCTTGAGGTTCTCAAAATATCCTGTTTCATGGGTCTTAAGAAAATCCCAAACCACTTTTCTTCTGCTCTCACACCACAGCAATCATCAACACAGAAGACTTCTGTGACCAAGAACACCATGACCAAATGAGCAATCAATTTTGCAGCAGATACCAACTGGGTGTCCTCCAATCCAATTCCAACACTATCTACCTAGAGATAGTGTCAGATCCCACAGGTTGGGAGCTCAGTCCCCAAACTGCTCTCCCCTCAGACACCAGTCACAGGTTTTGGCCTCTGGAACTTCTGACCAATCAGCTTTAAGTTGGGGTTCCCATAACCCCCACTTTGGGTTCAATTAATTTGCTGGAGTGGCTCAGAGAACTCAGGGAAACACATTTACTGGTTTATGATAAAGGATATTACAAAAGATACAGTTAAAGAGATGCATAGGGTGAGGTGTGGGAAAGGATGTGGAGCTTCCATGCCCTCCCTGGGTGTACTATTCTCCAGGAATCTCTATGTGTTCAGCTATTTGGAAGCTCTCTGAACCCTATGTTTTTGGGTGTTTATGAAAGCTTCATTATGAAAGCGTGACTGATTAAATCATTGGCCACTGGTGATCAACCTGGCTCTAGCCCCTCTTCCCTCCCTGAAGGTTGAGGGGTGGGGCTGAGTGTCTCAATCAGCTAATCACGCCTTTGTCTTTCTATTGTCTAGCCCCATCCTGAAACTATGTCATCACTTAGCATACAAAAAAGACAGCACTTTGGAGATTCCAAGGATTTTAGGAGTTAATATATTGCACAGTATCACATTGAGCTTGCCAGGACTCACCTATAAGCCTGGAAACCCTGTAAGTCAGGTGATAGGTCAGTTTTTCCAACACAGCTTTGCAAGCATTGGCTCCATAAAGTCAACTTTGGTTCCTTAAAACCGTCTGCTCATATGTAATTCTATGCATCATGCTCAAATGTGACATTCCAGTCAAAGCCTTGGTAATGTAACCAATGTTTGCAATTGTGTTCTGTTGTAAAGAAAAAAGATTCTTATTTAACTTAAGCAAATAATTATGTTGCCATGAAAATAACAATAATCAATAATAGTTTCTAAATTCTGGAGGTATCAGGGCAGGGGACAAATATAAGTATTTTATTTCTGTTAACAAAAGTATAATCTACTAAATTGCCACAAGTATAGATAACTTAAAAGAAAGGGGAAAGAGAGTTCTTATATCTGAAAAATAGAACATAAAACATCCATCAAAATTCTAAAGAAAATCTGTAATCATCCTTTACCAGTCAGTCCACTGAATCTCATGTAATTAATTCTTATTCTGCTTAATTTTAGATTAGATGTTTAATGAAGCTATCAGCTTCTACCCTTGAGTTCTGGAAACTCTTAATCCAGTAGCATTGTTTGGGGTGCAATAAATATTCTAATTACTGAATTACTGGAGGGTTTGCAGCAACCTCAATTCTTGTCTCATCAGAAGAAAGAATTTAACTGAGGGGTATGAGGCAGAAAAAGAGACAAGGCAAGTTTCAGAACAGGGGTGGAAGTTTATTAAAAAGCTTTAGATCGGGAAAGAAAGGAAAGTACACTTGGAAGAGACCAAAGCAGGCTAATTGAAGGACAAGTGTGGCATTTGACGTTTTGACTTGGGGTTTTATATGCTGGCATAATTCTGAGGTCTTGAGTCCCTTTTCCCATGATTGCTCCCTCAGGATGGGCTGCCTGCATGCATGGTGCCCTCCTTGTGCTTAGGAGGAGAGCACATGCAGTGTGTTTAGGAAGTTGTACAAATGCCCGTCTGAGGCTTTCATCCCTTTTCTAGTGGAATGGCCCCAAAAGGTCATACGCCACCATTTTGTCTCTTAATGTACATGCTTGAGCTCACTTGCACAATTCCTGAGATTTTATTGGAAGTTGATTACCAATTTCAAGTGTTTTTATCTGCTTGGGAAATTGCCTCTCCCTGGCGCCTATGATCAATTATCACTTTAGTGTGATAGCTGTGAACCATCAGGAAATTACCTCTCCCTGGAACTTGCTGCCAATTTTCATTTTTAGAGAGACATTGTGATAACTGCTGAACCATCACCTGATGGTTGCCTGACATTCCTAGTGGGTATTGGGGGGAGCCCTCTCCTGTCCCGCTCATGTCTGGCTAGATACCTACTGTAACAGTACAGTCTCAAAATTATTTACGTAATGCCATCATGAAGCATTCTGTTCAGTAGCTGATAGCAAATACTTTCAGAGAATAATTTTAGAATAGAACAAGATACTAGGAACAAATTCCTAGGAATTTCATACAATTTCTGAAATAACTGCATTTTGTCAATACATATAGTAACCTAGGAGGGGTTAAGCATGTTTTCTTATTTGGCAATGTTTCCCGTGTCACTCAAGTATCAAATAAACCAAATTATTTTTAACATTTCTCTTTAGAAGGTAAAAGAATAAATGCTTTAAGATTTTCCAGGGGCCTTTTGCAAAATCTTAAGGTCAGTTCAAGAACAAGAAGATTTAATTTGTTGGGCACAGTTGCTCACACCTGTAATCTCAGCACTTTGGGAGGGTGAGGTGGGGGTATCATGATGTCAGAAGTTTGAGACCAGCCTGGCCAACATGGTGAAACCCCGTCTCTACTAAAAATACAAAAATTAGCTGGGTATGGTGGTGGGCACCTGTAATCCCAGCTACTCAGGAGGCTGAGGCAGGAAAATTGCTTGAACTCAAGAGGTAAATGTTGCAGTGAGCCAAGATCGTACCATTGCACTCCAGCCTGGGTGACAGAGTGAGACTCTGTCTAAAAAAAAAAAAAAAAAAAAGCTTTAATTTAGGATTTTATTTTGGGAAGGCAAAATTATAAAAACTATAAAAAAGCAAAAAAAAAAAAAAAAAACCCCTTTGCTCTTTTAAAACTCAGAAGTCTTGATTCTCTTAAATAGTTAAGAACATAAGAAAAGTTAATATAAAGCAAGGAAAATTATTCTCACAGAACACAAAATTTTAGTTTCCTAGGCAGATTACTAAAAATGTAAACAAAAATCCTTTACAATCTCTCATTAAGAAGAGACTAATATAATACAAGAAAATGTCCTTTTAACAGAAAACTAAATTCAGTTTTTATAATAGTACTCTATTAGGCTTATTTTTTTTTAATTCCTGTAAGTAAATCCATTCGTTTTTACCATCTTTGATCACCATGAAGTTTATTTTCCACAAATCTTCTATAATTTTCTATATCCATTTTGTATTTGTCCTGTATTTTCCTCTTTCTCCTTCTGGAATAACCAGTATCTTACTTTAGGACAAAACTGCTCTCATTTTCCCTTAAGAAACCATATCCTTCATATTCGTTACCTTTTCTTATCAATGACACATCTTACTTTCCTTGTATAGTTTTCATAGAACTTTCTTTACTATTTTAGGTAGTTTCACTTACAAATGTCAATTATAATTTTTTAATGCTTGGTAAAATTTTTACACAGAAAACTAGGAGGTAAACCATTGTGAATTGTCTGTTGCATATCAGTATTCAGCATCAGATCACAAGCACTTCAACTTAAACTTATGCTTAGCTATTAATGTTTAAGTAGTTGATGTTTGTTAGAAATAATCTAGATATTCAATAAATGTCTATTACTTAATTTAGCTTAGCATAACTCAACAATTTCAAGATACTAAAACAATATTGAAATTGTTTATGGACAGACATAGTACAACATTGAACAAAGCTAGCCATCATCGCAATTCCCTATTTTTCAACACATGAATATTGGACTTCACTACAAATCAAAAACCTAAAAAAAGTTAAATATGCATCTTATAAAAGTTTACTGTTGTGCTTGAAACACACAAAGTAATAGATATCAAGTCATTCATTTTTATTGCCTCTTTACTTCTATATTTGTTCTTAGGTTGAATTTATAATTTTTATAGTCTTAAACATTAAGTAGAAATAATATTACCTTATTGCACTAGACAATCCAAGTAGAATAAAAACATATGCTCATATTATACTTAATGCTGATAACTAAGAAGATATAGCTGCTTATATTAAACCAATAATATTAAACTAATCTTATTTACCAAGATTTACCCAAGTCATGTGTACTTGAAAAGCACTTGGGCTAGTTTTTGTATTTCTGGAAATGTTGAATTATATTAGCATTTATTTATCTCCAAGCCAATAAGACTAGAACCCTTTATGATATTCTAGAAATTAATTTGGTAATACCATCGGGAGGTAGAAAATATCATACACAGGCATATCTTAAAGATAGTGCAGATTTAGTTCCAAACCACCACAATAAAGCAAATGTAATAAAACAAGTCATATGAATTTTTTGGTTTTCCAATGCATATAAAAGTTATTTACACTATTCTGTAGTCTATTAAGTGTGCAATAGCAGTATGTCTAAAAAAACAATGTAAATAATTTAATTTAAAAAATACTGCTTGCCAAAAAATGCTAATGATCATCCAAGCCTTCAGTGAGTTGTAATTTTTTTGCTGGTGGATATTCCTACCTTGATGTTGATGTCTGCTAACTGATCAGGGTGGTCATTGCCAAAGGCTGGGGTGACTGTGGCAATTTCTTAAAATAAGTTGTGCACTACTGCTTGAAAGCATTTTGTCCACAGTAGAACTTCTTTCAATATTAAAGCCAATTCTTTCAAATGCTACCACTACTTTATCAACTGAGTTTATGGAATAGTTCATATTCCAAATGACTTTTTGTCATTTCAACAATATTCACAACATCCTCACCAGCAATAGATTCCATCTCAAAGAAATCACTTTTCTTGTTCATTGATAAGAAGCAACTCCTCATCCATTCAAGTTTGATTGAGATTACAGCAATCCAGTCATATTCTCTGGCTTCACTTCTAGTTCTAGTTCTCTGGCTATTTTTACCACATCTGAAGTTACTACCTCCACTGAAGTCTTGAATCCCTCAAAGTCATACATGAAGCTTGGAATCAATTTCTTCTAAACTCCTGTTAATGTTGATATTTTGACCTCTTCCCATGAATCACAAATGTATTTAAATGCCATCTAAAATGGTAAATCATTCCAGAGGTTTTCAATTTACTTTGCCCAGATCCATCATAAGAATCACTCTCTATGTCAGCTATAGTCTTACAAAATGTATTTCTTAAATAATAAGACTTGAAAGTCAAAATTACTCCTAAATTCATGGGGTGTAAAATGGAGATTGTGTTAGCAGGCATGAAAACAACATTAATTTCCTCGTTCATTTTCATCACAGCTCTTGGGTGACCTGGTGCATTGTCAATGAGCATTAATATTTTCAAAGGAATCTTTTTTTTAGGAGGGGTAGTAGGTTTCAACAGTGGATTTAAAATATTCAGTAAACCATGCTGTAAATAGACATGCTGTCATCCAGGCTTTTTTGTTCCATTTCTAGAGGACAGGTTGAGTAGATTTAGCATAATTCTTAAAGGCCTTATGATTTTTGGAATGGCAAGTGAGCACTGGCTTCAACTTAAAGCTACTAGCGCATGAACCCCTAACAAGAGAGTGAGCCTGTTTTTTAAATTTTGAAGCCTGGCATTGACTTCTCTCTAGATAGGAAAGTCTTCTTCCAATAGAGAGGTGTTTATCTACAGTGAAAATCTATTTTAGAGTATGGCCATCATCATCGATAATCTTAGCTAAATCTTCTGGATAACTTACTACAGCTTCTACATGAGCACTTGTTGCTTCGCCTAGCACTTTTATGTTATGAAGATGGCTTCTTTCCATAAACCTAATAAACTAGTCTCTGCAAGCTTCAAACTTTTCTTCTGCAGCTTCCTCACCTTCCTCAGCCTTCACAGAATTGAAGAGAGCTAGGGCCTTGCTCTAGATAAGACTTTGGCTTAGGAGCATACTGTGGCTGTTATGATCTTCTATCCAGACCACTGAAAGTTTCTCCATATCAGTAATAAGGCCGTTTTGATTTTTTATCATTTGTGTGTTATCTAAAGTATTGTTTTAAATACCTTCAAGATATCACTTGAGGGGGTGGTTGGAGACAGGAATTTGACAAGATATTGACAGTGATTGGATATTCGGTGGGAAATGATGATTAAAGTGACTTGATTTAATTGTTGCTAAAACTGGGTTCTTGAGGACATGCCCACTGATGGGCCCAAACTGAGAAAGGACTTAGAGAAGTCTTTCTAGAGTTTGATTAAGGAGATAATTTTGTCACTTAGAATAACATCCTTTGCATTAAATGGCACTGTAATTATTGTTGAATTATTAAAATTATTTTTACAATTGCCTTCATCTGCATTTGTGCAAATCCTTGAAGGCAATCTGTTTCAAGCTGATATTCTGTTTACAAAAACAATCTTACTGAAGAATAGCTTCAATTTTATACTTCCCTTATTACCATACTTCAAAGTCCAACTTTTTTTCTTGGCAGAAGCAAACCTTAAATTATTAGGTAGTAGGTAGGCAGTCAGCCTTAAGCAAACCTTAAATTAGTGCTTAGTCAAAGATACAAATACAAAGGACCGATAGAATTTTATGAAGGTGGCAGAAGAAGGAGGAGGATTCACTGCATCTTGATTGCTGAATCTAGTCCCCTAGGTCAACTGTTGTAACTCAAATAACTTTCGAGACAGGCAGGTGATATAAACAAGTTTTGCTCTAATACAGGATCTCGATAGTTTTCTTTAGGCAGAGATACTCCTTGAGTAGTAAATACATAGGGTAATATTTCATGAAACATGCAATCTCTTTATTTTTCTGTTCAGTAGCAAGAGAAAAATTGTCTAACACAGACAGTAAGTAAAGCAGACATGAGGGAATAGCAGTGACTATAGTGAATGGATAAAATATATCTTCTTGAAAGGGCTAGCTACTCTTTAGTTCCAACTGATTATTCCCATATGAAAATGTATAACCACTGAGGCCAGATAGCCTGACTTCTCAAGAGAAGTTATATAATCATACATTAATAGGAAATCTTTAGATATTTAAATTTTGATAACCAATTCAAAATTATCAAAAACATCTTTCAGGTCACAGTGAGATCCAGATGCCCTAGCCTGAATTAGAAATGCATATAAAGAGGGCTGACATCATGAAGTAAAATAAAAATTCTGAAAAACAACATATTTTAATGGCTGCTGTGAGTATTCTGTCATTGGCATAAGGTCCATAAAGTTCCAGTTCAGAGTAAGGATTAAACTAACCTTTTTATCAATTAAGTAAAAGTGTACTTTTCCTTGCTTAGGCTGACAATTCTCTAATTTAAAAACAATGGCCAGGGAAGTAATTGAAACACTCACAGCTCAAAATTGCTAAGTAAATAGGTAGATTGTTTGCTAGGAGACCAACGCTTTCTAAACGATAGGTTCTGAGCTTCCAGTTAGAATCTAGGCTTAAATAAAGGTATACCTTGGAATTCTCCTGCCCAATGGTGGTCATTTGCTCAGGAGGAGTTGCCCCTGGATGATTTAGGTAAATGTAATGTACTTCAATCAAACAAGGAAAAAAAAGTACCTTGATGGTGTTCCAGAAAGCCACAGCACATTATCTGTCTTCACTTTATCTCTTCCTTCTTCTAGTACACGGAGCTTTTAATGACACAGGAGAAAACTATTGTTAGTAGTAATAATCTAAAATAAACGTTACTTTTTTAAGTTGAGATAGTAATTTCAGAGTAGTGGTTAAAACTTTAAGATTCAATGTCCCTTTGCTATAATAAATATTTTTTGACATGTGTAATGAAATAAAATTCATAGATAATATAACATATTTTAAAAATAACATTTAAAAATAAGCAATGTAATGCCTTAATTCAAGCATAAAGAAAAAAACAAAGAAAACAATTCGTGATATAAAATAAAATAGTATACACTGAAATATGTTAAACATTGACTACTCTAAAAGGTAAAAATACCCTCTAAAATTTCTAAAATGCCCCCGCAAGGCAGAACCATATGAACTGAGAACTATTCTGGTATATTTGAATTTGTAGTACACACATACTTTGCATAGTTAAGTGTTTCCCACATAGAACTGAGGTTCTTAGGATGTCTGTCTACTGAGCTACTTCAGGTTAAGGATAGCACATTAGAATACATTTTTAAAAGCTGACAATTCTCATTATTATATTTGATACCCTGAAAAGTCTTGCAGAAGTGAAATGCATATAATTTTGTTTATCCTAGGGTTCCTCAAATTTATTTAATCACAACACTTCTTTTTCCCATAAAAATTATTTTTCTCTGCTGTTTTGCTTCACAATATGGAATTTTCAGTTTAGTAGTTTTCCCAGGGGAAGGATCCACGGCACACATAAAGTTAAAATACATTAGGAATAGGTGTCTATGTTAGGCAATTACAGGACTGTGAACCATCTAAGAGATTATGTTTTAAATATCTGGGTACCTTTTAAAATCCTCATCTTTTCTGGATGGATTATAGTAATTTAATAGATAATTTATGGTACAGCTAATTCTCCATCTGTACTGTTTGTAATTATTATTTTTATATACTATCAATTTAATCTGAAACACATAAGTACTGCTTTGCTAAGCACAGGCCCTGAACTGAGTGAATGGTGAGTTTGATAAAGTTCTTAGGCACAAGGAGCTTATTTTCTTCAAAATATTGCAAGATCCTGTTGGTCGTCCACTGTGTTTAGCAAATATTAAACATTTGGTGAGTAGTTGTTGATTCCCTGATTTTTGTATTTGAAAAAGCTGTTAATGATTCTAAAACATAAGCATACTTAGATTAAAAGAAGACATGCTGTATTTGAGGGAAGCCATTACATTAATATCATCATTATCATTATAATCATCATCATTATCATCACCTGTTTTCCTATAAATGTCACAATACAAAGTTCATATAAAAGTTGTAATAATTAGCCATATCTTTAGAGCAAAATCACTTGTGAGAAATTACTCCTTTTCATCTCCATCATCATCATCATCATCACCATCATCATCTTTATCATCTTTAGCAGGTCCTGCCATTTCCGATGTTTTATAAACATATAAAGGATGGAAAGGCATAATTATCATATCAACAAGACATTCTCAATATCTAATATTTAATGAATACTTACTATATTCCAGCCACTGTGCTATCTTTCTTACATGAATTATGCTTGGTAACCATCACAACAACACTATGAGCTAGCAGCAAAGATAAGGAAACCAGAGAAGAGTGATGTTAAATAATTTCTTCAAGGTCATACATCGGGACCAGAGTCAAACCTCGACTCTCAAGGCTTTTGACTCCAGAGCCCAAGCTCATAAGCTAAAGACAGTCATGAAAAGAACTAAGGTTACTGTGTTTACTCAACTTTCATACACGTACTTGTAAAGCTGTGCAGTTGCAGCATGAATTAGTCACCCAAGCTCTTCATGTATTGGTACAAGAAGTCATTCTCAAAGCTTAGGGACTTGACCTTGTTCTGAAGTTCTAAGACTAAGCTCCTTAGGGGAAATTGTATCTGTGTGTGTTTTCAAAAGGAAAGACAATTATATCTAGACTTTTCCAGCATCCCTATGATGGTAGCTATCTCTCGTCCATGTAATTTCTTAGCCTGATTTGGAGCCTGAGGTAAAGAAAATAATCCTAGGTATTCTGACCTCTTCTCACCCTACTTCTACCTCTTCTCTGATTTTATCCTTAAATGGATAAAGGCTGATTTGTTAATAGGGTTACTTTCTCACATATTAACAAAAAATATTTTAAATATACATGAAGAAAGGAGGTATTTATTGACTAATGAGTTCAAATTTGGAAGGTAGAATGAATGTGAGTTATTATTGTATAAGCTTACAAAACTTAACAATAGCAATAAAAATTTAAGAGCAAGAAATTTAATGTCATCCACCAATTGAACAGTTCTCTACCAAGGATTGGTCTACAAGAAAGAGTGTTTTCTTCAGTATGAAAAGTGAGCTATCACAACTATTAAAGGAACAAAGGCAGCAGAATTTTAAAAGGTACTGGCTGAAAGGAGAAAAATAATTGCTCATTCACTGATCTTTAGATCATGTAGTTCAACATCTTATTTCACTTATAAGTAAGATTTTAACATCTCATACACATTCTCACTTTTTATTGTCACTCTGTACTATGAGTTTTACTGTATAGATAAAAATGAGAGAAACAGAAACAAACTCCCTATACTGAGAAGCATTCATAAATGATTATCATGACTCCAAGTTTTTAATTCATGTACAGGGTTATAAATTTTAGTAGTTAGCACCTATATATTTACTTCATTTTCTTAGAATCTGTATGCAAACTTTCAATATACACACATTCACAGGATTTGCAGCATTTTGGGAAATTATAAATACCTTTTAAAAATACCTTTATAAATTAAAAATTGTAAATACTTAAAAAGTACCTTTATTTCCAGCTTTAAATTACATAAGCTATTCTGCTTTCCCTCTACCATGATTCTGGCATTTTCCCATGTAATGTGAAAATAAGACTGTACTACATTAAATTTCATTTGTAACATTCCTGGTCACGGCTATATTCTATTAAGATTTCCCTGTAGCTTTATCCCATACTTCGGTCTGTCTACTGTTTTCAAACCAAGGTATGGTTGAGAGTTTACTCTTATTTCAAGGTCATTTATACAGAAGCTAAATGAGATTGGCCCTAGTATAGATCTCAGGAGAACTATATTTGTTACTTCTTTTTTTTCTACAATCTTCTACTCACAATTGTGGGGAAGGGCTGTGTATGTTTGTGTGTGTGTGTGCGTGTGTGTGCATTTTACTCTTCCTTTTTAATTTCATTCTCAGATACAATTTACTAATCTATTAATACAACACTTTATGGACATGAGCAAAGAACTATTATAGAAAAGAGAGTTTAATATTTATTCCAATGGGAACACATCTATAAATGCCTCTACAATTACACATGTTAAAATTCAAGTAAAGAAAGAAACATATTGAAAGGGATAAAGATCAAAATAGGTAGTAAAACTGTGATTATATTAACATCTTTACATACTGTTTCTAGTTGTAAACAATGATCCAAAATTTAGCATCCTCTTTTTGTGTTTCTTTTTCATAGAATTTAGCCCTCCACTTTGAAGGCTTCATTTGCATATGATTTTAAAAGTTTTGAACTAAGATTTTATTATTGATAAGGACTATTTTTAATTATATGTATTATTTACATAAAGTGATGGTGTTATGCTTTGTAACATCTTAAAAGATTTAAGGACTGGAGAGTTTATCACATTTATCCTTAAAAGACACTGTACTGTAAAACTAATAATTTCTAATTTGTTATATTTTCATGGTTGGATTATGCATCAGAAATATGAATTGTTAGTGCTTTCCTTAGCACATAGTTAGAATAGTTAATAGCATTTTTTTTTTTTTAGTTAGAAAAGTGTAGTCTTATGTATTTATAAGGGGATCCTATTATTTTGGGGATCTATATTTGCAACCATAGATAATTCTGAGAATCTAGCTTTTGCCACCTTTATTTATTCCTGGGACACCAATGTACATAAAAGAGATCACCGACATTTTTTTCCTACCATTGTTTGGCTAAGGAATTAAATGTGAAGTGTCTTTTCTTAGGAATATCTGCTTTGCTACTTTAAATGCTCATACTTGAAACACCCATGCATTCCTGCTTGTAAATGGCCATGTGGAGAGACCCTGACACCACACGGAGAAGAAAAAAACCCAGATGAGCTCAGCCTTCCCATAGTCTTTGCCAAAACACAAAGTATATGAGGGCAGCCCTTTTTGACCCTCAGGCTAGACTTAGTTAAGAACTGAATACCACTGATTGATCCATGTTGATGCCTCATGAAATAGAATACTCTCCCAGTCCAATCCTATCTAAATCTCTAATGCCCAGACTGTGAGCATAATAAGATGACTGATTTTTTTTAAGCCAATAAATTTTGGGTTAGTTTCTTATGCAGCAACAGGTAACTGGGAAACTACCTTTCAGATTGTATGAAAACATTTATTATACAAAATACAGTTTCCATGCATTTACAAATAACTTATTCTTTAAATAGTTCATTATTTATTCAATAACAAACTATAAGTTGTTAGCTTCTTTTTCTGTGTTCTCTTAAGTTTTTTTTACAGTCTTCCATCATAGTTCTTTTTTTTTTTTTGCAATATATTTTAACTGTTACTTTATGTGTCTTGCTTCTTTCTTTAGACTACATGTGGGTCTAAGATCATGTGTATTTCTTTAGTAAAATAACATGAGGTTAAGCAAACACACTTTTGCTCAGACAGTCTGGGCTCCTGGTCTGAGTAACTTAACCTCAAAAAAAATTCTCAGCCTCTTGATGTGTAACATGGAGGAATGAATAATATTTAATCAAGAAACTTTTAAAGATTAATCAGGATTAAGCATAGAAAGTTCTTAAAATATTCCTGCTCCTAAATTTTATTTCTTGTCAAGATAAAGTAACAGTTAACTCATTTCCCCTCCCACCTAAAATAATAAAAAAAGAGATAATATATATGAAGCAACAGTTTTCAGGACGCTGAACATCAAACAACAAAGAACAGTAATCTTCAAAAGATAGGAGAGAAGTCAAGTGATGCTAGGAGTGCTCTACCTTACCCTGAGGGTTTCCTTGCTGTGACAGAAAGAGGGCGAACACAGGTGGAGTCTGATGGCCCATGAATTGAGGAGCTGGAGCTGAGACAGATCAAGGAGTTGAGTGTTCATAGGAGAAAGTACTGGAGATGAGAGCACCTCACACAGAGAGAATTTTGGATATCTCAGGGGGCCCCTTTCTAGTATTCAATGCAGTACTGCTCAACACAAGCATGTGAAAGGGCTACCTCATGCCCAGGGAAAAAACAGTTCAAAGGATTGCAAGTGAACAGGACATAGAACTCACCTAGGGCCAGAAGTAGTCCTGTTTGCATCAACCAGACTGGAAAACTTTATGACTTAAGGAGCACTGAGTAGAATACATAGAAGAGTCTTGCCTAGTAGTGGAGAATAATTATCCCTGGAATGGGCACCGCTCCAGTCCCACCTAACACATCTTGAAAACAAGATGTGAGAGAATTAAATCATTTCTAAGTTACCTATCCACATCCAATGAACACAACTCAAGAATATTTATAGATTCACAAAAATGTCCAGAACACACATAGGTAAAATTTACCATGTTTGGCATTTAATAAAAATTATTAAGTTTTCAAGAAGCAAGAATATATGCCCTATAATGAAGAGAAAAATATACAGTTAAGTTAAACTAATATAGATGTTAGAATTATCAGAAGATATTAATGAAGTTATTATAGTTGAATTACACATGTTCAAAATATTAAGTAGAGATATATGATATATATCAATCAGTCTTCTTCATGAAAACTAAGATGGGGGAGATGATAAAAAAATGCACTGGACAGAATCAACAGTAGATTAGATAGAAGAGATTACACTTTTGTAATTAATTAATATGCTTCACACATCTACTGAAAAATAATTTAAAAATAGCTATATAGAATATAAACTTAGAGTTAAATAGAAAAGAATAGGGAAGAGAAATAACATTTTTTGTAGTTGTATACTGTCCTAGGTACCTTGCACACATTATCTCATTTTATTCTTACAATATAATAATTCTTATAACAAAAACAACCTCATTTGATTCTCACAATAATATTATCCATGTTTTTAAAATGAGAAAACTGAAGTTCAGAGAACTTCAGAGACTTTTCCAATATTATACTGCTTGAGATGATAAAAGCCAACATTTGAGTATTCTGGCTTTTTAAAACCAGAATTATTTTGGTTTGTTTCTCTGCTCTCCTGAACTATTTCCTGGAAAAAAAAAATATTCCATTTCCCACTATTCTATCCACATTCCTATCAACAGGAAAGAGGATGATAGGCAGGGAGGCACACATCTAGTTCAGGGCAAGACTGTGAAATTTGTTCACCTAAATACTGCTTATTTTCTATCGGACAAAAATCTAGTCATATGCCCACATCTATTCAAATGGGATGCCAGGAAATGGATTCTTTAACTGGGTACCAAATCAGTAATTGGTTGTTCTTACAGGCCCCGCCACAGCTTGCTCTAAATGCTGCAGTAGAGCTATTCAATTCAGTAAGCTGATCCCCAGAGTTCATTGATCCCCACAGTAAGAAACAAACTAATAACAACACAAACAAAAGAAGAAGGAAGGGGAAGAGGGGGAGGAAAGAGGAGAAAGGAGGAGGAGCAGGAAGAGAAGATGGCAAGAAGAGAAAGAAGTAGTTGTTTTTCCCCATAGTCAATGACAAAAACTCATTTGTAAAATTCAAAAATACTTAACACATGGTTCTCCTTAGCCAATAGATCTGTGGCATTGTACAGAGAAGAGCCAAAGAAAATACCTCCTTTTGGAGCAAGCAAAAACAGAAATAGTGCCTGAAGGAAGTAAGTAACCACTATTGTCATGGCCACTTACAAATCAGATACATTGTGGCTTGTAGTCTACACTTTGTTAAATGTCACGAAAAAAGTCATTGCAAAGATTAGTTTACTTTGGTAATGTTAAACTTTTAAATATTTCATCTCCAGAAGATGAAATTTAAAACAGTGGTATCATACAAAAAGATAATTCCTGAAGTATTTGAACCAATTCATTAAATAACCAGGAAATAAAATCACCATAAAGGTAGACCCTAAGTAAATATTATATTTTGAAATAATCCTCTTTTTAAAAAGTATCACTTGAATAATCATTTTCCAAGTTAGAATGTAATACATTTCAATGAGAAAAAATTAGACAAATGTTTGAGAACCTCTATTAGATTTCTTGACCGGGTAAATATCACATACAATTTGTATAATTATTTAAAGATGGCCAAAAGGGACAAAATAATGTTGAGGTGTAATGTGATTCGATTAATAGTTCTTTTTTTAAGTACAAAAGTGAGACATATTAGACAAAGGAAAAACGATTGGAGGCAACCAAAACCAGGACTCAGAAGATAACATCATTTTTCTTCTGGTTTCTATTCTGTCTGAACAGAGCTTTGAGTTTCAATCTTCCCCAATACTATATCTCATCCTTTACCACTATCTTTCTCTCTTAAAGCTATTGAGGAGTCAGGGGGATGATAAGGACTGGAAGATGGCTGAAAGAAATGATTAATAGGATTCTAAAATCTTATATAGTTAAAAAGAAGTTACTATAGGGGTGCCCTCTATATTCTAAAGTATGTGAACTTAGCTATACCCCAGAAAATTTATCCCATGTTCTCAAAAATCTTTGTTTCATTTTTCCATTAGTTATAATTTCAGATAATTTCTTCCTTTTGTTCATATGGTGTTTTCCATTTTATCTTCAATTCTATGCCATATAAATAAAATAACTGCAATTTTGTCTCTATCTATCTATCTATCCATCTATCAATCATCTATATTTAGTTGAAAATGTATAAGGAATCCTCTTGCAGTTCATAAGCATGATGATTGGGTTTTCACACTCCTGTGTGAAATGTACCTTCCTCAAACCTTTTTATAACATCAGCACATTACCGAACATGAAAAAAAAATGTATACAGAAGCAACTTATACCATAAAGAATAAGTAGCTTAGAAAGATATTTTTCTCAGGTTCAGCTAAGACATAATGTGTCTTTCTGGCTAACAAAACACTATGATTTCAAGTATTTTTCATTTTTCATTTATTGTTCCCAAAATATAAATGGATATGGCTCAAATATAAATCAAAAGCATAAGATTAGATTCATGGGCTTACAATAAGGTCCTTAATCCTGCTTCCAAAATTCCCATTAAAATTGTCTACAAACTATGAAAATGTGAGAGGAAAATGTTCATGCCAGAAAAGATAGCTAAAGAAAAGTATCACCCATATACCAGAAAACTGGTGGAATTTTTGCTAGATTCAATGTCAAAGACACCATTTTGAATCAAATCAAATAAAAAAGATAAATCACTACAACACTCATTAGCAACATTTTACACAATCCCACTTCCTCCACATTCTTTCAAGTACATAGTATTTTTAGTCAGTATTAAGAGTAAAACCCTAAGTAGGCTCCTTCAAATGATACCCATTAAGTCAGAAAGGCTTTACCTGCATAGCACTCATTAAACATTATTTGGATCTCTATCACCATCAAGAAACAAGAAAATTATAAAAACAGTCATTACCAAAATTAATTCCCTCCCACAATGTTCCTGGGTGGCTGAATCATCAAATGGTACCCTGCTAGGAGTCTCTCTTTCATCTGAGGTCACCTAATCATAAACATTTCTTTGTGAAAATTTTGAATGGAGATCCATACTTATTATCAACAAAAGCCAACTCAAGTATTTTATTAATTTCAAATCAATATTGGCAAATATATGCAGTTAATTAAACTGTATGAATTTGATGATGCACCAACATAAAACAGTTTTTTTTTCCTCCTTACAGCACTCTTCTCTATTTGATATGGTTTGGTTCTGTGTCCCTACCAAATCTCATGTTGAATTGGGATCCCCAGTGTTGGTGGTGGAGCCTGGTAGGAGGTGATTGTATCATGAGGGTGGTGTTCATGAATGGCTTAGCACCATCCCCTCAGTGCTGTTCTCATGATAGTGAGTTAGTGAGTTATTGTGAGATCTGGTTGTTAAAAAGTGTTTAGTGTGCACCTCCCACCTCTCTTTCTTGCTCCTTGCTCTGGCCATGTAAAATGTGCTTGCTTCTCCTTCGCCTTCTGCCATGATTGTTAAGTTCTCTGAGGCCTTCCCAGAAAGAGAAGCCACTATGCTTCCTATACAGCCTGCAGAACTGTGGGCCAGTTGAAACTCTTTTCTCTATAATTACCCAGTCTCAGGTATTTCTTTATAGCAGTGCAAGGATGGACTAATACACGATTCAAAAGTTATTCCTAGAGTAAATGCAGAGATTAAACAATCACCAAACATCCAGTTGTTGAAAATATGACAGCCTTTCTTTGGGGCATCCTGTTTTCCATGATTTATTCACATGGGACCCCATTTTGCTTGGCCTGTAATGGTAGGAAGTCCCCTTCCTCTCCTATTTTCCTCCTACCAAGAACTCCTAATTTTAACCTTTTATTTTCTTCCCTGGGCCTTTATGTTTATAGACAAAAATCTGTGTTGTGTTGGGTTACGGTTGGGGATAGCATAACTTGTTCAACCAATTCTTAAGTCCTGAGAAAGGAGTTTAGCTCCAAATGTCTTTTTACCACTTATATAATATATGTGGACTTTTTTCCTTGGCTTCAGCCTCTAATTCCCACTTCTGTTGCAACAAGAATCTCACATTCAACATGTTCTTAGACATGGAGGCTTTTGTAATTCAAAGATACTACAATGTTGTGAAAGCGTTCTCCAGCCAACAGTGATGGAAGCAACAATTTGAAAAAAATTCTTAGAGAAGCCATCAAGCAAGGGAATAATCCAAGCTAGGGAAGAACAATTTAGACATGAAAAATTGTCTTTCTAAATATTAATAGTGATGATGCATCTAAAATAGATGCTTTTTTACTCCCTCTATCCATAAGTGGAATTTATTTTCTCTTCTCTTGAATCTAGACAGGCTACGTGATAGCCTGACCAACTCAATATGGTGGAAATGATGCTGTGTCTGTCTCTGAGTCCAGATCCTGAGAGATTGGCACCCTCCATTTCCTGACTCCTACAACACTTGCCATGTAAATTCTACTGCCCTGACACTGCCATTTTGAATGGACCATGTAGAAAAATCACTTGGAGCAGCCCAGAGACTTCACAAAAAGAAAACATTTCTTAGCCCTTCAGCTATCCCAGGCCACTGAAGCACCCCATAGACAGCCATGATTAAACAGACAAGCTACCCCCACCTGGACCTGTCCAAACTGCAGATTCATGAACAAATGTGATGCTAGTTGATATTTTAATCCATTCAGTTTTGTGGTTATTTGATACATAAGCAGAACATATAGTATAAGCAGAACATACAGTGCAGAAAATAAAGTAACATATAAAAGACAAACTCAATAAACTCCCTGAAAGAAATGTTTTAAGAAAGTGATAAAAATTATGAGGAAATTATAGCTTTGAGGTAAAGATATAGAAAACTTGACCTAAAAGTAGAAACTTGAGAAAGAGAAAATATACGTTGCTCTTGTTTCTACATGATATGGCCATAAATTTTATTTCTTTAGAATATTTTTCAGTTTAAAGGTCATAAATCTGTTTAAAAAGAAGGGCAGCCCATCCCTTTAAATATAGAAGAAGAGAAGAAAAACACAGAAACATGAGAAACATTGTATATCTCATATACTTGTGTTACATCAAATTACAAAGAATATAGAAAATTTGAACAATAAATTAAAGTTGAGTGAAGTCACATTTGCTTTTGAACTTCCCAAATATGATATGATACCTTCTTCTTTCCAAGTGTTTATTAATTTTTTTTAAAAAAATTGGTATTTCACGAGGCTAAAAATAAAACATTGCTAAGTATAAGACAGGGAAACTTAAAACTTAATTGTTTAAACATGTTATTAAAAATATATGTCAAAGTTTAAACAATGCTTACAGAACACTTGGAAATAACCCCCTTTTGCCAGCGCTACCTAACACATAGTATAGACACCCTCTAAAATACTCTTTCACATCTGAATATTTATTGATGCAAAAATGGAAAGTAAAATTACAGTGATAAGAAAAAATGTATGTGAAAACTTTGAGACAAAAGGCACAGTTTTGCTCATAAATAGGCTAAATAGCTTACTTCAATAATAAAGCATTAAAGTTTTTAGATAAAAATTAAAGTAGTGTTATTTATTTTAAAAATGTATTTTCCGTTTTATTTCATTTTGAATTAATTAAAGAATAATGATATATGAAAATAAACTAACAGTTTAAGTGGTTTGAAAGTAAAAAATTAAATAGAGAAAATAATAGAAAAGGGAAAAATTAAAAATAAATATTGAAGTAAATATATGTACAAAAAGCAAACATATAATTTATAAATAATTTGTAAACCTGATTTTAGAAAGTTCAATACTACAAATGCTGCCAAGTTGTTTTGAAAATGAGAGAAAAATAGAAAATGGTATATTTCCTCATTCTCAAAAATGATAAACTGGAAAGTTGATATGATAATGGAAAGGCATATTGTCTTTATTTATGGGAGAATAATACATATTAACATCGTTCAAAATATCAACTAGAGTACATTTCTGAAAAAGTGTAATCTATGAGATTTCACAATAGAAGTATAAAATTTTTTAGCTCAGTAATGTGAAGAAAACTGAGTAGCTCAATAATGTATTATCTTAAAAATGGCAGGATTCTGCTTGAGACCTTTTCAAATTATAAATCTAATTTCAATGATTTATAGATAATTTTAAAAAATAAATCTCTAGAAAGCTTCTAAAGTCATTTTATAAATCCAGAATTTTGACAAGATACCAACATTTTTACAAGAAAATTGACAACACATTTTAAGAATATGATATAATGTAAAAATCCTAAAGACAAAATGCCAAAATATTTAAAAATATATTGATAAATAGTATTTTAATAAAATGAAATGCCTGTTTTGATACTAATTTTTAAAGAGTAGAACACAAATCAATATATATTTTATTTTGCAAAAAAATATGAAAGACTGAAGGAAGTTTACTCAAGATCAGTACTAATCATCTCATAGGTATGTTGGAATTTCTTCTCTATAGTTCTTTTAATTTCTAATTTTATAATAAAACAAATAGTTTTATAGTTTAGTAACTTCTTTTTAAATAAAATGTTAATATTAAATTCTATTGTTTAACTATATTGCAAGGATTGTATCATCTTCCAAAAGAAATGCCTCATTTCATATGCACGTACAGCTTTTAAATGTACACTTTTAAATGTCCATGTTTTAATTTGAGAACTGAAGAAATTTGACAGGTATTAATAATATGTTAGCCTTATACCAGACTCTGTATTTCTTTTTAGAAAATGTCCACTTTAATGCAATGATATGTGAGGAATACTATTGCTTTACATTTCATGCTATAGAAATCTATGAACATATCAAGTTTAGATAACATCAACCCAATAAAAAAGAGTGACCTGTAGATCATAAACGCTTGCATTTTTAACAACTATCATTGTGAGAAATGAAAGAAAAGTTTAAATTATTTTGGTTGTAAAAGTAAACACTACAAAAATCTATAGATTTTTATGGCAATCTTATTGTTTAAAAGTACTTAAATGTGTACTTTAACTCATTCTACTTTTTATTTTATTCTATTTCCAAGGAACTGTATACAATACAAAAAAAGATAAAAATATTTAAATTTTGAGCTCCTATAAGATGAACATTGTTCAATTAAAAAATACAAAGTGCAGCAAAATACCAATCAACCACAGTTGAGGTCAAGTGTGTTCAAATTATGTTGGTTTCATTCTTTTTGTTCTTTTTCCAGAGATGAAATTGTGTATTTACTGTATTATAATATTAAGGATTTGGATATGTTTTAGAATAAATCACATCAATAAAACCTAAAAAACCTTGGTATTCATTCAAACATTCAGCAAACATTTACTAGCTGCTATACGTTGTATTGAAGATGGAAAAACTATGAGTCAGAAACAGTCTATAAACTTTAGATCATTTTAATACAGAGAAACAGATTTGTCAGTGACAGAAAGCTTTTTGGTATGTGATAGCAACTCATACACAGGCACAATGTCTGAGGCTAGTTTTGGCAATAGTGGTACAGAAAATCTTCATGGAAATTTAATTGTTGAATTGACTTTGCAGTTGAGCAGAAAGGGCAACATTAATAAGTAATATATTTAATAGCATGGCTGCTTTGGGGATCAGCAAGATATTCAGAAACCCTAGAGCATGGATGGTAGGATGTCATGGGCAATAGCAGAAAGTATAATAATAAAGGCAGTCAAAAAATAGATAATGGGACTTTGCCTGCATTATTATGGATTTTGACCTATTCCCTATATGTAATGAGGAGTCATTAAGTAATTTTAATCAGTAGAGGGCCATAATTAGATACATGTGTTTATCCTGCATTGGTAAGGACTATGGTGGGGGGATTCATAGGGAAGGTCAGAGATCATGCATTTATTCTAGCAGAGAAATGTTAAAAGAAGGCAGTAGCAAAATAATGAAGAATGAGAAAAGACATAAAAAAGAAAGGATCAATAGAAATTAGACACCAATGATGGTGGAGCCAGTAATCAAGACAAAAAATTTAAGAGAACCAAGATCAGCAGAGCCATGGAATTAAGAAGGGAGGAGCAATAAAAATCTGAATTCAGTTTGAACACATTTACAGTGTCTGTGGGACAACAGAAAGGAGAAATGAGGTAGTTAAATATCCAAGTCTAAATAATAAGAGAATAAATTGAATCAGAAATGTTTTTATTTGGCTATTTAGAATTTTGATGATTCTTAAAATTGTGTGAGAAAAACACTACAAGGTAATGAAAATGATCATGGAATATACCCAGGACAGAACTGTAGGGGACGCCACCATTGCAAGGTATGCAAAGAAAATTTCACCTATGAAGAACACTAAAAAAGGCTGATGAGAGAAATGGGATGAGTTAGAAGCCAGTAAACTTTGAAAGATAAAAATGATTAACCTTTACATATACTAAAAGGGAGATTCTTATGGAACAAACTCATGCTAATTTGATAGTGACTTAAATCTATGTAAAATTTTGCTTGAATTAGTCACAAGAGTCCTTTAAAAATTGTGTAAAGTATGCAACTATCATGTACATCTATAAATTCATTTTTCAGAGTTTATGAAAAAAGTATGTGGTAATGAAAAGTGTAAATCTCCCACTTTATCTTGTAAGGACATTGATAATCACTTTATTCAGGAAACTCACAATGACTTCTTCAATTTTACCTACCTTACTGAAATTGTACATGTCAGACTTGGCAATGTAAAAGCATTTGTTTACTATTTTTCTGTCCTATTTTGATGAACTGCTTACTTTTTTCTTGTAAAATTTATCTCAAATTTCTAATTGTTCCATAACAAATATTTTAGAAGGAAGACTAAAGTTTCCAAAGATAACATTTCACTTTCTTCTGTCTTCCATAATTTCTGTGAGGAATCAGATGAGATGAAGAAGATATTTTTTTCTAGCAGCTTTAATATTTTCTCTTTATTTTTAGTTTTTAAAAGTTTGATTATGCTGTTCCTCAATCGTATTTTCTTCATGTTTATCTTGCTTAGGTTTTGCTGAGGTTTGTAAACAATGTGTTAAAGCATTTCAGTAATTTAAAAAATCTTTGGCTATTTATCTGTTTCTTAATCATTCTCTCTTATTCCAAATAGTATTTTGGATGTTTAAATTATATTCCACGGGTTTCTTATCTGATCATTATTATTTTTTCTTTATGCTTCAACATACATATTTTTTGTTAATATTACTTCCAGTTGACTAATCCTGCATTCTCTTCTGTTTAATCTGCTGGTAAATGCAACCACCAGTCTTAATTTCAGATATTTACCTTTTAATTCAAGAATATCCAATTGATTATTTTTATATATTATCTTTCTCTGTTGCAATTAGCCTTTTTAAATCTATATTTTTATTTATTCTTTAATCTTCCTCTAGCTTTTTAAATATTGTTATTATAACTTAAAGTCATTTGGTGTTAACTTCAACATCTGGATCATCTAATGGTATCTTTTTAGCATCTGTTTTATGCCCTTGATTATCATTCCAATCCTGTTTGTTTTAAATGTCTCTAAATATTACATTTAATGATGAATATTTATATTAAAATTTTTAGGGGCTGAAGGTCATTTAGCTCTTACCAGACAGAATTTGTCCTTTCCTCTGCTAGCCAGAAAAAGTATGGGCTGAACCCTTTAATTAAAACATGCAGTGAACTGGCTCAAATCTGGGCTCCAGTTTTGATACAACTCAGACTACTCCTGGTTTGCTAAGTTCCTAGGACATGGCCTCCATGTCTTTCAATGAACATCTAGAGTGATCTTACCTCCTCAGGCTAAAGAGACAGAGGGAAATACACTTTGCTTTTAGAAATGTTTGGCTTAGTCATTTAATTTCCTAACCCTCAAATCTTCAGAATTTACAATTCTCAAAAACATTGGTGTGTGTGAGGATCCTTGAGTCTTCAATTTTGTTACTCCAGCCCTATATAATCATTAAAACATCTATTGATTTCTCAATAGCGGCCCTTTCTAGGCCTAACACAGAAGCTTTGTCTTTGTCTAGCCTGCATCTGGAATTGGCTAATGCTCCCAGGAACATTTTCACACCCTTAGTGCACTTTGAGAACTTCTCTGTTCTCTGCTCTTAGGAAGAGTGCTCTTTTGGTCCTTCTTGCTTCCATGGCTCTCTGATAGCTTTACTATAATATGGCTGTAATACACCATTTTTTTCTCATTTTTATTAGTGAGAGGATTTGCCTTCCATAGACTACTTCATCCTACTTACAAGAAAAATTAAAGCTCTTTCTTGTAAAATAAGCCAATATTTGGTTCCACTATAGCTTCATGTTGACCTTAGAATAACTCAATAATATTGAGAAAGCAAAGAAGAAAGAACACTCAAATCTCAAAGTGTTTTTAACTCAATTTTACAACACATACAATTTTTCCTGTCTCCTTCAATTATAAAGTTCTTATGTCAACTGGTTTTGGCAAAATAATCCATTTCAGGCAGCCCTATTTCTGTCATTATCTGAGTCTAGCATAGATGTTAATACCATTTCTGCCCAATGACTTAAGGCTAATTGTCTTCTTTGGAGAATCTTGTATTCAACAGAACTAATAACACTTCCATTTAGTGTACAAAATATATTTACTATAAAATTTCTGAACCGCTATGAGTCAATATTAAGCATACATTTGTAGCTGTAGAGTTTCCAAGCCTCAAATCTGTATAATTTGTCTCCTAATCTAAATCCTTTTTACACGGAGAGCAGTCCATTTGACAATCAAATGTTGGGATCTATTTATCTTCTTTTACCTTTTAGTTAAGGCAAAACAAGAGAATACAAAGCATGAGGTCTTTTCATCATTGTGTACCTAAAAGATCATAGAGATGTAAAGCAGTGTGTGGAATGGGTTTTGAAAAAACAAAACGTTACTAAAAAGTGTGTTTTATGACAACAACCTGTACAGCTGGAAGATTCAAAATTAACTCTAAGACCAACATAAACTTGGAGCATAATAAGAATAATCAAAGAAAAAATGATTTAACATTTCTTCCCAATACAAATATGAAACAAAGGTGAATTGCTGCATAGCATAATGTAGGCAGAAATAAATTATATGTCCAATTTCCCAAGAGAAAGATAAAGTGGTATTTGAGGTATTTTAAAATGGCACATTGTACATTGACTTTGAAGATATTATTCCAAAGTTCTAATAATAGAGAAAAATCCATTTCATTTGGGCTTCAGTTAAATGTGTTTTTGATGTAATAATACATTAGCATAATATTCTAATATTTTAAATTATGACTTCAGGTCATGACTAATTAATCTATGGGGTTTTATTAGACTCTGATAAACCCTAGAAATAGTTGGTAAAAAGAAAAATGATGTTTTAATGACTATTTTAAAGCAGTTTAGTCTTTAAAAAGAAATCTGACTCTAAAAGTTCAAAATTAAAATTAAAGCATGATTTAATGTTTAACTTCTTGCATTTGTTTGGACTGACAATTAATAGAGACATCTAAATAAGTGGGTGCAAGGAGACTTATTTATAAAGCATCACAGTTTTTATATTGACAATTTTTTTCAATTTAGAATTCACAAAAAGGTGAGTTTTTAATTTTTCTGGATCATAGAACATTGATATCTCTACCTAGAAATATATTTGCATATTTTCTATACCTAATAAATGTTGGCAAAACTGAGCTACCCAAAATAAACCATATAAACACAGGTTCTAAGTTCATCTAATTCATCAGTTCATCTAATGCAACATGTGAGTATATTTAAAGACAAAGTGTAGAATTGCAACTTTCCAAAAAGAATGACTATAATGAATACACCTAAATATAGTATATTCTCCCAAGAGAATATAAACATAAACTACAAATCCACCGTACAAAAAGATGTAGAATGTCAGGATCAGTTAGTTTATTCCACAACAGAAATGGAGCAGTAGGAAAATTACAAAATAGGACAACATGACTTTCCAGAATAAACAAAGTTTTTATGGAATTTATTCATTTATTCATTATAATAAAAATCAAAAGATAATTCATGAAATTCTTCAGTTTGGCTGCAGCTTGAATTTTAATTCTAACTCAGTTTTCACTGGTTGGTATTAAATTAAGTCAAGATAATTTTTTAAAAATATTATGAATTATGTACCCACTAACGTGTTAGCTCAGAGACCAACATAACTTTTCTATGGATCATGATCTAAGGATGGCTTTTGACATTTTTAAATGGTTGAAGAAAATCAAAAGAAGAATCATATTTTGTGACACATAAAAATTAGATGACAATCAAATTTCAGAGCCCATTAATAAAGTTTTATTGAAATACAGAGTGAGATCAGATATTGGGAACAGTCTGAGCACTTATCCTAGTCAATGATTAAATGTTGGAGAGATAATATTTTGGCTATATTGAGTTAAATAAAATAGATTATGAAAATTACACATTTTTATTTTAATAGTTATTAAATAATTTAATATGACATATGTGTCTCATATTATATTTCTATTAGACAAGGCTGCCTTGAAGATTGGTCTCACTAATGATGTACCAGAGAGGCGTAAATAAGACCTTTATGTCTCTATTAATAAGATAAACTGATCAATACCACAGAATAATTTTCAGATCCTGCAAGAGATTGGAGTTAACTTATACCAACAGTAACAGAGAACATGACAACATGATAAATGATGGTATGAGGAATATAGGGCCTATCCAATTCAAAGCCCCTACTGCCCCTAATTCTCCAATTTCTTTTTCCTTAAGAATTGACAACACTGCAAGATTCAATATTTTTGGAAAAGATGAATGTAGTGGCTTTAGATAACTCATACCTAGCAATCAACCAAAACATCCATTATATCATCATTGTGTTTTAAGCTACCAAATACTTTCTTCACAGAAAATTTTACTTCAAAATCAAAATCATTATAAAAGCACAATAACTCTGATTAAAGTTGGGTATGTGCCCTTAATGTCTGTTTATGCAGGTTTCCTCACACTCATCCCAGCCTTAAGATAGCTTAAGAGAACCATGCAGATACATTCGGAAAGAAAAGAATGTGAACACAGAGTTAAGCCTGAATGTGAATGTGTTGAAGTCTTTCCATTAGTGTTTCAATGTCATGAAATCAATGGCTATTTTTTAACTTAATAAATAAAATTCAGCACTGAATCTTTTTGAGAGTAGTTCTCAAACTATATACTAAGTATGTAAATGAAAATAAGAGGGCCAGGCACGGTGGCTCATACCTGTCATCCCAGCACTGTGGGAGGCCAAGGTGGGCAAATCGCTTGAGCCCAGGAGTTTGAGACCAGACTGGGTACATAGTGAGACTCCATCTCTACAAAAAGCAGTAAAACATTATTAAGTTGGTGCAAAAGTAACTGCAGTTTTTGCCATTATTTTTAATGGCTGGTCATGGTGGTGCACACCTGTAGTCCCAGCTACTCCGGAGGCTGAGGCAGGAGGATGGTTTGAGCCCTTGAGGTCTAGGCTACAGACAGCTATGATCATGCTACTCACTCCAGTCTAGGTGACAAGTCAAGACACTGTCTAAAAAATTTATATATTTATATATTTTACATCTCTTCTAGTCTATTAATATTATACCTCAGGCTAAAACCAACATTAGACAGAGGCAGTTGGTAGAAAAATGATTTTATTGCCAGGAAGTTAAATCTGAGTTATCTGAGAAAATATTTTAATTATGCAGAAGAGGGAGTCAATAGGCTAGTTGATAATCTTCTGAGGAGCAACTGGTAGATTTTGTTCAAGATTTTCTACTGTAGAACAACTTCCTACCATAACCAGATTATATAGCCTAAGGAATTAGCTATGGGGTAAAGGGATTTAAAGTCAACTTCTCTTCTTGTGCATTAAAATTAAATCTCAAATTATCAGCTGATTTATTGATAACTATCTTCAATGCTGCAGCTTTCTAACTTGATACTGTTAGATAGGGTTTCAGACTAGGAGGACTTTTTTAATAAATAATTCATGAATATGTCAAACAGTCTTTACAAACCTCAGGAGGAATTTTCTTTTAGAGATGTTATCTGGAAACCCAATAAACAGGCACACATATTAGGAAAAGACTACAATTCTTACTTTGGACACAGCAACCAATTTCTCATGCCCTGGTAGTTCCAATTTGTATTGGATGAAATTCCTGGTGAGATGATTAAGCAGTTTCTCGTATATTCCTTCCTTATTCTTGGAGATGACATTATGAGAATACATATGAGCATTAGAATTTAATTATAGGAAAATTGGATATTATTTCATCCAACATCAATTAAGCACATTTTAGCAAGTGCCCTAGAAACTAGAAACAGAGAAATTGTTAGGTCCTAGTCTATGTCATAGAAGAATGGCTCAATTTGGGAGAAAAGCCCATTGCATGCTTACGTGATAGTTTAAGCATGGATATGAATATATTTTCTTTTACTTTCCATCCAAGTTTTATGAAAATAGAAAAATGCACCTCATTTTATCTTACAATGGAAGTCATAAATGCTGTCTTTTCTGTTTGTCATGCCTATAGGAAGTTGACTGGAGCTAAGAATGTGAGTATGTGGGCAAAATTATTGTAGTAGAAATATAGATAATATAGTATTGGGAGGAATTTTAAGAGGTAATATGCTACAAAGTATACTAACTGTCTTTATAAATTTGTATTTGTATGGTTATGGCTATCTTTTCTTTTGATGATCCATGAGTATATAGCTAAAAGATAAATCATGTAACTTAAAAATCACAAAACCAAATACTGGAAAAAAATACATATCTTCTACACAATCTGTAGAATTCTCTCATTTTAAATACTTTACTATATAGGTCGGTGGTGGAGGTAGTAAAATATAAACAACAATATGGTTGGGAAAAATAAAGATGAGTGAGAGCATGCATCTTTTTAATGAATTTTTCAGGTCACTGATCAAGATTATTGATAAAGATTTTGAAAACTACTCATGGCAGTCAACCTGCTACTAACACCTTGATCTGAAGACAAGTGAGCTTGCGCTTGGATAACTTCTTTATTTCACGTATACCAAGTCCTCCTTGGAATGTCAAATCCTGAATGCTCACAATTTTATGACAAGTATATAGATATTTCTGCCCAAGTTATTTCTTATCTTCTTCATCTAAAACTGCTCTGGATTATCTTTGTTGAAATTGAATAGTTTTGTCACCCCATTCCATTTAATAGTTTTGAGCAAAAAAAGGAAAAAACAATTTGGGGAAAATAACTAACCTTTTGCTACAAACCACTTTCAGGCTGATGATATTCAATGTTAAGTTCTGTCAGAACCCAACAAACAATCTGACTTTTTCATCTTCCGAAATTCTTCTGAAGGATTGTATGTGGCCTACTTCTGATCAACTTTCTATTATGCTGAAATTTCCTAAATATCCTCTGTTTGGGAACCAGTACAAAAATGTTTGCTATAAAAAATTCTGAGAATATAAGAGATTAAAAATGTGTACAGTCTTTGATCTCACAAGCAAAATAAAATATATCTATTTAAGCAGGGTTTTTATATTTAAAAATAAGTTTTAAAGTAGAAATTTTAAAGTCATTTCTATTTATGAGACAGTCACCTGAGATAATGTAAAAATTAGAAAATATTTTTAAAAGTAACTGTGGTCATTGACTTAAACCAGGAGACTTGATGAAGTTGAAAAAATATAAAATTTCATATCTGCTGGATAATGGGCACAGACTGTATAAGTCAATTAACTTTCTGAGATTTAGGCTCATTTCCTTATTGCTTTCAGGAGATAACACCAATGTCATGTGTTGTTTATTAGATTTCAGGCAATTTAGAAATTTGAGACATATTACTTGGAAAGTTAAACAAAACAATTATCCCCAGTTAGCTGACTTTTATTCTACTAGTACTAACTGTAAATGAGATGGAATTTTAATGTTGTATCTTTTTGATGACTATTTAGATGCCACATTTTCCTTAAGATTTTCCCTGGCTCCCCTTATACACAAGTTATTGCTGCTTTATTAAATCCCACAAATCCTCTTTAAAATATTACTATGCGGTACTTCACTAAGGATATAAACATGAGAAACTCCTTGTCCTCCACTCTCCCATAAGAAATTACTTGTATTTTCTTTCAGCACTGAAATTATTCTGTCTGTGACTCCCATTAGTTTCTAATGAATGACTCTTGTTTTATTCATTTCTTTCTCTGCAGCACCCTGTTGAATGCACAGCTCAGATAATTTGATGAATGGGATTTTTGAAATAAAGTATATTCCTTTATGTGAAAATTTAATATCTATTGCCTATTAAAGAATATCACTTTCTGTTTTTCCCCTGAAGCGGTTTTCTAACATCAGAGATTCAGTGTAATCAGTATAGGAAATCAGTAATCAGTATAGGAAAGAGTAGTGGAGAGAAAAAATAGGGAATCTGGCAACTGCTTTCCTATAAATTTAATATAATGTAAACCATGGCTGTCTCCTTACCCTGTATCTATACACTTTGGCACAGAATTTGGCTCATAATGGATGTTAACAGTGTTTTTCTTAGCCAGTTGAGAAAAAGGGGGAATTATAGGTGGAGTTAGTGGTCCACCCATCACTTGACGTGTGATTCAGAATCTATTGTTTAACCTTCACAGCTGTGTTCCATGTTCTGGAAGGGATTTAATTTTTATAGCAAGGTGATATGAAGATTACCAGGGAGAAATGTTTATAAAAATGCCTAGTAAATTGTGAATCATTAAACCATTACATAAGTATTAATATAATCTTAAAATATAAAACATTTGTGTTTTTTAATTGCCTTACATAAAAAGAAAAACAAAATGAAACAAATGCTCTTTATCTATTACATATTTCAATTATATGGTAGAATATTTGAATTTCCTTTCCTTCCCTTATTTCCATAATACTATTGGTTTTACTGAATTTCAGCTACTCAAATTACAGTTTTGCATCCTGATGTCTTAATAATTCAAAAGGTAATTAACATTTTTGTTCAAAAGAACTTTCATTTCTTAGCCAGAGTAGGAGATGTAAACCCCAAAACATTTTTAGTGTAATTTTTAGTTAACTGTTTGAGTTATGTTAATAGAAGTCTCAATAACTAAAAGAAATGCAGTCCAAATGGGAAGAAGGAAGAAGAAAGGAAATCAAATTTTGTTTGCAGACAACATGATCCTATATGTAGAAAACCCCATTGACTCAGCCCAAAAGCTTCTTAAGCTGATAAGCAACTTCAGCAAAGTCTTGGGATACAAAATCAATGTACAGCAATCACAAGCATTTCCATACACCAGCAAGACAAGCAGACAGCCAAATCATGAATGAACTCCTATTCACAATTGCCACAAAGAGAATAAAATACCTGGGAATACAGGCAACAAGGGGAAGCGAAGGACGTCTTCAAGGAGAACTACAAACTACTGCTCAAGGAAATCAGACAGGAAACAAACAAATGGGAAAAAATTCCAAGCTGATGGATAGGAAGTCAGTATCATGAAAATGGCCATACTGCCCAAAGCAATTTGTTGACTCAATGCTATTCCCATTAAATTACCATTAACATTCTTCACAGAATTAGAAAAAAAAAACTATTTTAAAATTCATATGAGACTGGGAGCAATGGCTCATGCCTGTAATCCCAGCACTTTGGGAGGCCGAGGTGGGCAGATCAAAAGGTCAGGAGTTTGAGACCAGTCTTGCCAATATGGTGAAACCCCGTCTCTACTAAAAATACACAAATTAGCTGGGGATGGTGGCGTGCCTGTAGTCTCACCTACTTAAGAGGCTGAGGCAGAAGAATCGCTTGAACACGGGAGGTGGAGGATGCAGTGAGCCGAGATTGTGCCACTGCACTCCAACTCCAGCTTGGGAGACAGAGTTAGACTAGTCTCAAAAGAAAAAAAAAATTATCTGAAACCAAAAGAGAGGTCATATAGCCAGAACAACCCTAAGCAAAAAGAACAAAGCTGGAGGCATCAAGCTACCTGACTTCAAACTATACTAAAAGGCTGCAGTAACCAAAACAGCATGGTACTGTTACAAAAACAGTCATATAGGCCAATGGAACAGAATAGAGAACTCAGAAATAAAACCACACACCTACAACCATCTGATCTTAAAAAGAATCCTGACAAAAACAAGCAATGGGGAAAGGATTTTCTGTTTAATAAATGATGCTGGGAGAACTGGCTAGCTGTATGCAGAAAATTGAAACTGGGCCCCTTCCTTACACTTTATACAAAAATTAACTCAAGATGGCATAAAGACTTAAATGTAGCACACAAAAATATAAAAACACTGGAAAAACTCTAGGAAGTACCATTCAGGACATAGGTCTGGGCAATGATTTTATGATGAAATCACCAAAAGCAACTGCAAAAAAAGCAAACATTGACAAATGAGATATTATTAAACTAAAGAGCTTCTGCACAGCAGAAGAAATTATCATCAGAGTGAATAGACAACCTACAGAATGTGAGAAAACTTCTGCAATCTCTCTGTCTGACAAAGGTCTAACATCCAGAACCTACAAAGAACTTAAGCAAATTTGAAGGAAAAAAACAACCTCATTAAAAAGTGAGCAAAGTACATTAACAGACACTTCTCAAAAGAAGACATAAATGTGGCCAAAAAACATGAAAAAAAGCTCAACATTGGAGAGTTCCAAGATGGCTGAATAGGAACATCTCCGGTATGCAGCTCCCAGTGTGATTGACGCAGAAGACGGGTCATTTCTGCATTTCCAACTGAGGTACCTGATTCATCTCATTGGGACTGGTCGGAAAGTGGGTGCAGCCCACGGAGGATGAGCCGAAGCAGGGCAGGGCATCACTTCACCTGAGAAGTGCAAGGGGTCAGGGGATTTCCTTTTCCTAGCCAAGGGAAGCCATGACAGAAGATACCAGGAAAATAGGGACACTGCCACCTAAACACTGCACTTTTCCAATGGTCTTAGCAAACAGCACACCAGGAGATTATATCCCACCTGGCTCAGTGGGTCCCTACGCCCAAGAAGCCTTGCTCACTGCTAGTCCGAGATTGAGCTGTGAGGCAGCAAGCCTGGCTGGGGGAGGGGTGCTAGTCCAAGATTGAACTGCGAGGCAGCAAGCCTGGCTGGGGAAAGGGCGTCTGGAGGCCCACCTGCCTCTGTAGACTCCATCTCTGGGGACAGGGCATAGCTGAACAAAAGGCAGCAGAAACTTCTGCAGACTTAAACGTCCCTGTCTGACAGCTCTGAGGAGAGCAGTGGTTCTCCCAGCATGGTGTTTGAGCTCTGAGAATGGACAGAATGCCTCCTCAAATGGGTCCCTGACCCCCATGTAGCCTAACTGGGAGACACCTCCCAGTATAGGCCAACTGACACCTCATACAGACAGGTGCCCCTCTGAGATGAAGCTTCCAGAGGAAGGATCAGGCAGCAATATTTGCTGTTCTGCATTATTTGCTGTTCTGCCACCTCCACTGGTGAAACCCAGGCAAATGGGGTCTGGAGTGGACCTCCAGCAATCTCCTAGAGACCTGCAGCTAAGGGATCTGACTGTTAGAAGGAAAACTAACAAACAGAAAGGAATAGCATGAACATCAACAAAAAGGACATCCACACCAAAACCCCATCTGTAGGTCACCATCATCAAACACCAAAGGTAGAAAAAACCACAAAGATGGGGAGAAACCAGAGCAGAAAAGCTGAAAATTCTAAAAACCAGAGCGCCCCTTCTCCTCCAAAGGATTGCAGCTCGTCGCCAGCAACAGAACAAAGCAGGACAGAGAATGACTTTGACGAGTTGACAGAAGTAGGCTTCAGAAAGTCAGTAATAACAAATTTCTCCTAGCTAAAGGAGGATGTTCGAACCCATCGCAAGGAAGCTAAAAATCTTGAAAAAAGATTAGACGAATGGCTAACTAGAATAAACAGTGTAGAGAAGACCTCAAATGACCTGTTGGAGCTGAAAACCATGGCACGAGAACTACAAGATGCATGCACAAGCTTCAATAGCTGATTCAATCAAGTGGAAGATAGGGTATTAGTGATTGAAGATCAAATTAATGAAATGAAGTCAGAAGAGAAGTTTAGAGAAAAAAAGAGTAAAAAGAAACAAACAAAACCTCCAAGAAATATGGGACTATGTGAAAAGACCAAATCTACGTCTGATTGGTGTACCTGAAAGTGACGGGGAGAATGGAACCAAGCTAGAAAACACTCTTCAGGGTATTATCCAGGAGAACTTCCCCAACCTAGCAAGGCAGGCCAACATTCAAATTCAGGAAATACAGAGAACACCACAAAGATACTCCTCGAGAAGAGCAACCCCAAGACACATAATTGTCAGATTCGCCAAGGTTGAAATGAAGGAAAAAATGCTAAGGGCAGCCAGAAAGAAAGCTCGAGTTACCCACAAAGGGAAGCCCATCAGACTAACAGCGGATCTCTCAGCAGAAAACCTACAAGCCAGAAGAGAGTGGGGGCCAATATTCAACATTCTTAAAGAAAAGAATTTTCAAACCAGAATTTCATATCCAGCCAAACTAAGCTTCATAAGTGAAGGAGAAATAAAATCCTTTACAGGCAAGCAAATGCTGAGAGATTTTGTCACCACCAGGCCTGCCTTACAAGACCTCCTGAAGGAAGCACTAAATATGGAAAGGAACAACCAGTACCAGCCACTGCAAAAACATGCCAAATCATAAAGACCATCAATTCTAAGAAGAAACTGCATCAACTAACGAGCAAAATAACCAGCTAATGTCATAATGACAGGATCAAATTCACACATAACAATATTAACCTTAAATGTAAATGGGCTAAATACCCCAATTAAAAGACACAGACTGGCAAATTGGATAAAGAGTCAAGACCCATCAGTATGCTGTATTCAGGAGACCCATCTCATGTGCAGAGACACACATAGGCTCAAAATAAAGGGATGGAGGAAGATCTACCAAAAAATGGAAAGCAGAAAACAAGCAGGGGTTGCAATCCTAGTCTCTGATAAAACAGACTTTAAACCAACAAAGATCAAAAGAGGCAAAGAAGGCCATTACATAATGGTAAAGGTATCAATTCAACAAGAACAGCTAACTATCCTAAATATATATTCACCCAATACAGGAGCACCCAGATTCATAAAGCAAGTCCTTAGAGACCTGAAAAGAGACTTAGACTCCCACACAATAATAATGGAGACTTTAACACCCCACTTTCAATATTAGACAGATCAAAGAGACGGAAGTTTAACAAGGATATCCAGGACTTGAACTCAGCTCTGCACCAAGCGGACCTAATAGACATCTACAGAACTCTCAACCCCAAATCAACAGAATATACATTCTTCTCAGCACCACATCGCACTTATTCCAAAATTGACCACATAGTTGGAAGTAAAGCACACCTTAGGAAATGTAAAAGAACAGAAATCACAACAAACTGTCTCTCAGACCACAGTGCAATCAAATTAGAACTCAGGATTAAGAAACTCACTCAAAACTGCACAACTACATGGAAACTGAACAACCTGCTCCTGAATAACTACTGGGTAAACAACAAAATGAAGGCAGAAATAAAGATGTTCTTTGAAACCAATGAGAACAAAGACACAATGTACCAGAATCTCTGGGACACATTTAAAGCAGTGTGTAGAGGGAAATTTATAGCACTAAATGCCCACAAGAGAAAGCAGGAAAGATCTAAAATCGACACCCTAACATCACAATTAAAAGAACTAGAGAAGCAAGAGCAACCAAATTCAAAAGCTAGAAGAAGGGAAGAAATAAGTAAGATCAGAACAGAGCTGAAGGAGATAGAGACACAAAAAAACCCTTCAAAAAATCAATGAATCCAGGAGGTGGTTTTTTGAAAAGATTAACAAAATTGATAGACCGCTAGCAAGACTAATAAAGAAGAAAAGAGAGAAGAATCAAATAGATGCAATAAAAAATGATAAAGGGGATATCATTACCGATCCCACAGAAATACAAACTACCATCAGAGAATACTATAAACACATCTATGCAAATAAACTAGAAAATCTAGAAGAAATGGATAAATTCCTGGACACTTATACCCTCCCAAGACTAAACCAGGAAAAAGTTGAATTGCTGAATAGACCAATAACAGACTCTGAAATTGAGGCAATAATCAATAGCCTACCAACCAAAAAATGTCCAGGACCAGATGGATTCACAGCTGAATTCTACCAGAGGTACAAAGAGGAGCTGGTACCATTCCTTCTGAAACTATTTCAATCAACAGAAAAAGAGGGAATCTTCCCTAACTCATTTTATGAGGCCAAGATCAATCTGATACCAAAGCCTGGCAGAGATACAACAAAAAAAGAGAATTTTAGACCAATATCCCTGATGGACATCAATGCGAAAATCCTCAGTAAAATACTGGCAAATCAAATCCAGCAGCACATCAAAAAGCTTATCCACCACAATCAAGGTGGCTTCATCCCTGGGATGCAAGGCTGGTTCAACATACGCAAATCAATAAATATAATCCATCACATAAACAGAACCAAAGACAAAAACCACATGATTATCTCAATAGATGCAGAAAAGGCCTTCGACAAAATTCAACAGCCCTTCATGCTAAAAACTCTCAATTAACTAGGTATTGATGGAACGTATCTGAAAATAATAAGAGCTATTTATGACAAACCCACAGCCAGTATCATACTGAATGGGCAAAAACTGGAAGCATTCCCTTTGAAAACTGGCACAAGACAGGGATGCCCCCTCTCACCACTCCTATTCAACACAGTGTTGGAAGTTCTGGCCAGGGCAATCAGGCAAGAGAAAAAAATAAAGGGTATTCAATTAGGAAAAGAGGAAGTCAAATTGTCCCTGTTTGCAGATGACATGATTGTATATTTAGAAAACCCCATCGTCTCAGCCCCAAAACTCCTTAAGCTGATAAACAACTTCAGCAAAGTCTCAGGATAAAAATCAATGTGCAAAAATCACAAGAGGTAGGATGGAAAAGAAGAGATATCTGATGACTAGAGGCTGAGAGGGGGTTCCTGGGAGAAGAGATGGTTGATGAGGCTTTTTCTGGAGAAATTCTGGGTTTTTATGGGTAAAATTTTTTTTGTCCCCAAAAATCTTCAGGAATAAAGGCAAATGTCTCATTGGAAAAAAAAAAAAAAAAGCTCAACATACTGATGATTAGAGAAATGCTAATCAAAACCACAATGAGATACCATCTCATGCCAGTCAGAATGGTGATTATTAAAATGTCAAGAAACAACAGATACTGGCAAGGTTTGTGGAGAAATAGGAACACTTTTACACTCTTGGTAGAAATGTAAATTAGTTCAACCATTGTGGGAGACAGTATGGCGATTCCTCAAAGATTTAGAACCAGAAATACCATTTGAGCCAGCAATCTCATTATTGAGTATATACCCAAAGGAATATAAGTCATTTTATTATAAAGATACATGCATGTGTATGTTCATTGCAGCGCTATTCACAACAACAAAGACATGGAATCAACCGAAATGTCCATCAATGATAGACTGGATAAAGAAAATATGGTTCATATACACCATGGGATACTATGCAGCCATAAAAAGGAATGAGATCATGTCCTTTGGAGGGACATGTATAAAACTGGACACCATTATCCTCAGGAGACTAATGCAGGAATAGAAAACTAAACACCATATGTTCTCACTTATAAGTGGGAGCTGAACAATGAGAACACATAGACACAGGGAGGGGAACAGTGCACACTGTGGACTGTTGGGGGAGAAGAGGGAGAACATTAGGAAAAATAGCTAATGCATGCTGGGCTTAATACCTAGATGATGGATTGATAGGTTCAGAAAACCACTATATTTACCTATATAACAAACCTGCACATCCTGCACATATACCATGGAACTTAAAATAAAATAAAATAAAGTGAAAGAGAAGAAATGTAAAAGTTTTAGTTTATCAAAATGTTTCAAGTTTTATCCTATATATTGAAATGTATCATCACAAGTTGTCAACTACATGAAGAATTAATAATCTATGTTTTAATTTGCCTATTTTTATGACTCTATGTAATATTCACTCTTTATTAGGATAGGGGTTACCTAAAATTTTCTAGCATGATTCTTCATTTGACTTTGAAAAAATCAATTGCACTCATATCCTAAGTTACCCAATTTCCATAAAATATTAAAATACGATGTTCAAACATAAGCCTGAATAGAAATCCTAGATGTTTTTGTCTTTATCTGTCCTCCCTTTGCCACGTATGTACACGAATATTCTTAGGGATAGTCATAAGTTTAATATCACTAAAAATTTCCAATATTTAGTACTATTAACTTTTTACTGTCAAAAGTCTGAGGAGGCCCTCAACATTTACCAACACAAATTTAGGTTTTAAAAATGTCAAAAGTATCGAATATTTATTGAGTGCCTAATAAGTCTCATCACCTGAGTTATAGTTAGCAAATGTAAGTAACAAACTGTTTTGTTTTTGTGTGTAATGTCCACTTGCAGTAAAAGCGAGGGTTGCAATAAGGTACGAAATGCTAATTCCCATAGGAATCTTTCCTTATATAAAGATGTCTTTAAACTTTCTGGTACATTAAGGGAAAGTTAATCTTTTCTTATGGTCATCTATGACAAATCAAAGCAACCTTTATCCTCTTTGCATTCTAGCAAATATGTCTTTCCCTTTTAGTGCCAGATTGAAGAACATACAATATTGAAGGTTTCTATATACAAACAAGAAAATAACAAAGATAATAATAAAAATTTGGCTTGGTTAGTAAAGTAATTGGGATGAAAATTCAAACAGGCTATGCAAGGTCTTATTAAGCAAAGTCTTTTTCATACAAAACTTTCATAATGTAAAAAAATCAAGTAACGTATGACCCTGTGAATTGAGGCCATTTCATTTTATATAGAGAAGGAAGATTTGTGGGTTATCTTATGCATGTTATGAATTTTTTGAATGACATAATGGAGGCTTAGATTTAGCTTGACAATTTGGAGGCTCACATGTCAAATTCAACTGAATTGTCTGGCTTCATAAGTCAAATTCAACCGAATCGTCTGTGTTTTGAGGTATACCAATTTCTGACTGAGCCTTGGCAAATACTCTTCATGTGGTGCAATTGCAAGGATTCTAGCCAAATAAATTATCCAGTGAAAACATTTCCCTCCAGAGCAAATTAAGGTCCTTTCTGAATAGTATCCTCTGTCTTTGAAAAATTTACTCATCTTTCATTGACCGAATATTGTTGAGTGACTACTGTCAGGTTCTAGGCACTGTTCTAAGCACTGGAAGCCAGCAGTCAACAAAAAAAGCAAAATCTCTGCCATCATAAGGATTGTATGTTAATGGGGGAGACAGACAGTAAACAAATAAGTAAGTAAAAGGTATTTTATGTTAGATCATAATAAATGCTGAAAAGGACAAATAAAGCAGGTGATATGGTTTGGCTCTGTGTCCCCGCCCAAATTTCATCTTGAATTGCCCATAATTCCCATGTGTTGTGGGAGGGACCAAGTGAGAGATAATTGAATCATGGGGGCTGTTTCCCTCATACTGTTCTCATGGTAGTGAATAAGTCTCACGAGATCTGATGGTTTCATCAAGGGTTTCTGCTTTTGCGTCTTCCTCATTCTCTCTTTGTCTGCTGTCATCCCTGTAAGACGGGACTTGCTCCTCTTTGCCTTACACCATGATTGTGAGGCTTCCCCAGTCACGTGGAATTGTAAGTCCAAATAAACCTCTTTCTTTTGTGAATTGCCCAGTCTCGGGTATGTCTTTATCAGCAGCGTGAAAACAAACTAATGCAGCAGAAAAGAGGGGATAGATAGGTAGTGTCAGATACATTTATGAAACTTCAGAGTTGGTTAGAGGAAGTCTCACTGAAAATTTAACATTAAGGTGAAGGCTTGAAGTAAGTGAAGGAGAAAACCATTTGAATATCTAAAGGAAGAAAATATCAAAAGAAGAGAAGAACAGGGGCAAAGGTCCTGAAGCACATGTATGTCCAACAAGCTGGAGAAAAAGCAAGGAAGCTAATGTGACTAATGTAGCATGAATGAGAGGAGAGTAGTAGGAGTGGAGAGTTGGAAAAGGAAGGACATGCTGAAGAATTATGCCGATGCTTAGGGTTATTGTTTAGAATTTTTATTGTATTCTGAGAACAGCAGAAACCACTTGAAAGTTTTGAGTACGGCTGACATGATCTGGCTTAGATTTAAACAAGATTCTTTTCATGATATGGGGCAAATAGAATGAAAGAAATCAAGAGTAGAAGAAGGGATGCCAGGTAAGTGGCTACTGAAATAGTGCATGGGAGAGAGGATAGTGACCCAGACCAGGGTGGAAGCAAAGCTAAAAGGATTTGAGGAATGATCGAATGAGACAAAGAGAAGTGTCATGGGAGACATGAAATGGTAGAGTGAAAATGCAAATAGGTTAAGCAAATGGAAACATGGAAATGTCATTCATCAGATGAGAAAGAATGTAGGTGAAATAGGTTTGAGTGAGGATGAGGATATATTAGGAAATCAGTTTAAGAAGTCTCATTAGATATTCAAGATGTGTTTACTTGGCAATTAATATGTGGGCCCAAATTTCATGTGAGAAGTCTGGGTTGAAGACATAAATCTGGGATTCATCAGCATATAGAAAGTGTTTAAAATGATAAGTAATTAGAGCACAAAGGAAATGAATGTAGATATTTTAACAAAGAAATGTATATATAAAGGTGGAATTCTTTCATCTGAAGGTTCTAGAAGATAAAAACAAACAAGAAAAGAGTGGAATTTCTGGGTCATATAGTAACAGATTTAATCATTTGAGGAATTACTAGACTCTTTGCCAAAGCAGCTCTAGATAGGGAGGTAATGTATTACATAATACATTAATCCTCACATATTAGCAATGTGAGGATTCTGAATCTCCACGTCATCTGCAATACTTATTACTGTCCTCCCCAACACTTATTATTATCTGTCTTTTTGATCATAGTGGTGTGTGAAGTGGTATTTCATTGTTATTTTGATATGCATTTGCCTGATAATTAGTGAAGTTGAAAATTATGTCATGTGCTGATTGGCCATTTGTATATCTTCTTTGCAGAAATATCAATTCAAATACTTCATCCATTTGTAATTAGGTTGTTTGTTTTTTATTGATGAATTGTAAGAGTTTCTCATATATTCTCAATACAATTTTTTATCAGATATAATTTGCAAATATTTTGTTCCATTCTGTAATTCTTTTTTTCACTTTATTGATGGTGTCCTTTGAAACATGAAAGCCTTAATTTGATAAAAATTAAATTTTTCTGGTGTTTCTCTTTTGTTGCTTATACTTTGGGTATTCTAAGAATCCTTTGCCAAATCCAAGGTCATGAAGATTTTCTCGATGTTTTATTTCAAAACTTTTATAATTTTAGCTCTTACATTTAGACTTTTGATTAACTTTGAGTTAATTTTTATGACTGGTAAGAGGTAAGAGACTGATTTTATTCTTTTGCATTTGGCTATCCATTTGTTCCAACATTCCTAGTTGATATAACAATTGTTTCCCAATTAAATGGTCTTGACAGTCTTGTCAAAAATCAGTTAATGATATTCTAGACATAAATTCAAGGTAAATGAAAACATACCATTCATAATAGCCAAAAGATAGGAACCCAGATGTCCATCAACAGATGAATGAATAAACAAAATGTGGTATATCCATGCAATGGAATATTATTCAGTGATAAAAAGAAATGAATTACTGATACATAATACCACATAGATGAACTTTGAAAACATTAGGCTAAGTGAAATAAGGTAGTTACAAAAATCACATATTATATGAGTCGGTCTATATGAAATGCCCAAAACAGGGCAATGTTTACATACAAAAAGTTGCTTAGCTCTGGGGGCTGGAGGAGATAGCAGCAGAGAGATAGCTAAAGAGGACGTGGTTTATTTTGAAGTGATGATGTTCTTATTTTTTAAGTGTTCTAAATGTTCTAAAATCGACTAGTGATGGTTGCATCTATGTGTGAATATAATAAAAACAATTAAATTATAAAATTTAATGGGTGAATTGTATGGCATGTGAATTATATCTTAATAACATTGTTTAAAAGAAAAAAAGGTCTGAGAAACAGCTAACGTTGACTGGCCAAGAAGGGAGGCAGAAACAGTGGAGAAAAACTGAAAGAAGCTGCAAGAGGAAGGCACAAAATCAGGCACTGATAATAGTTTAGAAGCCAAGTGGGGAGAAAATGTTCCAATGTGTCAAATGTCAAATGTAATTGCTAATATAATTATGACATTTTACATTCTTTCATAGGTTAAATAAGGAAAGATTAAAAAATTGACCATTGGATTTAGCCCAAGGAAGGTTATTGACTTGACAATAGCCAATTTGTTGCATGGGGGAGCAAAAATCTGATTATAGTCAGTTCAACAGAAAAAAGAAAGGAAGAATTTACTGTCATTGGGTAAAGACAACTCTTTCAAGGACTTCTGCTATTATTTTTTTAAGAGAGAAATAGGAAAATACCTAGAGTAAATTAAAATCTAGAGTTTTTTATTATTTATTTATTTATTTTGAGATGGAGTTTCACTCTTGTTGCCCAGGCTGGAGTACAAAGGCTCAATCTCAGTTCACTGCAACCTCCACCTTCTGGGTTTAAGTGATTCTCCAGCCTCAGCCTCACGAATAGCTGGGATTACAGATACCTCCCACCACATTTGGCTAATATTTTGTATTTTTAGTAAAGATGGGGTTTTCACGGTGTTGGCTAGGCTGGTCTTGAACTCCTGACGTCAAGTGGTCCACCCGGCTTGGCCTCCCAAAGTGCTGGGATTATAGGCATGAGCCATCACGCCTAGCAGAGATTCTTTATCATGGAAGAAATATCAGCATTTTTTATGCTGATAGAAATGATTTATTAAAGAGAAGAAAAATGATGACATAGGAGAGAGAAAAATGGCTGAAGCATTGTTGTTGAGTGGAGAGAGAGAGGAAACAGTATGTAGACCACCAGTGGACACAAATGTGTTGTGAGTCCTTCCATCTCATTAGAGAAGAATGGAGAGTATGTGAGCAAAAATGCAAACTGGTGTGTACATTTGGTGGTGGTAGGTGCTTATGAAAATTATTTTCTTGTTGCTTTCATTATCTCAAATTCCTTTTGTAAGTTTAAGGGTTAGGGAGTAGTATCAAAGACCTGAAGAAAAAGGAGAATGTGTAGAATAGTCCACTAGGAGAGAGGGACAGTGAATGGATGAAGGAAAAATAATATGATTCCCAAGCAACATGAATGGTCTTCTTGAAGTCAGTGGTCATAGATTTTAAAATGAAACAGTCAACATGGTTGTGTGCTTCTTCCTTCTCCCTGTGTTTATTTGTGCTGGTACAGATATTAGGCAAGCAGGAAGATGGATTGTGGTTTAGTCAAGGGAGGAAGGTGATGCTAGAAAAGATCAAAGGAGTTTAGGGTGATTTAAAGAGTAACTATAATGACTGATGTGGAATTTAAGCTGGATATGAAGATAAATGTGGGAACAAATGGAGTGAAAAAGAGTGATGAAGTGACGGGTCTCCGTATAATCAAAGGATGGTTGGAGCTAGGGCCCTAGAGTAAGTGACATAGAAAGAAAAGAGAAGAGGTGGTAGTCAGAGAGTAGGGGAAAGACATTTTGGAGGGTTAGCAAGATGCTTATTGTTTCTTCATTCTCACATGGATGTGAAAGAAGAAGTGTCTATCACTGGAAAGAGAAATTCCAAAGAAATAAGGGACAGCCAATGGCCAATGAGAGCAATTTAAATTTAAAAGACCAATCAATCAGAGAATGAGTTGAGGATATAGGTGATTTAGCTAACCGTTACCTTAAGTTTCAGACGGCATAGAGCAAAGGTTTCAGGAAATGGAGAGGAAGGGCAGATTGAAACAGAAAACATAATGTAGAGATTTCTTTGGTGATCTTGGTGACCTAGGATTTATAGGCTGCTTCTGGTGACTAACATGAATAAAGGGGATGCTGAAGTCTGCTCTGGTGATGGTTAGAGATGGTTGTATCAAGACTATGAGTGATGAGGGTCAGAAGGGATGGAAACTCTTACCAGAAGCACACGTTTCTGAACTTTTGATCGATTCCTGCTGAAGAAGATCTGTGTTTTGCAGACGGAGGCAGGAGGTGAGCAGTGGTGTTATGTCATTCTGAGTCTTTCTAGGCTCTTGTTAGTGGTAGAATGCAGCGAGGTGGCCTTATGAACTCAAAATGGACCTTACCTTTCTAAAACTTGATCTGAAATCTCTGTAAAAGTTGGGTTCCATGACAACTTTCTTTTTATACATAATATTAAAACATTTAATGGATTTTTAATTATTTCTAATTTTTAACTTGCTATTTTGTCAGCCTGATTCCAGGTTTGCATGTAACACCCTCATTTTATAAACTCTCATAATAGAGAATAAAAAGATGAATATATTTTTCTGTAGAGTATGGCAGAACAGAAAGTAGGAAGAAACTGCGTAAATGATGTTTGTGTGGACACACCATACTAGCCTACATCTATTTACTCTTCAGAATATATGAAAGATTAAATATTTGTGTGTTTGAGTTGTAATTGCATTTCTGTTACAAGCTGCTGAATGCAATTTTTACCTTACATACCTACAAAAATCTTCACCATTTTCTTTTTTTTTGCCATGTTCTCATGATCTCTAGTGATATGTAAATAGTAAAGAAGATACTAAAGTGGTATTCAGTAAGCCTCCTTATTCCCCCTCTACCCCACCACACCCCATGACCATCCCATTTTCCTCTTTCAAGGAATATGGTAAAATTAAGAATTGTGTTTGCCTTTTCCCTTGAAGAAAGAAATAAGCATGTGACCTGCTTTGACCAATGAAATATAGCAGAAATAACCTTTGTGACTTCTAGAAGTAAATCTTAAAAAGCCAGTGTGTAATTTACCACACACTTTTTTTTTTCTTTTTTCTGCCACATCAGCTTGAGATTATGGACACTTCATTAGCCTGGTTCATTGAGCAAGAATTATGTGCAGGAGAACCCCTAGTGATGGGTATGTAGTAAAGGTAAGAAATAATCTTCATTGTTTTTAAACTTCTGATATCCGGTGTTTATTATTACACCTTGGTGTATCTTATCCCGTCAGATGCAATGTACTTTCTTGTTTGGTTCCAATCTTAAAGTAAAACACCTACTGTTTCTCCACTCAATGTGCTGTTTTTCTGCATTTCAGAGGTATGTAGTTTAGACATATACTCTTACCTTTATAATTTATTTTTTATCTATTTCCTTGGTTTTGTTTTGCTGATTTTTAAATTCTTGAACACTTAGTTCATCAGCGTTAATCCTTCTCATTTCTTCACAAATATATTTAAATAAGTTTCCCTTTAAATACTGCTGTGGTTGTGTGTCACAATTTTTGACATACACTCTTTTAAATATCATTCTATTATAAGTATTTTATATCTTTCCTTAAGATTGTTTCTGTAACATGTGGCTACTTAATAGCACGTCATCTAGTTTCCAATCATAAGATTTGTATAGTTCTTCTTTAGTTATTAGTTTCCAGTATTACCAAATTTTATTGAGAAGAATGTTATATTGTGTTGATTTTCTGAAATATATTAAGGATCATTTTTGTCCTAGTATATGATAAAATTTTGTGAATACTTAAAAAGAGCGTATGGTCTTTGTAGGCTGAGTGTAGAGTTTCTAATCATGTTATTCAGATCTTCTGTTTCTTATTTGGGAATTTGTGGCCTTGATCTGTCAATTTCTGAAAGGGATGTGTTAAACTCTTCGGCTAGAATTGCTGACTTACCTGTTTATCCCCATGATTCAGTCAGTTGCATTCAATATACTCAGAGGCATTAACAGACTATTTCATTCATCTACATTTTTCACTACTCTGCGTCCCTTGAAAGTAGACTGCACTAGCCACTGTAACATTTGAAGTGAGAAATACAAAGCCTGGATATAGTACACCCTTAATTCATCTTTGCTGAACTTGAATAAATGAATATTAATGTAAAATTAATTTTAGAATTTTTCCCATGAGAGTTATATATTTGAACTGATATATCTACATACTTTCTCTAGTATCTTGTAGTGGTATAAAATATTCCTGTGAAGGCAGTGTGTTGACAGGATGATGCCAAATACCTTATAGGAAGATTTAACCTGTAGAAACATTTGTCATGATCTAAGAAAGTCATTTTGATGACTTTATTTAATCATTATTTTCAAACCTGCTTAAGTCAGACATACCAAATAACAAGACAAATATTTTAATAAACATTCTAGAATCTGACTGAGTCTAGCAATCTTATTACAAATTAAGATTTTTTTAAGCTTTGGTTTTAATTACCTTTCATCAGTGTAATACTCAAGGATAAATTCTGTCACATTACTTTACAGATACACTTTCTTTATGAGCCAAGACAGAGCATGAACTTGATTTTTAAACATTTATTAAGCATCTACTACATACATAGTAAGTAATTTAGTCAAAATTTCTGCTCGCCTATATCACACACTTAGAATGAGTAGACAGAAATTAAATGTTAATAAACATAAATAATATAATGCTAATTAATTGCCATGAAGAAAATATTGGGAAATAATAAAATTAGCAAGTGATGGGGAATGGAACTACTTTAATTACAGTTACATATGAAATGAAGTTTTACCCAAGTTTGTAGTGATAAGAAATAAGAGGTCATACAAACAGTTTGTGGATATTCTCATTACTTTTCACTGAAAGTATTAAAATCTGACTCATTGAATTTAATAAACATCACAAAAAAGTCTATGTTAATTCTACTGAGTATACAAAAAAGTTGAGATTTTTACCATAAAGGCACTGAAAATTTCCCTAACTTTTGAAAAATATGTTCCATCCTGGGAATAAGCAATCATTTAAGAGAATACAAGAAGAATTTAAATGCATGTACTCTAGTTCTTAAAGATTTAGTAATTTTATTGGCATTATGTGTTAGTCTGCTCTCATGCTGCTAATAAAGACATACTCGAGACTGAGTAATTGAAAAAGGAAAGAGGTTTAACTGACTCACAGTTCCACGTGGCTGGGGAGGCCTCATAATCATGGCGGAAGGTGAATGAGGTGCAAAGTCACATATTACATGATGGCAGTCAAGAGAGCTTGTGAGGGGAACTCCCATTTATAAAACCATCAGATCTCGTGAGACTTATTCACCACCATGAGAACAGTATGGGGGAACCAACTCTATGATTCAGTTATCTCCATCTGGCTCCGCCCTTGACATACGGGGATTATTACAATTACAAGGTTGAGATTTGGGTGAGGAGACAGCCAAACCATATCACGTTTGTCCTAAATTATGGTTCTAGTTTATTGTGAATAACCTGTGCATAGGCCTTTGTCTTACTGATATTTATCAAATTACATATTTAATAATAGGTGAAGAGAATAAAGAAAATAATTATGTATTCATTAAAAGAAGCCAATCAATCAAGTTCTTTAAAAAGCATACCACCTTTTTAATACAAATGTAAAGTTAATCCATGCTGCAATAAAACTCATTAGTATATTATTTAGACTTTATTCTTTCGTCTTATCTCAACTCCTTTTTGCTTTACAACCTACTCCCAATACCTAATATTCATTTAAATGCAATATGATAATGGTAAATTATTTCTGCCTACCAATGGAAAAACAATAAATAGTCCATGCAAAATATAAAGAAAATACTACATACCCACAGTTATTTGAATCTCACACTGAACTCTTTGGAAAGTTGAAATTACTGTCAATTATTTTGCTTACATCTCTGTTTTGAGTTCTAGAAGCTTAGCAAACATGTGCTACTCTTCAAAAACTCCTTTCACTAACACTCGTGCCTCATTCTATTTTAACAAAGCCTCTTGCCTTAATACTTCAAAGACATGTTAAAATTATCTATTCAATTGACATTGCCAGCATAAAAGTGAAAGTGAAGCACAGTAGCCAGTCTATCAAAAAAGTACCTGTCTTTACTATTCTTATGAGGAGTACTAAGAATTTTTAAGAAGAATGGCACTTTCAGAATGGGCAAGGCAAAATGGGAATGGAAACAAAAATGATAAATAATGAAAGATAAGTTAATAAAAATGCAAAAGTGTCTTCCTTTACATCATTGAAACTTTCTTTTTCAAAATATTTTTTGGAGTCCACATATTGAAAATAGAGTTATGCTTACAAGCTGTATTTGATGGTCAAATAAGAAAATTATTAAATAATATCCTTTTTGTACAGATTTATAAAGTATACCTATATTATAAAGAGCCTGAGAAGTTGTGAAGTCAAGAAATGTATTTTTCTTTGTTTAGTTAAGGAATTCCCAAATTTTTATAAGATTGGAATATTTCTCACTCCAACTCATCTACCCAACTGTGCACTGTTGAAATGGCTGTGCCAAACGCCAGACTCAAAACTTTATGCTGATTTTACTCTGAACTTGGCACATCTCTCATACTTTACGTCACTGGGTATCGCACCACTGCAAGTTTCTTAGCCTGCCCCAGGACTTGAACACACACTCCTTAATAGAAAAATGTATTCACTGTAGGTCAGCTTTGAAACATGAAAAAGAGGTTCAATTCAAAGTAGAAAAGTTTTCGAGTTTGAAATCTTTGAAGACTATGAAATGTAACTTGACTACCAGTGCCAGAGCTTTCCAAGTGTGGATTTAGAAAAAAATAAAGCTTCTCCTCAAATAAAAAAAAATATATATAAAAATAAATCACAAACATATAAGAGTTAGACTTAAGTATCAGTTTCATGAATGTTTGTTTTCATTGATTTACCTGATCTTTTAAAACTAATATTAGCTTTCCACTTATTGTTTTTTAAAATCATATTTTATATATTTTATTTTGTTATTATTTTTTCAAATAACTCAGCCCAGCTTTATCAAGCTCTAATGACTAAGTCTTTCAGAGAAATAACAATAATCCTGACTTGAATGGCAGTATTCAAAAAAAATCTTTGGCCTGGAAGTTAAGAGATGTGGATTCCAGTCTTGCTTTGCCACTAAATAGCAAAATGACCCAATAAAAATCAGTTAGCCTTTTCCGGTATTTAATATCCCCATTTGTAAAATGAAGATAGATGCTGAATGTCTTGATTTGTTGCATTTATCTGTAGCATCTCATAATTCCCAACTCAAGAAAATAATATTTGGAGGGATATTTCCAATAAATAAATGGAACTTCCACAAAATGAATGTAAATTGTCAAAGTGAAAGATTCAAATGTGTCTTGAATTTACAATAATAACAAAAATTAGCATGTGTTAAAAGTGTTTTACAGCTTATGCAAAAATTTTTCAAACATTACTTCAACTCTCACAATAGCCCTGTGTTTAAGATTATATTATCCTCATTTCATGGCAAGGAAATATAGATAAGGTAAATTTCTTGTATATTGGTCACAGAGAGAGATAACCCTGAGCTGAAGTTCAAATTTAAGTGTCTTATTCCCAAACCAATGTTTTTTCCCCAATGCCAAAGAGTATTTATTTTTGTGCATGCAATTATTCAGTTGTGTCAAATTATACTGTGATAATTGTTTCTTACTATCCTTCCTAATTATTTTTAAATGAAAGCAGTTGTGTTTATCAGGAAATGTGTTAATCTCTCTGTCTCTCTCTCTCTTTTCCAAAGAGCAAACTGTGTACCTTAAAAGCATTCCTGAGGTTTTTTTTCTCAAAGTAGAGACCTCTTTGGTTTTCCACAACTGATACGATCTTGATTTTTCAATGCTTCTATTGTAGGCATGTTAAGATTGTGAGTCTGGTAAAGGATTAAGTTATTATCTTTGGACTACTATCATAGTATTAAGACTTATCTAATTATAAATACATTGCAAAATAACCCATTTTTTTCATATGGTATGCATTTTATATGTGGCAAAACATCCACTCAGCACTGTGTTTTTTAGTTATAATCCACTAAACTCATGGACAAGATACTGTTGAGACACTTCTTAGAATGTGAACAGCTGCTAAGAGTCCACTGATACATCATCAGTGCACCTCTGCTATGAACGTCAACCCAGTATACTTAGTTCCTCACATAGGTTCTCTTTGGATACCAAAAGACAGCTTTTAAACAGCCACTAATGAGTACTGATGCATCCCCTGGGATTGTGTTTTACATACATATAGGTCAAAGTAACCATTAACACTTGTTACTCAAAGCATTCCACAATTATTTAACCCACAATTTCAGTACATTAATTACACGGCACCCCCATGAAGTATGCAAATGCTTTTATTTCTACAGGCAAACCCAAGTAATTAAGTACATTCTAAGTAAATTAAATGAAATAAGGTTGCAGGGGAAAGTCAACAATAAGTATGGCAAGACTAGAATTAAGAAGTTTTGATACCCAATTTTAAACTTTAATTGTGGTTTCATGTTTTATTCAGAGCCCAATGGATATTATTTAGTTAGAAGATAGGAGGCATAATCTCTTTATAGAATCATCAATCAAATTTTGACAAAAGACTATTGTTTAATAGCATCAATGTATTGAAAGGATGAACAAGGTACTCTCTCTATATATATACACACACACATATATATGTATATATATACACACACATATATACATATATGTGTATATATACACATATATATGTGTATATATACATATATGTGTGTATATATATATATACACATGTGGTATATATATAAGCCACATAATTTATCTGAACTTTAAAAGAGCAAATTTTAAAAGCCATTTGGCTATTTTGGTGGGAAGATATTTTAGAGCACAGTATTTGCATAATGTAAATAAATTTTGTTTATGGTGAGTCTAATATGAACAAAAAGAATTGTAGCATGTGTTTTAAATACTTTCATATCATGATTCAACATCTATAATTTCATCCAAATTAGCACATTCTGTTAAGTTTATTCAAAAAAAAAAACAAATAGAATGATGAAAAGGGGCTGAAGATGGATGCAGACACACTAACTATAAAAATCACCTTAAGTGAGCTGCAAACACAAAAGCCATGTTTTCATTTAGTTTGGAGAAAAAGCTTCAACCTAAAGGCCATCATGCATGGAATATTCCCAATGAAGTCAATCTCAATTTGTAAGCTTAGAAGGAAACAATATGATTAAATTCCAAATATGCAACCTTGACTGAAAGGAAGGTTCAGAAGAGCATATTTTAGTCCTTTCAAATACAGGTACACATGAATCTCCAAAGGGAGTATATGTTGGTTATAAATACACACTAGGAATAAAAATTTTAAAATATATTATCAACTAGGAGAAAAAAATATGTTTTTCTTATATTTCCAGTTACTTTGTTCTGTTCTAAGTAGTATTTTAACTGCTCCTACCAGTACTGAAGAGAGTTAAAGGTTATCGTCAAGAAATATGAGCTCAATTTTTACCCTTAGAGACTCAAATACTTTGTTCAAAAGAGCTAGTGATTTCTTTATGGTACTAGACAACTCTGAACGGCTCTGTGAAAGATTCTGAAACCATGCTGAGAACAAATGCCGCAAATCTCAAAGTCAACACGAGTGGAAGATGCAGAAGCGGTAAAACAAACAAGTTCAATTTTTTCAAACCCTCATCCAAATAAGAGCGTGGGCAGTGACTTCTCAATCAGATATCAGTCTTGGCAAAGAAGTCATTGGTTCTTTATATTACACAGAAAAAATAAAGTGGGGAAAATTTCATACTCATTAGGCTGTCAGGATATGCGTGGTGAAAAGATAGTCATTTGAAAAGAAATAATAGATTGTGAGGATGAACATCTTTCTAAGCACCTCTCAAATTGTCTCTGGTAGTAGCACGTTATTTTGCCCCAGGGATGTGCTATAAAAATACATTCTATATCTCCAAGGAATGAAATTACTTTTTAATTAATTCTGGCTCAATAAAAATACAAATCATAAAAATATTGTTTTATATTTCATCAAATGGCTAAAAAAAGGTGATTAAAAATAATGACCTCCCAAACATATGTGTAAAAATGTAAGACTATTTCAAGATTAAAACACTTATTCTCTCTCAACCCTCCTATCACACAGATGTTTTCTTCCCGTGTGTTTTGCATTTGATCAAAATGGATAAAGAGCAGATGAATAAAAAGACCTCCTAAATATATAGACAGAAATATAAAGATATTTCAAGGTTCTCCCATGTGATTTACATTTGATTAAAATCGCTAAAGAACAGATCATTTAAAAATAAGAAACAACAGAAACAATAGTCTCTTAAGTATATAAATAAAGAAATGTAAAGATATTTCAAGATTAAAATAAAATAGTACAAAGATAAATCCTCTCCTCCCTCCTACCCTTCCCCCATCACACTGAATATTTTCTTCCATGTGCTTTCTGTGTTCATATCCATGACACTTTGAATTAATTCTTTTCCCTAAGGGATGGATTACCTTATCTAGTCTGGGCATTTCAGTAGTTAACAATGGACCCATGAATTAATCTGAATATAGAAACTAATTACAATGAAACCTGTTCGGTGTTCTCACTTTAAACATTTCCTCACCGTTAATGTTAATCTTTAAAAGACCAAGACAGTTGGCACAAAGGCAATGTATCCCATTTAAGGAACTTTTTATTCTTCCTATACTAACATACATTATTTCCAGTGAGATATTCAGTGAGGTGGCATTATGTTTTAAGGTTATCAAGGCACTGTTTGGGTAATTGCAACCCCATGATCTCAAAGGTCAAAAGGGATAAAAGTTGTAAGGAAAACTTAACAAAAAATGTAGAGAGAAAACGGTGGATACAATAGGAGCAAAAGTCATTAAACTGAAAGAAGACCATTGAAGTTAACTATCTCCCTGGGTGTTTCTTCACATTTTCCCTCTCCCCACTCCATAATCAGACAGATGATGAAATAGAGAAGTGTCAATATGGTTGATGATTCATCCATTTTAAGACAAGTGAGTACATATCCTCGCAAAATATCAAGAAAATGTATTGAATCCTTAGAATGGTTTTGACTTCTCAAAAAATCCTAAACATTGTTACTAAACTTTTTATAGAGTTAGACAAATAAGCATTCAAATAAATATGTAAATAAATATGTTAATATTCTCTATGCAAATTATGGTTCCCACACATTTTTATTTCTAAGACCTGGGTACTATGAACATAGCCATGAATTAAGGAAGATCAAGCCATTAGCAGTAAGAAATGATTTGCTTTTCCCCTACAGAATCCCAGAATGTAGAAGTTTATAGACAATTTAGAGTAGTCTAGTCCATCCTCTCTTTATGTAAACAAGAAAATTGAAAATAAAATGAATTTTCCTGTCCAAAGGCCCTAGTACTAGGATGTAAGTTCTTTGTCTCCATATTCATTCGTCTTCCTCCCATGCCTCAATATCTCACTCAGTCTGATATACACAGACAATACAGATAATTGCATTCAGGTGAAGTGGATTTAGCTTTGCCTCCATGAAATGCTTGGTTCGAAGAGGGTTTCAGGTAGCAGCCCTGCATCAGCTCTAGAAGCCTGCCATGGGAAAAAGTTAGGGAGAAAAAGCCTAGAAACTCATAGGGTCTTTCTTATTTCTACCCATAAAATATTCTCTTAAACCTGAAATCAGAATCACTATTTTAATTAAGTAGTAGCAGTAGATTGTGTGCACTAAAGATCTATAATATTGTGTGTATCTTGGTTGATTAGTAGTAGATAAAAGCAGCTCAGATTTCATTTTATTTTTTTCAACTCACAAATAGTATAGAGAATTTTGCAACCTGTCTTCTTTTTCCATCAGCGAAGTGCAACTCTTGCCTATTCTCTTTTCCAATACCCTCTTATATGGCATAAAGATATTCAGCTTTTGAATAGTATTAGACACTTTTAAATAACAAGATTCTTAATTTTTTTTTTTTTTTTGCTTCACAAATTCACCCCTCCCTTTATGTTTTGAAATGCCTTAAAAGTGCCTGATTCCCAGAGTACAATATGGTATGTCTTGCTCCCATCCTCAAGCAGGATATCGTTGGTGGAACCTATGTCTAGACTGTTTCTACCTACAGTGTTTTCACAACTCAGGTCTCTTCTCTCACTCCTTCATCTACATCTTCCATCACCATTAGGGTTCTGTCCTCAGAATAATTCTCTTCCCTCTTTATGATCTTGCTTGGGAGTTTTTACATTTCTGTGGTTTCAGCAAAGACCTGTGTTGATTATTTCAGGAACTGGCACAGTCTAGGCACTCTATTATTGTTTGCTGATTTTAGAATCCTAAATCTGGATGGCTTCAATCTTTACCTTCATCTTATCTTTCCTTTCAAATGTCCATTTATACTCTGGACATCTCTACTTTGAGGATTTTTCAGTCTTTCAAATCCATATCCAAAACAAAACTTGTCATCTTTCTTCTAAGGCTTGTTCATCCTCCTGAATTTCTTTCCACACTAAATTGCTTTATCCTTCATTGGTTGCCTAAATCAGATAATTCAGACGTTCTTTACTATACCCACTTTGTTAGGTCCTTACATTCAGTTGGTCCTTTAGGTCTACCAATGGACATATCTCAGGAATCCACTCCCCCAATTTTTTAGTCAAGGCTCTTATCCTATCTTAACACTAAATAAAGAGCTACTTCTAACATTTGAGGCTCTAGTTAGCTACTCTTAACTTTTTAAAGGATAACGATATATTTTAAAATGACCTTTAATATAAAATTCTTGGGGAAAATATCACTCTCAGAAACAATACATGCAGTGGAGGTGGTTTCTATGTTATAGAAATGGAGGAAATAATAATTCAAAATATGTAGACCAATCTCTGATGCATATTTAAGTAATTCAAGATGTTTAATTTTGACAATACTAGAATCCAGTTTTCAACATTACTATGGAAGTAATGTTGATAAACTAAAATTGCATAGTTCTGGTCTGCTCTGGCTAGTGTTTTCCATTAGTCAAATATTTACAAGATTCTATTTTGATTATCAACATCACTTCTATAGTCAATGGGTTTGTATATGTGTTAATTTTTGCTTATGTTATTAATTTGATATATATGTAAATAAGCTGTTGATTAAATCAACTTAAACCTTTTAAAATTACTGATGAGATAAAGAACTATCAAAGCAAGGCTATCTTTGAATTTTAGCTTGCCTAGTCTATGAGTACTAAATTTTACTTGAAAATTCTTTTTTCATAAAACATGTCCTTACTTTTAGATTCACTTTAAAAGGGCAAATACAAAAGTGGAGATAATGTAAAGTAGATCATTTTTATTAAAAATTTTAATCCTAAATATAATCTTTAAAAAATTAAAAAACTTCAATAAGAAAGAACTGGCATCCAAACTTCTAAATATTTCACATATCAAGCACTTAAGGTTTCTTACTGTCACCTCAGAGCTCTCACATAATGGCCCTCATAATTCATGTCAGCTGGGGCTGCTTGAGAGGGTTGTCAAAGCTCTAAAGTGTCATTCTTCAGTCTACTCAAGTGTTCATGGAGTAGAAGGAATAAGTCTTCTAGGTGTCCATATTAGACCCAGAAAGCCAGTATAAAGAAACAAGTTTTTATCAGAAAAAATAAAAAATAAAGATGTTTCTGGCTACATACCTGTAACTACAGATATTATATATTTAAAAAAAAACTCCCATGCCAAAATTTAAATAAATGCAATTCTAAACCTACTGTATGCCAGCTTCTAGGAATGCTAAACTTGACATTTACAGTATAATTATCTTAGTCATTTAGAGATAAATATTTGTTAAGCTATGCATTTTAGGACATATAACTTGATGTTTAACCATGCTCATGATAAGTCTGCAAAATACCTCAAATCCTTGTTTCTTTTCCAACCTCCTCCTTTATCCCCTACTTAAAAAGAAAAACAGGCCGGGCGCGGTGGCTCACGCCTGTAATCCCAGCACTTTGGGAGGCCGAGACGGGCGGATCACGAGGTCAGGAGATCGAGACCATCCTGGCTAACACGGTGAAACCCCGTTTCTACTAAAAAATACAAAAAATTAGCCGGGTGTGGCAGTGGGCACCTGTAGTCCCAGCTACTCGGGAGGCTGAGGCAGGAGAATGGCGTGAACCCGGGAGGCTGGAGTTTGCAGTAAGCGGAGATCATGCCACTGCACTCCAGCCTGGGCGACAGAGCGAGACTCCATCTTAAAAAAAAAAAAAAAAAAAAAAAGAATAAAGAAAAAGAAAAACATTATATGACTTTTTTTGTTTTACCTCTAGTAGTATAGTTTTAGTTGAACATGAGCTATATTTCATTAATATGCTTGATACCTAATTTGGACCTATTATTGTGACTTTTGGCTTAAGATGGAACTTAGAGCAACATTAGGAGTGATGAGACTGTGAAAGGGGTTACTTTCTAGATCTCCCTTTGCTATTTGGAAGTCAATTGATTGGCATCAGGAAAGACAAAGCAATATCTAATCATAGTTATAGCAATTCATGCTGTTATAACACAGTGGTATCAAGAGGGAATGTAGGGAAACATGAAGAAAAAAAATGAAAGTAGAATACCAGAAAGATTTGAAGGATCTCTAACTAAAGCAACTATCCTCATAGACTGTAAGAATGGTTTAACAAGCTACCATTGACCCTAGGTGCCTGAAGTTTCAGATGTCCGAGACTGACAGTTGGCTTGGAAATAGTAACCCTGTTAACCCAACATGATTCTGAATTCAGAAGAATTCTAAAGAGGATCAGTCCTTCTCATTTTCCTGTGAAGAAGTAAGAAACGGGCTTTTTTGTGCTTGAACAACCTTGCCCATTAGGAAGCAGCAGATGAAATCCAAACATGTGAAACTGATTCACCTAGTGTTCTATTTGTTTTTCATGTGGATTTTGTATCAACTGTTAACACATACAGGTCATCAGAATACTATTTAGAATGAAAAACAATTAGTGCATTTTGTAGAATTATTATTAACAAAGCAAAACATCAAAAAATTGTGTCTTATGAATTACAAAATACATATGTTTTACCTAATTTTTTGTTTTTATTGTTCATGGCCTTTTCTGTATATAAACAAAGCAAGAAAAAAACTGGCCAACCATTTTACAATGCAATAAGGTCAAGAAGTTAAAAGGAATATATCACAGAAAAGATGAATTTGCTTAATTGAAACAACGAACAACAACAACAAAAAAACAAAAACAGAGTTATTTGTATTGATTTCTACTAGGCAGTTCTAAGCTAAAGAGATAAATGTTCAGCACTTTTTTTCCTATGAATATAATAGGATTGAGGATTGTCAGGTATACACAAGCATTTTTGAAAATATTTTTTAAAAATCATGTTTCACTTTCATTCTTTTCTCTCTTGAATTTTTCCAAATGCAGAATCCAAAAATAAATAATAAACAAACAATAAAATAAGATTTAGATACAGAATGATGTTATTTTCTTAGGATAAAATCTCAGAATTAAAATTAGAATCAGTCAAAAGATTATACAAATTTGAAAATTTTACTATCTTTTATAATGAATGCACTCCCCATCAGCACCAGTTTATTTTTACAGAAAAAATAAACAAAAATGCATTTATAAAAAATAAGTAAATAAATAAAACCTCCGAGAGTATATATAAAAACTTTTATATATATAAAAATTTTGAGAGAATAAAATAAATAAATAAAATATAAGACAGAAGCAAAAATAAAATTCTTTACAGCAAATAAGACTTTTCACTTTTAGTTTGCTTATTTTTACTAGTTTACTAATTGAACAGTGGTTTCTCATTGGCATAAATCAGAGGCTCTCCAACTGTGAGTCGAATCTTGCCTGTGACTGTGACTGTTTTTGTGAATAAAGTTTTATTGCAATAAGGACACACCCATCCACTAGCATATTGTCTGTGGCAGCTTTACAATGGCACAGTTAAGTAGCTGGAGCAGAGTTGATATGGTATGCAAAGCCTAATGTATTTACCATAAAGACTTTTACAAAAAAACAAAAAATGATAACCCTTGATATAAGTGGATGTTTGGTTTTTTTGGAAAGTAGAATGATTTCATCTATTTTCATTTCTTTGCTCATTTATAAAAACTGTATATTAAAGCATTTATTTGCCTTTTAAATTATTTATGCTGATTATGTCATACCTGAGACTTTTAAAAATTATACACTCATGCTGTCATTGTTTTAGTAATTTGTTAAATTTTTCATAGGAATTTCTAGATTTATTTTCCCTGGACACCATTAATTTGACTCCATATACTTAAAATGTTTTCATTTTAATATAGTAACTAATATATACTTTAATATCTATACTTTTAAAATAAGTTGTTTTGATTTCTCATTTGTCATTTTAAATAAAGATTTTATATATTTGTCCAAGTTTGTTAAATGCAAAAATTCTTTAATTTTTTTCTTTTGTAATGCATTAATTGCAGAGATTAATTTTAGGAAATTTTTGAAGTGTTTGTGAGGATTGTACCAGGCAATGTAGTCAATGCATCTGTCACAGTCCCTGATACATAGTAAGTTCTCAATAACTATTAGGTATTATTAACGACTTATTAACAGTTGAGAACATAGCACTCAGATTGAGTGTCTACCTTGGGCAAGGAACTAAACTTCTTTAATCCTCAGTTGTTTTCAAAATAGGAAAACAGGGAAAGTTAGTAGTTACCATGTGAGTTGTTGTGAAGCTCAAATCCAATGCTACGTTTAACATTATAAAGTGTTATAAGTAGTATACTTTATTTTTATTTTTATTTTTTGAGATGGGGTCTCGCTCTGTCACTCAGACTGGAGTGCAGTGGCACAATCTCAGCTCACTGCAACCTCCACCTCCCAGGTTCTAGCAATTCTCCTGCCTCAGTCTCCTGAGTAGCTGGGACTACAGGCTTGTGCTGCCATGCCCAGTTAATTTTTGTATTTTTAGTAGAGACAGGGTTTCACCATGTTGGCCAGGCTGGTCTTGAACTCCTGAGCTCAGGTGATCCACCTGCCTTGGCCTTCCAAAGTGCGGGGATTACAGGCATGAGCCACTGCCCCTGGCTGGCATACTTTAATTTTAAAATAATTTTTCTGCTTCTGACTACACATACTCTGTTATTGATGGCAGCAACTGTGTGTCTGGAGCAGCCACTGCCATCACTCTGGCTCCAGCAGGGAGGTGTGGCCAGGGCTGCACACTCTGTGGCACAGGGACAAATGGGAGCCCCATGTCTTCTGAGATAGTGAGGTAGGAACTCCCTGGGTGCAGCTGCAGCCACCCATGTTGTGGCTGTAGACCTGGGCATCTGGATCCATGTAGCAGGATGCCTGTCATCCGTCATCTCTGCAGCTGTGGCTGGGGACCCAGACATCTCTGCACTCTTGGGGGCCTGGGAAAGCCCCCCGCTAGCCTCACAGGCTCAGAAATGCCTGCTCCTACTACCTGATTTCTCCCTGCTGTTGGTGCCTGCTCTGATCTCAGAGCAAAGTCAGGCCAAGCCCAGGGGCTGTCAAGGCCTACGCGGGTGTGCACACACTCGGGGAAGGCTGGCACGCCAGCCCCGTGCTGCCTTGGCACGCTCTGGACTTTGAGCTCTGATGAGCATGGGAGGGAAGTCAAAAGGGTGCTGAGGGCAGCTTGGTGCTGGCCTTAAGGCGCCCCTTGGCACAAACAGCCTGGGTGTCATGAATGTCAGTGGGAGACAGATAGGCTCCTGAATGGAAGCGATTGAGTCCCCAGGGAGGACCTGAAGGCAGGGGGCTGGGCTGCCAGTCCCACTGACCAGAGTGGGGACTTTTGGTGCCTTTTCTGGGCCAGTCCATAGCCACCAATGGACCAATTGGGCTTCCTCCCCTCTGAGGCCCATAAAAGCCCAGGGCTCAGCTAGAGCAGAGCAGAGGACAGAAAGAGGACAGGATGACCAGGTACAGAGAGGAGCTACCAACTCTAGGGCCTCCTCTCCACCAAGAGCTGCAGATGAGGAGACGACCAGCTGCAAAGAGGAACTACCCTCTCTACTGAGAACTAAATACTTGTTGGGATAACCTGCCTGCAGAGAGGAGCTATTTTCTCTTCTAGGAACTAAACACTCATTGGGACACCCTGGCCATGGAGAGGAGCTGCCCACTGCAAATCTTCTCTGAGCTGCTCTGTTGCTCAATAAAGTTCCTCTTAGTCTTGCTCACCACCCCCTTGTCTGTGCACCTCATTCTTCCTGGTTGCAGGACAAGAACTTGGGACCTGCTGAATGGCAAGGCTAAAAGAGCTGCTGTAACACAAACAGGGCTGAAACATTCCCCTTGCTCACCACACTGTGGGCAAAGAGAAGGAGAGAAGAGCTACAGCCCTTCAGAGAGCCCTGATCTGGGAGCTCTCCAAGCCAGGGCTGTGACTACCTCACTGGGGCCCTGAGATTCCTGAGGTCTCCAAGCTTCCAAGCACCACTGTGTTCCCCAGTGCCAGCCATGGAAGCTGCTTGTGGTGTGCCTGGGCCAGCTGCAGGCTCACAGAGAAGTGGCACCCACATCACCACCTGGAGTTGCCTGCCCTGTGGCAGCAGTTGACATGTCTGACTTCACAGTGGCCGGACTCCACACTCACACACAACCCTTGCCACTTCACCCCTGACTCTAGTCTCCCTGGGAGACATGGGATCCAGGCTGGTAGTGTGAGCTGAGCACAGCCTGCCAGGCCAAGTGAGTGGAATGAGCCCAATGAGCCTGAGCAGAACTCCAGCAAAGGCAAAATTGGCCACAGGTTTCCAGTCAGAAAAGTGTCACCCCAAAGATCCTGTAACATTTTAACTAATATTTTTGTACCTAAACATGTCTTATTTTTTTTCATTCATTCTCTAGGATCTTGTTCAATTTTTTGACATTTTAAACAATGTTTAAATTTGTTTAGCCATTTTACTACAAATTAATGCATTAAATTCTTGAAATAATTTTATAATTATTATTTTTCTCGTGGCCAAATTTTTCTCTTTGTTCTTTTTCCTGAATTACTTCAAAGTTAAGTTAATTTTTGTATTTCTCTCCTAATGCTAAGAATATTTTAAACTATGACTTTCCCAACCACTCAAAAAAGAAAAATTTTCATACTCTTTAACATACTACATTTTTTCACCTACATATTTTATAAATGCAAATCTCAATTTCTCTTTGATCCAAACATCTATTTAACAGTGTTTTAAAACATCTGGGCTAAAATAAGTATTTGTTATTAATGTTAGTTCTTTTGTAAAAATCAGACATTTGATTTAAAAAATTGGGCATTTTTGAGCTTGAAACATAGAGTTCCTCTTTGTGATCTATAATATAAATTGGTCTAGAGTCTCAGGAACTATTATTAATTCTTCCTTTACATGACACATGGCTAAAAATAAGTTTATTAAATCAAGCCAAAACCCCACACTAGTTATAATGTCTATCAGCATTTTTTATTCTTTATTAGTAGAGCAAATACTACAAAATACAATGATATTAAGTTTTGAGGACTCATTTCTAGAAAATATAACATTTGTATTTGTGTTTGTTTTGGTCTTGATATTTACTTATAAAATGCAAATTAACACCATTTTCCCATATGTTTATATTTTTGTATCTATTTTGGCAAAAAATGAGAAAAATACATTTTAAAAAGACTGCCAATAGAATAGAGATTTTTTACCAATGTCTTTTTGAATTCTAATTTTTTATACATTTTAATTCTCTGGTACTTGATTCATGTATATTAGATGTCAATAATAAATTATATTTTTTATCATACACTATAGTCTTATTCTGTTAATACCCTTTCCACTTGAATTCCATTCTCTCTCACTTTTTTATTGTCAATCTAAATTTTCTTTTAGTTGCTTGACGTTTCTTGGGCTTTTTTTCTTGAAATCTCTCTCTGTCTCTCTTTTGCATATCATTTTGGTTTAGGATTCATGTCTTTGTGTATTATATATTATATGACTTTTGCTCTTTTTATACAATTTAAGATTCTTTAGTCAGCATAGCTCTGAAATATTGCTGGGAATCTAGATGGTCACATGCATGCACAGGGCTATGTACTTGTCCAGGAAAGACCTGAGAATTACATGATCTCTCACATATGGCTTGGCTCAAGGCTCTGTGCAAGCAGAGTTGTAAACTGCTTTGTGCAATGTTCAAGGCAAGCCCAAAACGCAGAAACCCACAGAGCACCTCAGTAAAGGCTTGAAAGAAACTGGGAAGTAAGGCCCATACATAGGAGGAAAAAAGCTGGCAATATAAGCCATTCCTGAGAAAGCCCAAACATTAGACTTACTAGACAAAGACTTTAAATTAGCTATTAAAAATATGTTCAAAAGAACTATAAGAAACTATGTCTAATGAATTAAAGGAAAATATGATAATGATGTCTTATCAAATGAGACTGTTAAGAGAGATAGAAATTGTAAAGAATCAAACAGAAATTCTGGAGTTTTAAAGTAAAAAAAATGAAATGCAAAAATTGAGTAGAGGAGCCCAATAATAGATTCAAGCTGGCAAAAGAAAAACTTAGCAAAGTTTCATATAGGTCAGCTGGGATTCTCCAGCCCAAATGTCCATGAAATAATCAATATATAAAATATGGTACATTTATAAAATAAATTATTGAGCCATATGAAGGGCATATAGTTCTGATAACATGCTATAATATGAATAAACTGAAAGCATTATGCTAAGTGAAATAAGCTAGAAAAGGCCATATATTATATGATATAATTTATATAAAACATTCAGAATTGGCAAATTCATACAGGCAGAAAAGAGATTAGGGTTTGCCAGAGTCAGGGGAATGGAGTGGATGGGAGTGACTGCTAGAGGTTATGGAATTCGTTTTTGGAAGGATGAATATGTTCTAAAGTTTGAAAGTGGTGACAGTTGCACAATTCTATGAATATATTAAAACCACCTTATTGTACACTTTAAAAGGGTGAATTTTATAGTATAATTATATATTAATGAAACTGTTATAAAAATAACAGTCGTGTGTATTGTGTTAGGATAACTTTTCCTGTTCAATTTTTAAAAATTTTTTATATTTGATGCAAAATCATCTTAACTCTCTTATTTAATTGATTTTCGTTTCTTTTCTTTTTTTATTTTGAGATGGAGTCTTACTCTGTCCCTCAGGCTGGAGTGCAGTGGTGCAATCTCTGCTCACTGCAAGCTCCGCCTCCCAGGTTCAAGTGATTCTCCTGCCTCAGCCTCCTGAGTAGCTGGGATTACAAGCACGCACCACCACACCTGGCTAATTTTTGTATTTTTGGTAGGGGGTTTTACCGTGTTGGCCAGGCTGGTCTCGAATTCCTGACCTCAAGTGATACACGCACCTGGGCTACCCAAAGTGCTGGGATTACAGGCACGAGCCATCACACCTGGCAATGTTTCTTTTCTTAATATTTAATTTATTGCTTGCTATATAATTTCAAAATTTCCTTTAAAATGTTCATATTTTATGAAAAAGACATTATGCAGATATTTTTATCTTTTTTTACCCAATGTAAAAACATCTTTAAAAGCCTTTGCATTACATATAAAGATGGACAAACATGTCCTTACTGTGAACGTGTGAAATGAGTTTAGAGCATAGCAATTAAATAAATCGTAAAAGTATATTTTGTTTGAAATTATGTATGTAAATGGGACCAAAATATTAAAATGAATAATGAAAATAGCTGTCATCCAGGTACAGCCACATAGAAGCAACATGATAATATACATAGAAGACTGACAAAAATGCTTTAAAATCTGCCATTCCTGAGTTCCTCATTTAGATGTCATCACATTGGTAAATTGTCACTTTTGACAAAAAACATAGTATTTTTAATTATATTTTAGTTAAATATATTATAGCCAATAATCTTTCACCCACTATTATCCAATTTCTTTTTAAAATTTTATATCATTTCATATCAAGCATAATTTTATATTAGTGCATGTGTGTTTATTTTTAATTCCTGCATTACATTCCATTATATTCATATATTTTAATTTCATGTTAGATTTATAAATTGAGGTTCTTTTAATTCAGGAAAGTCCTTATGAAATGTAGCTATGTGTGATAAAGAGCAATTATGATTTCCCACATTATGTCCCTTGGAGTCACTAGCAGAAAATATTTAAACCAAAGAATGGTTTATGACTCATTTCTTTTTTTCTTATGCACATACCACTAAATAAAATTAACTTTGCCTTTTTAGGAACTTATGTAAACATGTACTTCCTGCCAATGCAGTACTTGCTTACATTGGTCCAGTACCAAAATGTAAAGCTTCTTCGGCTATAAAAGTCCTTTTTTTCTGTGAAGTTGTAACTAAAATGTTACTATGCTGCACTCACATACACAAGAGACACATGCAACTGAAAATTTGGGCTGAAAGATCTCTAGTTTCATTTACCCCTTATATGTTTTGAAAAAAGGTTTGAAAGTATGGGACTTTAGAAGAAATACTAGAAACTACTTAGGCATTTCTATTCTAATGAGCATAAGGCATTTATTTTTTATTTTTATTTTTTTGAGATGGAGTCTCACTCTTGTCACCCAGGCTGGAGTGCAATGGTGTGATCTCGCCTCACTGCAACTTCTGCCTCCCGGGTTCAAGCTATTCTCCTGCCCCAGCTGCCTGAGTAGCTGGGATTACAGGCGCCTGCCATCACTCCCAGCTAATTTTTTGTATTTTTAGTAGAGATGGTGTTTCGCCATGTTGGTCAGGCTGGTCTTGAACTTTTGACCTCAGGCAATCCACCTGCCTCGGCCTCCCAAAGTGCTGGGATCACAGGTGTGAGCCATTGCACCCAGCCAGCATTTTTTACTAAAGCTATTTAGAAAAAGCAATTTATTTATTTATTTATTTATTTATTTATTCTACTTGTATTTATGGATTGCCTTCTATTAGCAAAACAAATGTGGTTCCTGACCTAAAGGATCTTAAAATCTAAGTTACTGGGCTAGGCAAATATAAATTAAATAACCCCGTAAATAATATAAACCTGTGAGACAGCACTGTCAGTCAGCTCTTTTGAGTCAGTTCTAACTGCCTTCTTGCTTTGGTGGATTTCAGTGTTCATGGCAGTAAGTGGTAGAATTGTAACAGAGTTATGACCAATTAAATCGAAGAGGGAGTCTGCTAGGGATTTCTAGGAAAGTCTTTGCTTTTCTGATATAAAGAAAAAAACGCTGCTGGTATGAAGCTTCCTACTTCCACTTCCTCTGTCTGGAATGTAAATGTGAAACTTGGGAGAAGAGCAAGGACCATGAGGCTTAGCAGTGACAGTGAGAGAATAAAGGCCTATAGCCTCTAGCTGGTAGAGTGAGAGGTCAGCAAGGCCCTGCTCCAGACTTATGATAGGAGACAAACACACCTGTTCTCTTTGTTGCTTTATTTGGTTTGTATCTGCAGGTGAATGCATTGCTTACTGATATAAAGTTCAATTGTCATAAGTGATTTAGAGCTGAAATACATAGTATCTCAAAAGAATAAAATGGGGTGATTTTTTTACAGACATGGGGAGTCTGGAAGTGACAGTTGACATGAAATATAAAAAATGAGCAAAAGGCAACTCATTTTGCCTTTTGAAGGTGGTGAAGTATGCAAAGAAATAGGTAGAAACATGGGACGTAAAGAGATTTAATGAGGTGAGGGTGCCCAGAATAGGATAGAAGGGAATAGTTCAGTCTGAGGATGATTAGAACCTTATATACCCTGTTAAGGAGTATCATCTTTATTATGCCAAGTATCAGAAGACACTGAAGAATTTTGACCAAGCAAAGCGTTGTGAAATGATCAGGCTTTCTTTCTTCCTTTCTTTTTTTTTTTTTTAGTCTTTAAGTTTATTCCTTTTTCATTTTAGAGAGTGGATTGGAGAGGTGAAGAGAAAACACACATAGACCAATGAGCAGCCTATTGCAGTCATTCCACATGAGAGATGATGGCAGCTAAGACAAGGGGCATGTTGATAGACAACAAGTAAAGCGGTATTTGGGGATTGAGGAGAATCTACCAGTCTTATATATGGAAATACCATTACAAAAGGTGTCAAAGTGATTTGTAGATGTCATGCTTTTATGAGCAAAACATGATCATGCCAGTGCCTGTGACAGACAACAAGAACAAAGGACCAGGATTGGATGGGTGAAGATAAAGGGTTTAGTTTTATACTTATTGAGTTGGAGATGTCATTTGTAGTTCTAAAAGATAAGGTAAGTCAGCCTGGCCAACACAGCAAGCCCTCCTTTTTACTAAAAAAAAAAAAAAAAATTATCCGGCTGTGGTGGCATGAACCTGTAGTCCCAGCTACTCAGGAGGCTGAGGCAGGAGGATCACTTAAGCCCTGGAGGTTTAGGTTGCAGTGAGCAATTATTACACCACTTCACTCCGGCCTGGGTGACAGAGTGAGATCCTGGCTCAAAACAAACAAACAAACAAAAGAAGATAAGGTAAGGCAAGAAGTTATGTATACAGCTCTAGAGGTCAGAAAATAGGAGATAAAAATTTGGGATTTTTCTAATTATATTTGCTAATTGGAACTACGAGTAAGAATAAGACTGTAGAAAAGGATTATGGAGACAGAAAATGACAGGTTAAGATGAATTCTTAATAAACTCTTCCATGGAACAGATGAGTAGAGAAAGTTGTGTCTTGCAAAGACAACAACAAAGTGTGGAAGGAGATATGGAAGAATACCCATATAAATTCTGTGAAAAAGAGGCCAAGGTAAGAGAAGATTTTAAAGATTGAAGGATTGCTTAACTTATCAAATATAATTAGTTGAATTAGGATTTTATTTTTTATTTTTTGAGAAGGAGTCTTGCTCTTTTGCCCAGCCTGGATTGCAGCAACGTGATCTCGGCTCACTGCAACCTCAGCTTCCTGGGTTCAAGGGAGTCCCATGTTTCATCCTCCTGAGTAGCTGGGACTACAGGTGTGCACCACACCTGGCTAATTTTTGTATTTTTAGTAGAGAAGGGATTTCAGCATGTCTGCCAGGCTGGTCTCGAACTCCTGACCTCCAGTGATCAACCCACCTTGGCATCCCAAAGTGCTGGGATTACAGGTGTGAGCCACCCCATCCGGCCTAAATTAGGATTTAGTAGGTGCTTAGTTAATATTGTAAATTTAGTGCAATATTTATAATCGAATTCAGGTAAAGAGTATATAGGTGTTCATTGAGTTACTCTTTCAAGTTTTATGTAGGTTTGATTTTTTTCAAAATAAAGTCTCTTGGAAAAATTAACATAAAGTTAAGCTCAAATTAAGATTTAAATATTTCTAAAATACAGTTGAATGATTAATTGAATGAATCAATCCTATGACTTATTAAAGCTCACTAACCAAAGACCACCAGGAACACATGTAGTCTAAAAGGCAATTTATTTAGCAAAAGAAAAAATACTCTGAAGAAATGGTGAGATATCTCAGTAAAGGGATCTGGATGAGGCTTATAGGATTTGGGATAATGCTGGTGGATTCTAGGGCAAAGTTAAGGAAGCTGAGCCAATTCTGAATTAAATGTTGCCAAAAAGCAAGGCCAATGAAATTATTACTTGTCTTTTTTTTTTTTTTTTTTTTAGACAGGGTTTTGCTGTGTTGTCCAGGCTGGAGTGCAGTGACATGATCATGACTCACTGAAAACTCAATCTCCTGAGCTCAAGAGACCCTCCTGCCTCAGCCTCCTAAGTAGCTAGGACTATAGGCTTGTGCCATCACACCCAACTAGCTTTTAAATTTTTTCTAGAGATGGGGTCTTGATATGTTGCCCAGGCTAGTCCCAAACTCCTGGACTCAAGCGATACTTCCACTTGACCTCCCAAAGTGCTAGGATTACAAGCACAAGCCACCACACTGATCTTTGATTACTTATCTCAATTTTTATCTAGAACAAAGGGAGACAAAAGTAAGGCTAAAGCTTTCATTGGTAATGGGTAAGTCATTGCTTATGTTTCTTAGAACAGGAGAATGGATACTAAATCTCTTTTTCTAGTAACTGTGGCCTTTTCTGTTTTACATTTTACAGATGAGGAAGCTGAGGGTTAGATATGTTAAATGACCTGACCAAAGTCACACAGCAAGGGAGTTACTCAACTGACATTTAAACCCACTTCTATGTGACTCCCGAACCCATGTTCTTCACCACCAACACAAACTACTTGTACTTTTCTGATATATTTTAATTAGCTTTGTTTTATTATTGATGGTGATATAGATTTTCCTACGTGTGATTACTTTCAGAGGGTATTCAAGTTTAATCTCAACATTTTGGGATGTTTTAATATTTTTGATGTATGTATTTTATATCAAATCCTTTTAGTAAAAAAATTTGCTATTTAAAATAACTTTAACTTCTATAATATAATTAGTTGTCTAAAAAACACAATTTATATTACTTTTGTTTTTTTATTTTTTAAAAATGTGTATGCTTATCTATTTTCAAAAAGCACTTAAGGCAACATGTGACAGCACATCTAATCTAAACTGGATTGAAAAATAAGAGAAATAGGTTGGTTCTTCTGAGAAGTCCAGAAGTAATGCAAGGTTTTAAATAATTTCTTCAAAATTCTCTTTCTCCTTCTTCCGCATGTCTTCTGCATCCTCAAGCTGATATCTGTCTTGGCCAAAAGATGACTGCTATAAGCCACAAGACTAAATGCTTCTACTTCACTGGTTAGGTCTATGATGTGACAGTTGATATGTTTTCTCTTCAACATGGCACAAAGGTTCTGAGTTTCACTGCAATCGGACAAATTTAGCTCATGTGTCTGCTCTTCAATTATATTGCCCTGATTGCATTTGGGCAGACCAATCAGAGCCCAGCTCTGCAGCCAGGGTTAAAGGTAATCTCAGACCTATATAATAAAAGAGGTATGCTTTGGATGTCTGTTTAAATCCCAATAGGTTTGAAACCATCACAAAAAAAAAATGATCCCAAAGAATAATTCACATGGAGAGCTTAAAATCCCAAACAAAAAATTTTGCTAAAAAATACAAGATCTTAGAATGTAAAGTAAGATGAGCATGAATTTAGTTTGCTTCTTTGTCTGACATGACTTTGGGTCCTTAAGTTCCTTATCTGTCAAATTAACAACTGAAACTAATGGAGAAGGAGCAAAGTGGTATACACTAATCATACAGTTGTGGTCTCTGGTCAAATCTGGACTCAGCTACATGTTAAATATATGATTTTGGACATCTTTTTAAAAATAAGAATAAAGTAAAAGTATCATACAGTAGCATATCTAGCACATAGAAATGGTAAATACTATTTACATTACTGTATTTCAATGTAAATATTTTACACAAAGTTAATCTTCTCCTATTAAATATTGCAACATGGAAACATAAGCCACTATGAGGCATCAACTTGCAAATAATCTCTTCCAGAATTTAAAATTTGATATTTCTATTCAGATATTTCCCCTTCTCAAAACTTTTCTAGGAGCTTTAATTTGCTCTTTGAGATACACTTAATTTAGAATTGCCCTGTGTTGTTTTCGTCTTGCTTTATACATGTAAGCCTTTCTGTTCACCTGCTCAAAAACTTATTTGGCTCTGTGAGAACAAAGGCTATACCTGTCAAGTATTCTCCACAGCCCAGCACAATATTGGCCACATCTCTGAAGTTTAATAAATACTTGTTGCTTTGAGCTATGGCACCCAGCAAAAGGAAACTTATAGGTTTACAAAACAGGAGAAAGATAGGAAGATACTGTTTTTGTTTCTACACAAAACAAGTTACAGCAAAATGTACAATGGTGATGTAGAGAAAGAGTTAAGGCAGTTTCTAAAGCTTTCTATTTCAAAACACATTCCAGACAGCAGGGGGTGAAAAACAGCTTAGAAAAAAACCCAACTTTGCTTTTCGCAGTCTTTTGGCTACTCTAGAAAAAATATATGTACAAAAAGAATAATAAAGTAATTCCTCAGTAGATTTCACAATATGCGTTTTTGCTGTTTATACAGTAATACAAATTTTGTTCCTGCAAAACTACTAAACATGTTAGTCTATCTTTAGTGCTAATTTTCTATATTTTTTCAAAAATAATTTCAGGAATTCATAGAATCCACAATTGGAGACGAGATTAAATAACATACACTGATTTCTACTTTGTTCTATGCTAAATCATCTGAGGATGTGTCAATACTTGAGCAATAGATGTAATGCTTAAACATTACTATGTGCTAGATATGCTACTATATGATCCTTTGACTTCATTCTCATTTTTAAAAACATATCAAAAATCATGAATTTAATAAGTAGCTGAATCCAATTTTTTTTTTTTTTTTTTTTTGACGGAGTCTCCCTCTGTTGCCCAGGCTGGAGTGTAGTGGCGCTATCTCGGCTCACTGAAAGCTCTAGCCTCTGGGATTCACGCCATTCTCCTGCCTCAGCCTCCCGAGTAGCTGGGACTACAGGCACCCGCCACCACGCCCAGCTAATTTTTTGTATTTTTTTGTAGAGATGGGGTTTCACCGCGTTAGCCCGGATGGTCTTCATCTCCTGACCTCGTGATCCGCCCGTCTAGGCCTCCCAAAGTGCTGGGATTACAGGCGTGAGCCACCGCGCCCAGCCTGAATCCAAATTTGACCACAGACCACAACTGTATGATTGGTGTATACCACCTTGCTTCCTCTCCATTAGTTTCAGTTGTTAATTTGACAGTTGAGGAACTTAAGGACCCCAGGTAATATCAGACAAGACCTTAAGTTTCTTTACACAAACTCACATATCTTTTTATGAGTCCAAGTCTCATCATGACTATTTTGAGTTACTAAGTGTTTGGAATGCTTACAGTAAAATAGTCTGTGTTTTAGTTAAGACATAATAGTATAATGATTGCCTACATGTTGAAGATTATTTTCTGCAAAAAGAAATCAAAGTACAAATTACTTTGCAAAAAGAATGCTGCAAAAAAGTCAGTGGAAACCATCAAAGATATGGCATTTTTTTCTTACATTTTATCATTTTATTTCAGGAAATACATTTACCATTTTAAGGACTGTAATAAAATGTGTGTGCTTTGCTTAAATATTTCATACTATTAAATGTAGACTCAATTATTTTTCTCCTGAAGAAACATTCATGTACTATAGCATTTTCAATAGAATTACTGACTGTAGTTTGTTTTCACACCAAATATGTGACTCTTTTCAAGTTAATGGATAAATTTGCTCATCTCTTTCTTTATTATAAGGCAAAGATAAATAAGTCTTTTTCACTCAATCTGCTGAGATAACTTGTGCCCATGCCGAAAGGTGATCTGTTCTAATCAACTTCACAAAGTCTGATGGAATTACACTGAACATATCTCATACCTGACACAACTACAGAATGATACAGTTCAGGACAAACATTGGTGACCTGAATAATACATGACAGACAGATGACCGGGTGAGAAAAGTAATTTTTCACCTACCCCACTTGAGTTTCTTTATTAAAGGCTGAGACATGTTTGATGGAAAGAAGGCTGCTTTGCCAGCTAAAAGCTGGTGTGTTTTATTAATAGCTCAGTCAGTATTCCCCTGCCGTTTTACTATTTGAAACACGTTATTTTGGCAGTAAAATACAATAGACAACTACTCTGCATGAAAACTCGACATTTCAAAGACATTTTATAAGAATGTGAAGTTGCTAGTAATCAGATATTATTATTTAATACACATACATGACCAGAAGTATTAAGCTCACTGAATAGAAATATCAAATTTAAAATTCTGGAATAGATTATTTGCAAGTTGATGCCTCATAGTCGCTTATGTTTCCATGTTGCAATGCAACTTATATAAAGAAAAGGCATAAAAAAGTGAAGTTTATCATTGATGTCATATATTACATATTTCTAATGATTATTTTAGGCAAAAGGAAATTTAATTACTTTATAAGTCACATTTTGACAAGCACTCTGGCATCAGTATTAATCAGCACAATGTAAACGAAGGATATACTTTAGTGAAATAATTGAATCTTATATTACTTTAAAAATGTGGTTTTATCAGTTTAAATTAGATCATAAATCAAACTGTTTAATTCCCAAAACTGGTTTTGATGGATATATTACAATGAAGAAATATGTCATCTATAGATGGAATCTTTATTTCACATGCTTGCAATAAACATAATAAGGCTTTTAAAAATAGCTTGTTTTCTCAGGGTGATTAACATTAACCCCTGTAATCTTTAGTTTATATAAGTATGTATAAAGTACCTATTATGATCTAGACCTCTTTTTAGGATCTAAGATATAGCAGTGAATAAAGAATTAAAATTTGTTTTAATAGGGTATACATTTTAGTGAGAGACAATGGGCAATACATAAATAAGTAAATTTTATAGTATGCCAGTTGGTGATAAATACATTGAAGAAAATTTAAGTATGAGAGAAGAATACAAATTGAGGTTGTTGAAATATTAAATAGGAAGATCAAGGATGGCTATACTGAAAAAAGCATATTTAAAGAGATAGAGATGAAGAGAATCATGTGCTGTCTGTAGGAAAAACATTCTAGGCATAGATAACAGCAAGCAAATAGGCTTTGTGACATATATAGTTGGTGTGGGAATAAAGTTGTTGGTATAAGATGAAGTCAAATATTACGGAAAGTGATTGAAGATGGTAAATAATAGGAACCTAGATCATAGAGATTCTTCTAGACCAAGTTAAAGACTTTGGTTTTAATTTTGTCTAATACGGGAAGCAACTGGAGGATACTGAGAGATATTGAGAATAAGAAACATGATCAGACTGTTTTCTAAAGCAATTATTCAGAGTGGTACATTTAGAATCCACAGCAGAGGTTGAAAGATGAAGGAGGTAGACCAATTAGCAAATTATCTCAGTAATAGAGATGAGCAATGGCAGTGACTTGGAACTGAGTGGTGGAAATAAAGTTGCTATAAAGTAGTCAGATTCTGGATGTATTTTAAAGGTAGAACCAACAGGATTTGATGATGGTTTAAATACAGAGAGTGTGAGACAGAAGAATCAAAGATGAGTTCTAGGTTTTAGTTCTAAACACCTGAATGAATGGAGCCATTTACTTAGTAGAAGAAGACTGAAGGAGGAGCAGATTTGGTCAAGGTGGAAAAATCAGGAGACAGATTATTGTGTTAGTTTCCTAGGGCTGCTAGCCAAAGTTGCACACATTGAGTGGCTTAAAATGACAGAAATTTATTGTCTTACAGCTCTAGAGGCTAAAAGGCTGACATGAAGGTGTCGCTGGACCATGCTCTCTCTTTACCTGTGGGATCTCTCATCTCTGTGGGATCCTCCTTGCCTCTTCCAGCTGCTGGTAGCCCGAGCCATTCCTTGGTCTGTGGCAGCATAACCCTGATCTCTGCTTCCATCACCACATGGCATTCTCCCTGTCTATGTTTTCACATGAACATCTTTATAAGGAAACCCATCATATTATTTTAGTGGTGAACCCAACTCTATTCTGAGCTTATCTCAACTAATTACAGCAGCAAAAACCATATTTCTAAATAAGGTAAACTTTCGAGGCATTAGGACATGAGCATATCTTTTTAGGGGGACATAATTGAACCCTTAACAATTGTATTTTAATTTTGAAAATAAACATTTAAATATGGATGTTGAATAAACAGATATAGTGGCTAGAAGATACCTGGTATGAAAACATCAATTTGGAAATCATCATTGTATAAATGACATCTAAAGCCATGACCTGGAATTAGTCTATGTAGGGAATATTGAAATACAGAGTCTTGAAATAATCCATTATAAAATATAGAGAATGGGAGGAGCAAGCAAAAAGAATAGAAAGCAATAGTCATCAGTGGTTGTTAAGAGCAACAAAAGAGAGACAGTCAGGCAATACAAACCTACAGATGTAATCACTCAGCACTTTTTTTCTGACTATTCCTTCTCAGTGACAATCATTGCCTAGATTTATTAACTAATTGGGGTCACAAAATGGTGATATTCTAATTATTATTATTTTTTTTTTGAGTTGCAGTCTTGCTCTGTCACCCAGGCTGGAGTGCAGTGGCGCGATCTCGGCTCACTGCAACCTCCGCCTCCTGGGTTCAAGCAATTCTCCTGTCTCAGCCTCCCAAGAAGCTGGGACTACAGGTGCACGCCACTATGCCCAGCTAATTTTTGTATTTTTTAGTAGAGACGGAGTTTCACCATATTGGTCAGGCTGGTCTAGAACCCCTGACCTCAGGTGATCCACCTGCCTCGGCCTCCCAAAGTGCTGGAATTACAGGCGTGAGCCACCATGCCTGATCTCTAATTATTCTTTTTAATTTATTATCTGAAAAATATGTAAAAGGAAAACTTTTCTATTTTATCTATATGGATATTCTGGGTACAGTTCTTTTAGGAATGGGAGAAATTGCTTGTCTGTTTCCTCTCTTTGCCAGTTTTTGAAATAAGAAGTTGGTTCTCTAACAATGCTGGTCACTGATTGTGTTCTGTTAAATTTTATGTTAGTATTATTATGAACTCATATATGTACTCTTATTATAATGTTTTCTTTTGTTTACTTTTATAATTTTTATTGAAGTTAAAATCATCTTTGACAGATGGGAGTCTATCCCAGTCAACTCCTTAGTCCTTAGTCCTTTTGAAATGGCTCAGTCTTTGATAAAGTCCTTGCTCTCTGCTATAACATGCTGTACAACTCCCATTTCATACCTGAAACCAGCCATTTCTCCGGAGTTCTACTTTCTTTTACTAGAAAATAGTAATTAGAAACCACAATTTTGGCACAAATGATGCTTAGAGATAATTATGTTCTCTAGGCTTTTTCGAAGAATAGAGCTAGGCAATAAGTATTTTTTTAGAGTACTGTGTCATAAATTCATAGTGTTACTACTAACTAAAATTAAAGACTACAAGGTTTTACTTAACCACATCAATCTTAGATGTCTTTTTTCTTCCATGTCAAAAATGTAGAATCTCATTAATATAAACATCATTGCTCCTTTGCAAAGATATACAAGCTATAGACTCAGAATAGCAATATTAATGTTATAATTTATACTATAATTATTAAAACTAAAGAGTTATGTATTCATTCATTCATGTAGCATTTCTTTTTGTTTTAGGGTAAATTCTATCACTTGGATTATACATTTAAGTAACCGTGTCTTCAAGTCACTCAAAATGAATTTTCCCTGTGCATTTTTTTTCTACAGATTAAATACACAGTGAGATTCACTTGTTTAATTTTGGTTTTGCTTTGTACACATTTTTAAATTTTTACACAGCAATGTAAAATATTCACAGGAGTCCAACATCATCTTTATTAAAATTGTAGATGCGAAGAAGTTTATCTTTCATATCTGTCTCCTCCACTCTGTTTTCTCCCTATACTCTTAGGTAAAATTTTATTTATTTGTTTATGTTTTATAATCTTCCAAAATCAATTCATGTTTGATTAAGCAAGTGCATATTTATATATCTTTTTTTGGCTTAAACAACAGAAATTTATTGTATCAGAGTTTTGGATGCTAGCAGCCCAAAATTAAGGTGTTGGCAGGGTTGGTTCCTCTTTTTTAAAAAAATTATTTTTTATTTCAATAGGTTTTGGGGGAACAGGTGGTGTTTGCTCGCATGAATAAGTTCTTTAGTGGTGATTTCTGAGTTTTCATGCACCTGTCACCCAAGGGGTATACACCGTACCCAATGTGTAGTCTTTTATCTCTCATCCCCCTCCCACACTTTTCTCCAAGTCCCTAAAGTCCATTGTATTATTCTTATGCCTTTGTATCCTCATAGCTTAGCTCCCACTTATGAGTGAGAACATACAATGTTTGCTTTTCCATTCCTGAGTTACTTCACTTAGAATAATAGTCTCCAATTCCAGCCAGGTTGCTGCTAATACTTTTGTTCTGTTTTATGGCTGAGTAGTATTCCATGGTATATACATACCACATTTTCTTTATCCATTCATTGATTTGGGCATTTGGGCTGGTTGCATATTTCTGCAATTGCAAATTGTGCTGCTATAAACATGTGTGTGCAAGTATCGTTTTCGTATAATGACTTCCTTTCCTCTGGGTAGATACCTAGTAGTGGGATTGCAGGATCAAATGGTAGATCTACTTTTAGTTCTTTAAAGAATCTCCACAATATTTTCTATCGTGGTTATACTAGTTTATATCCCACCAACAGTGTAAAAGTGATCCCTTTTCAGCACATCCATCCCAACATCTATTTTTTTATTATAACCATTCTTACAGGAGTAAGATGGTATCACATAGTGGTTTTGATTTGCATTTCCCTGATAATTAGTGATGTTGAGCATTTTTCCATATGCTTGCTGGCCATTTGTATATCTTCTTTTGGAAATTGTCTGTTCATGTCCATAGCCCACTTTTTGTTGGGATTGTTTGTTTTCTTTTTTTTTTTTTCTTGCTCATTTGTTTGAATTCTTTGAAGATTCTGGATATTAGTCCTTTGTCAGATGTATAGATTGTGAAAATTTTCTCCCTCTCTATGGGTTGTCTGTTAACTCTTCTGATTATTTGTTTTGTTGTACAGAAGCTTTTTAGTTTAAGTAAAACAATCAAGGTTGAGTAAAGTGTATATAGTCATATGGTAGTAATCAAAAAAGAAAGGGTGACTATATACACTTTACTCAACCTTTATTCTTTTACTTAAAAATATACCTTGGCATTCAATCCGCAAACTAGTATATACTAATATTCCTTGTTGCTTCTGATAGATCCACACTACTCCATTTTGTGTTTATAGTAGTTTTTAAACCACTTTCTTATTCAACCTGTTTCTTACTAGTGGATATTTCACTTGCCTTCTTTTCTTCTTAAAGGAATGTTGCAATAAGGTTATGCATATATCTTTTATATTTTTACCACAATTTTGTTTGAAATATATTCCTAAAGTATAATTGCTAGATCAAAGAGTAAATATATATGTAGTTGTAAATATAGCTAATTTTCTATATATATATTATAAATAAAAATACATTACACATTTTCTGAAAGCCTCACCAACACATTATAGTTCTAGACCCCTTTTTTCAATTTGATAAATAACAAATGGATTTTCAGTGCCAATTTAATTTGTTTTTCTATTTTATGAGTGGGGTTTAGCAATTTTCATGTTTAAATCTATTCATATTTCTTTACCTATGAATTGTCTATTTCTCTAATTTATTTTTCCATAAGATTGAATCTTTTTTGCCTTTATTTAGAAACCCTTCATATCTGCATTTTAAATGCAATTGTAGTTACAACATGCATATGATTTTTAATTACGTTTATTCTTTGAATGTTAAAATGTCATGGCCAATTTCTAAATTATTGCATCCTAAAAATGTTTCATTAGTATCATAAAAGTATGAAATGTATATGTAAAATAGGTTAAATGTTACTATATAAAGCAATTAGAAAACTTACATTTTTCACATATATACTTGTGTGGGTGTGTGTGTGTGATGTTTTAATGAACAACTCTTTACAGAAATTATTTTTCTAGTATTTTAGGTTTATACAAAAATACATCAGAAGGAGAATAAAAATGTGAAAACATATGAATATTTTGGTAAGTTTGAAGACATATGGACCAATTTATAGAACCTCTTATACAGGGTTGGAATTCTAATTTTATCTTATTCACAATGTATTATTTCAGGGGTTTAATTTAATACTCAGAAAAACTTGCCTGTGATATCTTTAAGTATTGATGCAAGTAAGCATTTTCAGTTTTAAAATATTTCTTTATATTTGTGATTTCTCCACCTCTGTTCTTTAATACTGATATATTTATTTGTCTTAACTCTTTATATAATTGTAGTATTATTTTCTGCACACATATTTTCTAGGTTGCATTGTAATAAAATTACTTTTTTCACTCAAAATAATAATAATATGTATATTACATGTTCATTTAGATATTTTTTCTTCCATTTCCAACTTGCAGTATATTTCTCTTCATCTTGATTTAGAAAACTCTATTGTTAGTCAGGAATTTGATGTTTTACATTAAATTAATCAAATTGATCTTATTTTAAATAGAATTGTTTAAACATATATGTTTTTCTCAAATTACTACTATACTACACCAATGTGTTTGTTTAATAACACTTCATTTTTCACTGACTTCTGATATAAACTTAATTATATGAATTACTAAATTCCTGTGAGTTCTCAATCAATTCCAGATGTCACATTTTATAGAAAGCCTTTTCTAATATTCCAAGGCTTTCTTCGAGTGCCTATCTATGTGGTTATACTCATACATAGTTGTAAGAATCACTGTCACAAAGTAAACAATTTACATAAAATCAATGAATTAATTTATGAAGTCGACTTATAACCCATCTACTCTCTTCCATTGAAGTTTTCTTCACTGCAAAATATGTGATTATTTTTGTAAACATTCCATACATACTTCAGAAGACAGTACAGTCTACATCTACTATCTCTGGAATTTTAATTGATTATAACTTGTCAAAATTAACTTCTTTTCTAACATAACCATACATTAAATATTATAATTCTTTCAGTCCTCTGACAATTTTTCCTCAAATTTAATATTTAGTTTTTATAGTGATTTTTGACATATAAATATTTAGCAATTGTAACAAAGAAGGCTGTGCTCACTAGTATCAGTTTTCTCCTTTTCTTCCTAAGCCAATGATGAACTACATTCCCCGTCTGTTCTTGCTTTTGGTGAGGCCAGATGACCAGACTCTGGCCAATGAAATGCAGAAGGAATTGATCTATGCCAGCTTAGGATGTATCTCTGAAATTTCTCTCGTAATTTTTCACAGTTTCTCTTCACTGTGCATTGTCTGTATCCTGAAAATTCAGTAGAGGATGGCAAGACTCTAGAAGATAACAGAGCAACTAAATGGTAGAAAAAGCCTTCCCAGAATAAAGAACACCTAGTACCTTGGAGTGCATCCTGGCATTGATGTGCAACATTAAGGAGGTTTATTGTGTTAAACCACTGAAATGGTTTGTTACGGCAGGTGACTTATGAATAATGCAGGACACCTCTTTTCTTACTATGATGGAATATTTTAGTAAAATAAAAGATCCTCTATTCTGCTTAATGCTTTATATTTTACATTCTTTATTGTTTCTATATTTTCTAATAATCTATTTGCTTTCACCCACCCATCTTACCACAAAAAGCATTTGAGGCAATTGTTGTTATTTGTGCTCTGCTGAGGAAAGTTTGACTCATAAAATTTTTCTTAGGTTTTACATTTTTAACTTCTTAATGTTTCTAATATGTTTCCTTTATATGTTTCTTTCTAAATATTTATAAGTTATTTTTTCTTTATTTTTGTGAGCCAAGCAATTTTTTTCAAGTAATATCTAAGTATGGATTTTCTTTCAGAACTTTTTTCCAGATCATAATAAGCCTTTGAGTAGTCTTAGTACTTGAAAAACTTTAATACATTTTCTATTATTTCATTTATTATATTAGTTCTGTTTCCTTCTTTGAGAAGACTCATTATTTGTAGGTTAGATTTCTATGGTTATCGTCATTTATATAATCCTTTTCAATTAGTTCTCTTCTTCATGATTTTCTGTATTATGTGAATACCTGTTACTTGTCTTTTCCACAAATTATTCATGGGTTGCATTCTTAAAGTCTACTCTATATTGCTTTTATTACTTATTTTATTTAATTGTACTTTTTTCCATGTTTTGTTATTTTAAGTAGTCCTCTCTTGCTTAATATAGCCATTTTACTGTCTTATTTATTTTAAAAATCAAAGCAGATATTATTTTTAAAGTATTATATATCACGAATAAATTTGCATTAAGGAAACTCTCCATTGAGTCCTGATGATATTCTTTCTTTTCATTTATTCATGCATGGAAGACAAGCTCTTCAGATTTAATGTTGTAATACCAAAAGAAACTACGGAGTGATCTCAGATTGTTCACAGGTCCATTATACTTTGCTCAGAAGGAATCAATAGTCTCTGTGAAATGTGAAACCAGAAGACAAATGAAGAAGTTTATAGAGGAAACGCTATTCTGCACAATGCTTATCAAATTTACAAGTTATATCAGCCATTTCAAAATCCTTCTTGGTATGTAATTCCATTTCAATCTTCCAGGCATTTAAAAGAGGTACATTTAATTTCAATTGAAAAAAAAATTCTTTGTCTTAGGTCTTGGCAAACATACCAAGAAGACAAAGGGAGAGTTAACACAAATGCATTTTCAATATTGGTAAGTTACTTGAAATTTCAGTATAAAGGAAAGTACAACTAATGACCTGATAATTTGGTACCTGGGTTAAGAACTTTCTATTTTATACCTAAAAATCACTTCCCTGTTGATTCAGTGACTTCATTAGTATTTTTTTTTTTTTTTGTAATAGAAGACCCATCTCCATCTTACCTGGAATTCATTTATAATCATAATATATTCGGTGAAGTGGTGATCAGATTAATTTTTCAGGGTTGATTTACATGAGAGGGTTGGGGTGAAGAAAAAGGGAGCAGTTAGTATGGACAACCTGAGAGAGAAAATGCAACTTGTGAGATCAACCAACTATATGATGTAGGTTCTTCTGGTCTGTGCTGGGGAACTAATGTCTAAATATTATCAAAAGACACTTCATGTACAATTTAGGAGGGATTTTAGGAAATCAGTGAAAACAAGCAGTCATGCTTTCAAGCTTAGGTGACAAGTGTAGTTCAGAGTAGGAAGAGCAGTCTCTTGACTTTCATGGGAAGTATATTAGATGAGTCATATAAAAGTAATCTTCCATTGTCCCCTTTTTGGTTTCTGTGCTATTGTTACCATACATTTTACTTCTCAATATATGCTGAAAATCCCAAACCTGAATGGTTGTACTAGTGAATTCTTGCATTGCTATAAAGAAATACCTGAGACTCAGTAATTTATAAAGAAAAGAGGTTTCATTGGCTCACAGTTTCACGGGCTATACAGGAAGCATGATGCTTTCATCTGCTCAGCTTCTGGGCAGGCTTCAGGAAGTTTACAATCACAGTGGAAGACAAAGGGGGAGCCAGCATGTATTACAGGACAGGAGCAAGAGAGTGAAGGGGGAGGTGCTACACACTTTTAAACAATCAGCTCTCACAAGAATTCACTCGCAATCATGAGAACAGCACCAAGGGAATGGTGCTAAACCATTCATGAGAAATCCACCCCCAAGATCCAATCACCTCCCACCAGGTCCCACCTCCAACACTGGGAATTACGATTCAACAGAAGATTTGGTGGGGACACAGATCCAAACCATATCATTCTGCTCTGGCTCCCTAATCTCATGTCATTCTCACATTGCAAAATACAATTGTGCCTTACCAATAGTCCCCTAAAGTCTTAACTCACTCCAATATTAACTCAAAAGTCCAAAGTCCAAAGTCCAAATTCTCATCTGAGATAAGGCAAGTCACTGTCACCTATGAGCCTGTAAATAAAAAACAAGCTAGTTACACCCAGGATACAAGAGGGTTATAAGCATTGGGTAAATACTCCCATTCCAAAAGGCAGAAATTGGCCAAAAGAGAGGAGCTACAGGCCCCATGCAAGTTCAAAACCAAACAGAAAAATCATTAAATCTTAAGGTTCCAGAATAATCTTCCTTGACTCCATGTCCATGTCCAACATCCAGGACACACTAGTGTGAGAAGTGGAGTCCCAAAGCCTTGGGTAGCTCCACTCCTATGGCTTTGCAGGGTTCAGCCTCCAGGGTGGCTCTCATGAGCTGGCATTGAGTATCTGTGTTTTTTTCCAGACACACAATGCAAGCTGTCAGTGGATCTAACATTCTGGGATCTGTAGGATGGTGGCCCCCTTCTTCACAGCTCAACTAGGCAGTGCCCCAGGGGGGACTCTGTGTGGGGGCTCCAAACTCACATTTTCCTTCCAAGCTGCTCAAGTAGAGATCTCCATGAGGGCTCTGCCTCTGCAGTAGGCTTCTGCTTGGCCACCCAGGCTTTCCATACATCCTCTGAAATCTAGGCACAGGCTTCTAAGCCTCAGCTCTTGCATTCTTTGAAACTGCAGGCTTAACACCACCTGGAAGTCACCAAGGTTTACAGCTTTTGCCCTCCAGGAGAGCAGCCTGAGCTGTACCTGAGCCCCTTTGAGCCATGGCTGGAGCTGGAGTGGCTGAAATGCAAAGAGCAGTGTCCTGAGGTTGAGCAAGGCAGCAGGGCCCTGGACCTGGCCCACAAAGAAACCACTCAGTCTTCCTACAACTCTGGAACTGTGATGGGAAGAGCTGCCATGAAGGCCTCTGAAATGTCTTCAAGGCTTTTTCTCCATTGTCTTTGCTATTAGCACTTACCTTCTTCTTAGTTATGCAAATTTCTGCAGGGGATTTCCCCCACTAAAAATGGGCTTTTTTTTTTTTTTCTACCACATAGTCAGGCTGGAAACTTTCCCAGCTTTTTTTTCTCTGCTGCTTCTCTAAATGTAAGTTCCAGCTTTAGATCACTTCTTTGCTCAGACATATGAGCATAGGCTGTTAGAAGCAGCCAGGCCATTTCTTGAATGTTTTGTTGCTTAGAAATTTCAGAATTTCACAGATCCCTAGGGCAGGGGCACAATGCAGCCAAATTCTTTGCTAAGGCATGAGAAAAGTGACCTTTGTTCCAGTTCCCAAGGGGTTTCTCATTTCCATCTAAGACCTCCTCAACCTGGCCTTCACTGTCCATATCACTATCTACATTTTGGTTACAACAATTTAAGTCTCTAAGCATTCCAAAAGTTCCCTCATCTTTCTGTCTTCTTCTGAGCCCTATAAACTCTTCCAACCTCCGCTGTTGCCAAGTTCCAAAGCCGCTTCCACATTTCAAGTATTTTTATAGCAATGCCACCCTCCTTAGTACCAATTTTCTGTATTAATCCATTATCATGTTGCTACAAAGAAATACCTGAGAATGTGTAATTTATAAAGAAAAGAGGTTTAATTGGATTATGGCTCTGCAGATTGTACAGGAAGCATGATGCTGGCATCTGCTTGGTTTCTGGAGAGGCCTCAGGAAGCTTACTATTTTGGCAGAAGATAAAGGGAAAGCAGACACGTCTTATGGCCAAAGCAGGAGAAACAGAGAGTAGGGGGAGGTGCCACACACTTTTAAACAAACAAGTTCCATAAGAATTCATTCACTAGTCACAAGAACAGCACCAAGGGGATGGTGCCAACCATTCATGAGAAATCCACCCCCAAGATCCAATCACCTCCCACCAGATCCCACCTCCAACACTGGAGATCACAATTCAACAGAAGATTTGGTGGGAACACAGATCCAAATCATATCGATGGTCAATTATCTTAAGAGACATTTAAAAAGAAGAAAAATATATTTTATATTTACCCTCATATTTACCATTACACTGCTCTTTATTCTTTCTTTATATTCATAGTGTCTCTTTTTATAGCATCTACATGATGACATACATACTCAGTTTCTTCCCTATGTCCTTGTATTTATGAACTATAGTTATAAGAGATTTATGTCTGTTTCTATGAATTCTATAACATTTCCATTTTCACTACATCATTATTGGTTGAATTTTCTCTTTATTGTGGGTTGTACTTTCCTATTTCTTGGTATCCTTAATAATTTTTATTGAATACTAACCATTTTTAATATTGCCTTTCTAAGTGCTGGATATTTTTGCATTTCTAGAAATATTCTTGAGTTTTGTACTGAAATGCAGTTAAATTAGTTAGAAACAACATGAGCCACTTGAGTTTTGCTTTTAAACTTTTATGTGCAAGATCAAATCAGTCTTTAGTCTAAAACTAATTTTGTCTGAATCCTGATACAATATCCCTGTGAGTACTTTGCCCAATGTCCAGTGAATTATAAGGTTTTCCACTCTGGCTGATGGCAATGCAAATTTCCTGCCTTTTATGAGTTATTTGGGATTGTTTGTTCTTTTTCTTCCACCTCAGCCTTAGGTAGTTTTCTCACCTGCATGCACTGATCAATACTCAGATGAAGACTTAAGGGTAATTGCCTTGCAGAACTCTGGAATTCTCTGGGGATCTCTCACTTCTTTCCTAATTTGTCCTGTGAATTCTAGCTTCTGTGACCACCCTAAATTCCCAGCTCTAGCTTCTCAACTCAGGAGATAATCTGAACTCCATCTTGGTTGTCCCTTGCTGCACTGTGTCCTTGAATCCTTTTCTAGGCACTAAGCTGGGGCAATTTTAGGACTTGCTTCAATTGATCTCAGTGAAAATTGTCTTATATTGTTCAATGTCTGAAACCGTTGTTTTATGGATATTGTTTGGTTTTTAATGGTTTCAGGAAGGAAACTGTTTCTAGTCCTTATTGTTGTTTGTTGCCCAGAAACAGAATTCTTCTAATATATTTTAATGCTGTATTTTCTCTATCAATTTGAAGTGTTTTAGCATATTCTTATACATATATTGCTTAATTTCTTGACTCCTTTGTCTATTCATTGCAGTGCCAGTATTATATTAATTTTTGTGACTAGAATTTCATATATCTATGTGTTGGGTTTTACCTTCTATCACTTGTATCATGTAGTCATTTCTTTCATTTTCATAATTTTCTGATTGTATTTTTATTCTTATGAACTTCACAATTTTTTTTAAATACCTTCAGGCAACACTGTGTGCTTTTTAATTGAAGTTGCATTGAATATATAGATTGACTTTGAGATACTTGATATCTCTATAGTATTTTTCTTCACTGTTATAACATTGTATTCCTTCAAAAGTAAGACATATCTGTATTATTCTCTATCATCCTATACTGTCCCTTACATAGCATTACATGCTTTTCTTCATATAGATTCTGAATATTTATTGTGAGGTTTTAAATATTATACAGTGTTTATTGTTGTTTTCAGTTGTCTGTTTTCCCCAATGATTCACCTTTATTTTTAGAATTTACATAGGTAAAGGTTTTGCATTTGACACTTTAGTGACCCTACTAAATTTTAACTGGCCATACAACGCTATTATCTAATTTTCCTTACTTTATTTTCTTGGACTTATAAATTATCCTTTTTTTAAGTTCTCTTTCTAGCATATAAAACTTAGATTTAATTCTCAGGTTCACTGCTTCAAGTAGCCCTCCAAAATGATATTATAATGTGCCATAAATAGTATGCAAGTTTGTCTGGTTTCTGATTTTCTTAGAAATTCTGCCGTTTCATCAAGCATGCTGCTAAATTTTGTTTTCTGATATATATTTGTTCATTTTCATGTTAAGAAAATATCCATTTATTTCTATATATGTAGGGGAAAAGACCTGCACTCAAGATGAAACTAGTTGTTAAAAGCCAAAAAGTCAACTTGAAAAAGCACCGGTTCAATAAATTATTTTTGACTACAACTATTTTTGCATAGTGAAATTTTTCACTGAAGCTGGATATAAAATAGGTAAAAATTTATTGGCCTTAGGGAGGAAAAAGAAAAAAGACATGGTTAACCAAGTTTTAGGTTCCCATCTCTCCCCTACTTTGTGGTCTCAGGGACACATATGTACTGTCTGGGGCTCCTCCATGCACACTGAAACTTGACAGTGATTACCAAACCGGGCTGTGGATAAGCATCTCTAGAAAATGTCTTTGTAATGCAGAGTCCCAGGGTTGACTTCCCTGAGCTACTGATTCTGCAACTCTGGGAAAGAGAATGGGATTCCATTTTTAAAATGTTCTCTAAGGAATACTGGAATTCGGATTGTTTTGAATTATTGCTCTGAATCATGTAAGGTTCATTCTTTATTGTATGCTCAGGTCTGTAGCATAATGCTATCCTGCAATCATTGAGAATATGAACATAAATATAAGCACATCATCCTAAAGCATATGCTCTAAGCGTATGTTTTGAATGCTAAATAAATATAAATATGAAATAAAATCATCTACATTCAGGTGGTCTACTATGCCATTTCTTTTTTTAGCATATCAAGAGAAAAAGTGATGTATAATTTGGTCAGTACTAATTTTAAAACCAAGATCTCTACAGAAAATGTTAGGAAATTAAAAGAAATTAAGTTGTTTTTAAAATCTTGACTCAGTGTGTTCTAGAGCGCAATGATTCATTGTGGTTAAGCACATCTATCTGTTATTAAAGAGAGAACTGACAGTAATGACACTATTATTCAAATGCATTGTGATGATAAAAGTATTCATGTTGCGTAACTTTCGAACCAGTGTGTACATATTAATGATCAATTTATTTTGCCGCAGGGAACAAATAAATATTTTTTTTACTTTAGGATGGGCTATAACAGGCCTTGTAACTAAGTCACAAAAGTGTTGTTGCAAGTCAACCTAATTAAGAGTCATCAAAGGAACTTTATTTTCTATGATATTTGTAAGATAGAAAAGAATGGGAAGAAATGTATCTATGAAAGCTTCATTTAAAATAATAAAAATGAGGCTTAAAGTACATTGCAAGAGTCAAATAGGTTACCCACAGTCACTCAACAGGAAAGCGAGACCACAACAAAGACTAGATTTAAAAATATATTGAAATGGAAAATCAATAAACCTTTTTAATTTCCACTGGTTGCAGAAACTAGAATTTTTCACAAGCTTTATTTTTATAAGAACCTCTATGCCTCATAGTCCTTTTCTATATTTCCACACTTTTTGATGCAAAAGATTATTATAGTATCCAAATTCGGTATCCCACTATTAATATCATATAGAATTGTCATGATAAAATTCAAACTTTCTTTTTTGTTTGTGACATATAGCAATGGAACATTTTGTTGCTAAAAAAAAAAAAGAAACTTACTTTTCTGAATTTTTCCAAAAAATGTATTCTAGTAAATGTGAATTTTTCTTATATGTCTTTACTCACTCAAGGAACAAATATTTAATGAGTGCTCTACAATATACTTAAAAATATTCCTCACCTAATTTTAGAAACTTTCTTCCAGAAGCTTTTCATGAGGAGTAACACTTATTTGTCTATTAATTTGTATCTCACTAGAGACTGTGTATCAGTTGTACAACTAGCAATAGATCTAGAAAAAAGAGAAACACAAAACTCACATGTTCATTATTAGTTTCTCTCCTGTACATACGTTCTTTTCACAGAACATACTTTCCAGAGCAAGTTGTTATGTTAACTTAAATAATCTAAAATTAATTTTTAAAATATATTGTAAATGAATGTTATAGTTTTTAGATATGTATGCCTTTTGTAAAATAAAAAACAGAAATTATTCCCATATCTATCCAAAATGGAAAGATAATTTGTACAGATAATCAAGAAAACTTTAATTTCAGGTTAACTTTTCAACTAACTGAAATACAAAATCTGGTATATTTTCAGGATCTTTCAGACGACAACCAAAGTAACACATGTTAAAATAGCAAAACTTTGCTCATGAAAACAGCCTGAATTTTCAAGGGACTAAAATAAAATTGTAGCCATTTATAGACACTATTTATTAAGAGTCATGAGGGAATTGAGCAAGGCCCAAGAAAGAAAGCAGGTTAGGCAACAGTTCTCATAAAAATCTCTGCTTTGATTCAGTGACACATAACTCAATTATTATACATGATAAATTAAAAGAACTTTTTATTTTTATTACTTACACAATAGAAAAAAACAGATCAGGACTTGATATTTTGTTAAGGAAACAATGATATGTAAGTAAGCCTCCATTAACCATCACTTTACCCAAAGTCTTCAAAAAAGTATTTAATGATTTCTAAATTATCATTCAATTCAATTCAATCATATCATTCACTTATCTGATACGATATCAGATCTGACTTCATGTATTGTATAAAGTTTGGTGTCAATTTTAGAAGGTAAAACATTTGCAATTTGAAAACTAAACTTTTGAACTGGCTAAATGACCACCTATACATATTCTGTGGCAAATATATTTGTGTGGATATTCTGTAACTTCTTATGTCTTGATTTTTTACTCTAGCATTTTCTTGCAGTTCACAGCCCTGATCTTAAGTTGTGGGAATATAGACATTGGGTACACATTAGCTATTTAGCATGAAACTGATGACATAGCAAGTAAAGCCCATTAGAAAGAAAAGTGGTTGCTGAACTGAGATGCAGATTTAACTGATACTGTAAATTGTTTTTAGTTACAGCAAAGTTGTATGTTTTTATTTTATCTATGGCATTTACTTTCAACCAAAATAAGGAAAAGTAATACACAAAAGTAAATAATTGATAATAACAACAACATTATCTACGAGCCTTAAAATTGTTGAAGGAAAAATAGCTCAAATGATTCTTAATGCCTTTCAGGCACATCTGAATCAAATAAGGTAATTATTCCTTAAAATGCTTACACAAAGTCTGATTTGCATGCTAGTAATTGCTGTGCCTTGTGGCATCTAGCAATTGACACAGCAATGATTTTAATTATTGTAATTTCATCAGTATAAATACTTCAAAGTTATGCAAATACTATCTCATAATCCACATAGACAGCTCAGAGTATTTGATTTACTAGTCTTGTAAGTCTCTTTGTCTATGCAGTTTACTCTCAGATGTGACTCTGCATTGCAATCGAAGCCTTTCACTTACATCAAAGCTCTAAATCATAACAAGATGAGCTAATTTTACAAAGACTGACACTTCAAACATTAAGTTGCAAATACAATTATAAGATGAAATATAAAAAGGACTTTGCTTGGATATCATGAGGCACAGATACCTGCAGTTAATCACGTCTAATGTTTTCTATGACATGAGAAAGTAGAGATACAACATGAAGAAATGCCTTTGAATGAATAGAAACAGAAAAGACCCTCCCTGTTACATGATTAATTTAAATGCTACAATAGTAAAATTTTTTGTTATGCAATAAATTGTCATCAGTATTATAGTCACTCATACCCTCAGCTAATAGAGGATACTGAGCTACAAATAAGACTTCCCTCATAATATACTGGCCCACTGTTAGTAAATCTTAGACTGTGACTCTTGAATTCTCAGGGAGTGGAAACTCTTGCAATTGAATATAACTACCTGTTAGGAAACTGTTTTCTCAGAAATGCTATTATTGTGAGAATTCATCTTATTATAGTCTTGGCTAAAGCCAAAAACAATTTACAGAAAAAGAAATACATAAGGAAATGTTTAAGAATATGTTGAAACGCACTTCTAATCTTATGCAATCAAATGGAAACAAAATATGGATAGATATGATTTTAAATTCATTATAGTTGATGAAATTTTATTCTCATATTAAAAAATGTATTCAACTTAATTGGCACTAATAATTACTTTTTTCAATCTACTCACATTACTAGAATTACATTAGGTTGCAGGTAGAAGAAAAACAACAAAAGATAATGGCAAGATAAAATTTTCAACAGAAAGTAGTGAGTGAAAGCACATCAGCAATTTACCATAGGCGGACAAGGGAAAACTTGATTCTCTTTCTATGAACCGATACCTGGTGTCAGGTTCTCTATTATTAAGTCATTTTCCTATCAGCCTTAGTGGAAAGAGAATTTGGCACTTTTTTGCTCTTCTTAGAAAATTCTGTCTTGTGGCCGGGCGCAGTGGCTCGTGCCTGTAATCCCAGCACTTTGGGAGGCCAAGGCAGGCGGATCATGAGGTCAGGAATTTGAGACCTGCCTGGCCAACATGGTGACACCCTGTCTTTACTAAAGATACAAAAAATTAGCTGGGCATGGTGGCGCATGCCTGTAATCCCAGCTACTTGGGAGGCTGAGGCAGGACAATCGCTTGAACCCAGGAGGCAGAACTTGTAGTAAGCTGAGATCGCGCCACTGTACTCCAGCCTGGGTGACAGGGCAAGACTCCGTCTCAAAAAAAAAAATTCCATCTTATACGTTATTATGTCAGAAAAATTCTAAGATGACACCCAATGAGATATGGCCTTTTCAGTCTCTTCCCCTTAAGTGTGGGTAGAATTTTGTGACTTGCTTCTAGCCAATAGAATATGGCAAAGGTGATGGGATATTCATTACCATGATTGTGTTATAAGGCTTTTTCTTAGCAGACTCAAGGGGCCATTCTTTTAGACTTTGAGTGAGCTGCCATGCCGTGAGAGGACTTGTGAGAAGACCACCTTGCAAAAAATTGTGGGTGGCCTCTAGTCATTGAGACCATCTGCTGACAGCCAGCAAGGAAAAAGGGATTTCAGTCTTACAACTGAAAGAAACCAATTTTTATCAACAACCACATGAGCTTGAAAGACAACCTTAGGCTTCAGAAAGACGCACAATGGACTTGACACATCAATTGCAGATATGGAGATCCTGAGCAGAGGACCCAGATTTGTTGTATTCAAACACCTGATCCATGGAAACTGTGAGAAAAGAAATTCATGTTGCTTTACATTTCTTAGTTTGTGATACTTTATTGCACAGCAATGGAAAACAAATACAGTGATATAATTGAAATGTGACTGGTTGGATGATGAGCAATGTGTTTATGTATGTGCACCTGCATGTGTTTATGTGAAACATTGCTGAGCTATCTCATGGCAACATGTATCTTTCTCAATGTGCAGTTGGCCTCATTGGTGGCTTGTATGCATGCCATTGCATGTGTATCCAAGTCACTGATATGATTACAAATTCCCTGATGCAAAAATAAATATTAGACAAATGAGTTTAGAGAGGACCTAAGCTAGAAGTTCTACTGATGCTATATTACAACTCACTTTTCTTCTTTTCATTCTTTTTCTTTTAACTAGATAATAGTCATGAACTATGTTTTCTAACTGCAGAACAAAGTGGTATTAAAGAGTTTGTTTAAAACTCTTTTAAAAATTATATAGTATATGATAGTAGACATAATACACACAGAGGCATATGTAGAATAAGTTAAATGCAAGACTATGTACTTTCAAGTTTTTGACTTTCGACGTCTTATTAAAATACTCTGATGCCATCTTCATCTAATTAGACTTGGCTTATAAAACAATAAATACAATACATAATAATAAATACAATACATAATAGTAAAAACAATAAATAATATAAGTAGAGTGGCTGGCACTTGATAGATATTATGATAATGAAGATAGAAAATATAAATGACTTTTAAATTAAAGGCATTGAAGCAGTTTCACATTCTACAAGTATTTATATATAAGAAGGTCTATGGTCTAAATCTTTGTGTTGTCCTCTTCACCCCTACACAAATTCCTGAATCCGAACCCTCAAGGTGATGATGTTAGAAGGGGAGGCCTTTGGGAGGAGATTATACCTTGAATGTGGAGCATTCATGATTAGAATGTGGAGCATTCATGATTAGAATGAGTGCCCTCATAAAAGAAATCAAAGACAGCTACCTAGCCCTTCCACCAAGTGGGGTTTCAGAGAGAAGACAGGCCTTCACTAGACACAAAATCCACCTTGATCTTGGACTTCTCAGCCTCCAGAACTGTGAAAAATAAATTTCTGTTTATAAGCCACCCAGTTTATGATTTCTTGTTGTGGCAGCCTGAACTTAGACAAGAGTGGAAAAGCAATGAATTATGAATAAACTTAGTGAACCTGAATATTTTAGTCTCAATTTCTTTCTAGCCATATAACCTTGAGAATATGAAACTTCTGGAAGTCCTTATCTGTAAATGGGAGGAAGAATATCTGCTTTACCTAGCACAATTTTGATGTAAATTGCAAAAAAAAAGATGATATGTGTGAAACTTTATTATGATTCTGTATAAATGTGAGGCATTGGAATTACTTCACAGAGGCATGTATTTACATTTATTGAGAAATCCAATAAGTATTTCATGAGAATTTAGTAGGGAATTTACTAAGGACTATCTTAATTTGTAACCGATTTGCACATTCAAATATAAATTTTACTTCAAAGATATCTAAGAAAAAATCCTCAAAAATTTGACATTTGACAAAAAGAGGTGTCAACATCATATGTTTCAACCTCACAAATACTGGGAAAAATACTGCAAATTCATCGTGAACAGGGAACAGGAAAAACAAAGACTTAAAAGGCAAGAGGAACACCAGAAAACAGACAGCATCATGAATAGCTAAATACATTCTATGCAACTAACAATAAAACACAGAAAGATAACATCAGCAAGCCACCTTGCATGGTTGTCAAATGACAAGAGAAACATAACAATAGAATCACATGTGAAACATTGAAAGCACTAAAAATGCAGAATTAATTTTGCACTACCTATTTGCAGGAGTATGATTTCCCCAAGGTCTCCTCAGCCATGTTTTTGTTTACTGGACACACATCAAACCTCTAATCCTTAGCAATGGAAATTGAATATTTCAGATATACTCACCATAGAAAATTCTAACTATCCACACGAACCACTTTCAAGCCTCTAGTCTTTCTTTTGCCATATGTTTTACATTATATAAATATTTATGCTCTTTACAAATATACTAAGTATCTCCTTTATCTTCTTTGTATCATGTTAAAAAAAATAGTTCTTTGTGATTTGAAAGAGAGGAGATTGGATCATAGCCAGGAAGAAGTGGCAAAAGATCACAATGAATATTAGAGGAACTAAAGGGAGGAGACTCAGGAGATAGAAAATAAGAGAGACAAAGTGTGGAGAAATTAAAGAGTGAGAAAAATAGGCCCAGGAAAGAAGGAAAATATTGAGAAGTATGGTGGGGCTGAAGGAGAGTTGACATGGGAAAAAACAATAAGTAAAGTGATTTTTTAGGACAGCGTAGAGTCATCAGAGGGGACTGGAGCAGAGGTCAGGTAAAGCAGCTAAGAGAATGCTAAACTAGCTAATTTAACAGGAGAAATGGATCTTTAGATTTCACAGGTAAGGTGAAAATAATTTGTATATAAAGAATCAAGATTTAAGTCTAGAATAATAAAATCTCAGCATTGGAAGAGTATTTGGAAAGAACCAATGCCCAAATAATTTATGAGAAATTAGTGTATAACAAACAGATGAAAGGGTAGATTATAAAGAGAGAGTTTTTTTTTTTCTTTCCCCCATCTAGAGAACAGATAAGTGCTGATTCCTAAATAATCAGAAGGTAATCATGGCATCCTATGGGCAAATAGCACCTGAAAAGTTAGAAGTTAATTGATTTCTTTTGAGTCTATCTGGGTATCAAATTAAATATAATTTTGGTGGCATTATTTTTTAGTTCCTGATAATAATACTAGTACCTAATATTTACATAGAGCTTCATGTTTCACAAAGCAAAGAGGATAAGAAAGAACCAACACTTATTGAATCCCCGATTTTTACCAAACAGCATACATAGTCTGTCTTTGTATCTCTTGCTTACGAAATAAGAAAACTGGTTCAGAAGGTAATGTCCCCAGTATCATGTAGGTTGTAGCAAAATTGAACCAGAAATTAAACTTGGACATATGTTTTACCCTTCCATACTAGAGAGGCAGATAAGCAGGAAAATAGTAAAAACAAAAGAGAGAGAGAGGGAGAAAAAATAACAACAAAGAAAGGTACACCTTTCAGTGTCCATTGCTGGACAGCAGCTATGTTCATCACCACATACGACCTCTGGGAATTAGGCCAGGATTGATGTTACACTTAATACAGAGAAGAAATTTGGATCAAAGAGGTAAAGCAACTAGTTCAAGTTTACATTTAGTAAGGGGGCTGCATTCACTTTTTTTTTTCTTTTTTTAATCTGGAAACGAGTCAATTGTGGATCTGCCACATCCTAATTGGGCAACTATAGGCAGGTCACACATCCTGTTCCAGTCTCTACTGTTTTCATCAATGTTGGATAATAAATGCCTACTTTACAAGATGTTGTAAAGATTCAGATGCTATAAGTAAAGTATCCAGCATGCAGATACTCACAATAAATAGTTAATATACTTGGTTAGAGGTTAGGTAGACTAGAAGATGCTAAATTGGAAACGGGACAGACCATGTGTAAGAAAACTTATATTGATCTATCCGGGGTCACCAACCAATAGAAAGAAAAATAAAAGTTAAGTGTTCTAAGTCAATTGTTTGTCTAAGTAACAGACAAACTTTTAAAATATCATCATCATCAATGAAAATATTAACTATATTAACTATATGTTGTAAACTTTAGTTGGTATTTTCAGGAAGAAATAATTCCTACTCATGGTTGCTAATAATAAGGGAGAAAGTATATTCAATAAAACTATACATAGTTTATATTTCAGATATGTGATATCCATTTACAGACAAAGTAAAGGGAGAAAAGAAAGATAAACAAGTAAGAAACTAGTGGAGGAAAAAACTATATAAATATATTAATCAATGTAAAGCAAATGTATAATACAACTTCTATACTAATATTTTGGGGAGGTAGGGGCCAGGCATTATAGTAAGTAAACAATTCCACAGTTGTTTTTGTTTTTTGATGTACAAAATCCTTATATAAAGAATATGTTTATGTTCATTCCTGAAATTCAATCTTATCCTTTCTTCATCAATGTAAATACATACTCAGACTTTTCTTTGGAAACATTTTTTAAAAGATATATTTTCAGAGGAAAAAGGCTGCATCTTATATCCTTCCATAATGTGGAAGGTATAAAAAGTTTATAAAGTCATGCTTGTAATACCTAAATAGAATACATTTTTTTCAATAAAATTTGCATTTTGCACCATTAGTTGATTTTTTTCTTGGCATTAAGCAATGCTGGCAGACAATCTAAACCATTAGCATTCATTCATTTGTTAATCAATTAAATCATTAGTCAGAGGGAATTAACTGGAGAGCTTAAGGTTCCCTCCCTTCTAGAGGCCATATTTTTTTCAAGAGTGTTAGGGAGCCATAGACTTTTAATGAATTCACTTCCATTGCTATGGTGACTGCTCCAAAAGGCAACAATAACCTTAAGTAATGATTGGCAGTGCGACCTCTATGTTTGCATTTTCACACTGTTGCGGGCAAGATCAGGGAACTTTAATGATCATTGACTATGACTTGTCCAAAGATAAGAGCTGTTAGGCACTGTAGTTTGACATCTCTCACAGTCTTTCACAATCTAGTTCTTCTACATTTTGAAAGGTAAGTTATGGTATATGGAGGCATGTCAGCCAAATGTGTCAAATAAGAATATGATTCTGATTTGTGTATATTTACAACTCTTGCCCTTTAACACTCTTCAAAATGCTCCCCCCAAAAAATCAATTTCAATGTTGTAGCAATTGAAGTGCTTTACAAATTATCATAAGCAGATCATAACACAAATCACTATGCACTTTACAAACTGTTTCTGGAATGACTATTCTTAGAGTCATGCCTGTAAATACCTAAGTAGAACACTTTTTTCAATCAAATTTGCATTTTGCACCATTCATTGATTTGTTTCTTGGCATTAGGCAACGCTGGCAGACAATCTAAACCATTAGCATCCATTCATTTGTTAATCAATTAAATCTATTTAATGCATTATTGATAGGTAGACAAAGTACCTTTATAGTCCTAAGCAAAGCAAATTATACATATATATTATATATATAAAAAAATCTCTTTTGAAAATATAGAACCTAGCAAAAATTATGTAAAGGGAATTTGTGACAATTAAACGCATATATATTCATAATTCAGCTATCTGGTAAAGACTAAACTATTAATCATATTTCAATAATTTTTAAAAAACAAAGATTAAGAGCTACCAATAAATGGCAATGCATCATCTAATCCACACAACAAAATGGGTGATATTTACATTTTTATTAACAAATAGTAAAGCTGAGGGGCAGAAAGTGTAAATAGTATGCCAACGTAGGCTCAGCCGGTAAGTGCCAGGGTAAATATTCTGACTCAGGCAGTATGACCCCAAGCTTTTAACCACTATGCTTCAGTACAGAATACAAATCTTATTACAGTAATTCAGCTCTATCCATGGTGCTCCAAGAACTAAGAGAAAGAGGTAAACTTTTACCAGATACCAAATCAGGCACCATTTTAATGGTATATTTATGATTTTCATACAAGTAAATATTAGTGTTATATTATTAAAAATTATCCTTAACCAGAGATTTTAGGCCACATTTTTCCATGCAAAAGAGAGTTTCCTCTATAGGAACTACTGTTTAAAATTTCTTATCTCAGCCAGGCACAGTGGCTCACGCCTGTAATCCCAGCATTTTGGGAGGCCAAGGCAGGTGGATCTCTTGAGGTCAGGAGTTCGAGACCAGCCTGACCAACATGGTGAAACTCCATCTCTACTAAAAATACAAAAAAAAAAAATTAGCTGGGAGTGGTGGTGCACACCTGTAACCCCAGCTACTTGGGAGGCTGAGGCAGGAGAACTGCTTGAACCTGGGAGGTGGAGGTTGCAATGAGCTGAGATCGTGCCACTGCACCCCAGCACGGGCAGCAAGAGCAAAATTCCATCTTAAAAAAAAATTATCTCATATACTTTTTTCAGCCCCTCCAAAAGTTATTCCAGAATCTTACTAGTTTGAATTGATGGTTCCTTGCTTCTCTGAAACTTATTTTCTTACACATAAAATAAATTATGTTATTAGACTCAGTTTTCAAACTAAATGATATTAAAAATATATAAGTATGTAATTATGGTGATAAGTACCTAATAAGTATTTGTCGAATTACATGCATTTCAGAGTTTTTGAATTTGGAGAAATATTGAGCATTTTCCCCAAAAGCCTAATATATCATCAAAATTTATTATAACATTGAATGTCTGTTCATATTTCTCTATTCCTTGTACTAGTTAAATATGGATCATATATAATTATTTTTTCTTTATCTGCCAATTAGATAATTTAGTTGTAATGTGTAGGAAAAAAAACACTTATACCTTAATTCAAATAAAATAAATACAAATCAACAGTCATTATTTTGGCATTAAAGGTAAAATTTAATTCCCAGGATTTAATGACCTATATAAAGAAGCCAAATAGTTCTTATTTTTATAATTATAAACTTTCCAATACACACCACAACTATATTGGGTAGAGTAGGATAATGGTATTTTAAGGAAGTACGTAGCTAAAGAAGTTAAAGATGAAAATTATGCAAAGAGGATATTTTCAGAAATGCATATTCTTTGGTTACTTCTTTTTGTTTTACAATATTAAATTCTCATAATTTACAAACAGACTAAATAAGGTAGCCTATCAAGAGTACAGCCCCATACCCTGAAACCATATGCTTGCCAATGATCTATGATGATTGGGAACAAATTCAATTTCATTGATTGTCAAATTGTCCTTTGTAATTGAGAACTTGGCTGATTTCCTTGCAAAAGAGTGAAAACATGAAGAGTTAGAAATCTTTCAGTAAAGCATAAATTCTATTTACAAAATAATAGGGTAGCTACATATTATTAGTGCTAAAGGAGTGTTAAAAATGTATTACAATCAATTGCATTTAACTTGTGTGGGAAATCAAACTTGGGGCTCACATCTGTAATCCCAGCACTTTCGGCAGCAGAGAAGGGCAAATCGCTTGAGCTCAGGAGTTCAAGACCAGCATGGGCAAAGTGGCAAAACCCACTCTCTACAAAAAAATACAAAAAAAAAAAAAAAAAAAATTAGCCAAACAAGAGAGGTTGAGGCTGCAGTGAGCCATGATCATGCCACTACACTGTAGGCTGGGAGACAAGAGTAAGAGACACTGCCTCAAAAACAAAGCAAAAAGAAGGAAACAAACTTCTTTTGCATGCAGTACAGATTTCCAAAGATTTATGTTCTGAAAACCATTATTTGCAAAATAAGTATTCTAAACAAAATAAGTATAATACTTATTTTGTGAGTGGAATAAAAGTTAAATTCTTTAACATGTAATATTAACATTTTAAAATCAACTTTTGAGAAGCAAATACTGTGTAAAAAATTGTCCCTTTTGAAGCTAACTTTCTGTGTGTATATCATGCAACAGTTTTCCAACTTTTGAAAACTACAGTTTAATAACCAAGGAAAAGTTTAATATTCACCAAAAACATACATACACAAATCAAATAAAAACATATGTATATTATTTACAATAGAATATCTATATTTCTCATAAACCCCCCTATAATTTGTAGCTTTCTCTTCAGGGAGGGCTCCAGTCATTCAACATTCTGAGGCAGTGAATGGCTCCACGGATGAGTAATGAGATAAAATACCTTTTCCATACAGATCATAGCCCTTCTGTCTGGTCTGTGTCACAAGTTACGAGGAGTCATCATTACCAGTTGATGGGTGTTTAATTGTCAATGAGAAATGGCTACTGGCATTGGTCCAATTCCTAATAGCAGTGTTCAGTGTTACAGAAATCACCATAGTGTGTTAGCTTTCTTATCTGCAAAGTGTACTGCTCGATACATTTAGACAAAACAAAAGGCTCATTCAGCCCTAAAGAGCTATATTCAGAAGGAAAATAAAAAATGCTTTCCCCAAATTATATAAGCATAAAAACTTCACCATTAAAATATGAAGAGGAAGAAGAAGGAAGGAAGGGAAGGAAGGAAGGAAGGAAGGAAGGAAGGAAGGAAGGAAGGAAGGAAGGAAGGAAGGAAGGAAGGAAGGAAGGAAGGGAGGGAAGGGAGGGAAGGAAGGGAAGAAAGGAAGGGAATGAAGGAAAGGAAGGGAAGGAAGGGAAAGAAGGGAAGGAGGGAAGGAAGGGAAGGAGAGAAGGGAGGGAAGGAAGGAAGGGAAGGAGAGAGGGAAGGAGAGGGGGAAGGAGAGAGGGAAGGAAGGGAAGGAGAGAGGGAAGGAGGGAAGGGAGGGAGGAGGGGAGGAAGGAAGGAAGGAAGGAAAGAAGGAAGGAAAGAAGGAAGGGAGGGAGGAATTTTACTGTGCAAAACAGTAAAACAATTGTCTCGAGTGTTTGTTGAAAAAATAGATTCAAAGCATCATCTTTGAATCACATTAAAAAATACATTGCTGGGGATTCTGTTGCAGATGTTTATTGAACCAAATTTTTAGGAAGAGTGATTTAGATGATGGAGAATTCTTGAAAGCTTTGAAGCAGGTGAATAATCTGTTTGCATCTGTGTTTGAGGAAGCTCATTCCAGCTACAGATGGTAGATTGAAAGTGAAAGCTATGACTACTGGCTTTTTCATTTTGTGTAGATAGCTTATTGACACTATTCTACATGATTTCATATGCAGATTATTTTGTAGCTATATAATACGTTTAAAAATATCAGACTTAAAATAATAGAATACTAACTAAAATGCCAAAACAATATCAAACAACACATTTGTGACAGCCTGGTTATTTGGCTCCATTGGTGAAATCAAGGTTATCTAGTAATGTAGAGTATTTTGTACAAAGTGATTGTTCAATTACTGTTATTGATTGTCTTGCAGGCATTTCTGAGAGGCATGCTACTGTAAACTAAAATAATAATACTTCTTTTCATTTAGCAAGATGGGATGACTGGGATTTAGCCATGGGCAGCATAAAGTACAAAATAAATTTCAGATATTTGATAAGTTGCTATTTTGTTTCTAGGGAATAACATGTTTTCATTTGAATGAGTATAAAAAAGTGCCTACACATTTCATTTTAGAGTCTGTATAGAAGACGAGATTTTTTTACTCTAATTTTTACGCCAAAAATTCTTTAAAAATTTTAATCATGTAAGAAATAATAGATAAAATATATACATACAATTCAAATTCAAGATAAAATATTACAAATAATTAACAAATTCTATACAAAATGTCTAGAACACAGCCTGACACACAATAGGTGAACAGTACCATTTATATTCCTTGTAATCAAGGAAGATTAATGATGACCCTGGTTTTGAAAGTTTAGGAGTTTCAAGTGACTGTGGAAATGACATAAGCTTTGGATTCCCAAGGTCACTATTATTTTTAATCTGTGTGATCAAGAGCCATTTTACTTACCTTTCTGCACTTTAATTTTTTTCAGATATATGTATACATACACATGCACACATGTTTATCATTGAACATTTACTATATTAATGTGTCAGACACTGTGCTAACCAATTAATTTATGTAATCTCATTTAATTATCTGATTTGTTCCTTGAAATAAATTTTTAGTGTACGGATGAGGAAAGTAAGCCTCAGCCAAGTGAAATGAAGTGTTTACTTCATGAGAAGTGTCAGCACTGAGGTTCAAATACAATCACCCTTTCCCTGTTGACGATTTGGGGGCAACCGTCACAAAGTTCTCCTCTCCCGCCTCAGATCTAACCAGGAGAGCACAGGCAGATATTTCACAAACACAGAGAGAATTTGAATTTCAACTTTATCTCAAAAAATTCAGGCACCTTGTTACAAGTATACTGCATATTGTATCATTTGATAAGTCCTAGCAAATACAAGTATATTTTTCCTTGAACTTATTATTTGTCTAACGAATAAATATGCACAGATATATATGCACATATACATACCCACATATGTGTAGTGTGTCTGCATTTGTCTGTGTGTATATGTATATGTACATTATATATATACTATATATATCAACTACCTATAAATATATACTGCATGCAAACACTGATAATATATGTGTGTGTGTATATATATATATATATGTATAATAATCTAGTTCATATCAGGAACTTATGGCCTTGGAAAGAGGGGACAGAGTTACCCTCTTTAGGTAGTTGATGTGACACATGCCCTCTTCTGATAGGAACTACATTTCATCCTTCCCATCTCTGGAACACATCTGGCCATGAACTGTTCTCAAAAATATTGGTTGAATTAAGTATGTGAAATGAGCCAAGGGCATGAACCATTCTCCATATTTTTCAATAAATCAATAAAATTGTTTTTCAACGTACCATTTAGTAAATTTTTTAGTATAATTCACATTGGTCCACATGTGTCATGGAGTAGGCATAGAATATCTTGATTATTGCAAAGCTGTTGACAAATCTTCCCTTGAGAATTTATTTGGGATTAAGTAGTGAGCTAGGTCTTAATACTATTAGGTAGAATTGAAGCTAGTTGATCATCCATACAAAATGAGAAGTTTAATTAATGATTTTGTGCCAACATAAATCAATATTTCTGTAGCTTGCTATAGGGCTATTTCATGTTCAGCACGTTTTAAAGACAGTATTTATTTGTACTATTTAATTATAGAAAATTATTTTTAAAAACTCAGAAACACCCACAAATTCCATTAACGACAAAAGTAACATATCTTTTAGCCCTTCTCTATCAGTATGTTTTAAATAACTAAGGTAAAATTGTTCATACTTTTTTTCTATCCTGAGTTTGCAGTTTGGGTGCACTTGTTGGAAATATTTGTATATTTTGACTTAATACTGTCTATGTTGCCTTCAGCATGACATAGTATTATGACCCAGAGTTTTAGGGAAGTCACACTCATTGCACTTATTTGACACAACTGTTGCTAGACAGCAAATCATAAAAAACAAATCTGAATTGCATGGCATGTTTCAAAAAATCCAAAATCCTTTGCTTTTCATACATGTATTAAGCAATAATGATAAAGGGGTAGCATCTTCTCTGAGTTGGTCTGTTGTGGGCAGGCACTACTCCCACATTTTAAAAGATTTTGGTATTTAGACTTTATTTTACAGTAAAGGTGTTTTACTGGGCTTGTTGCTTATCTCACCTTGCTTAGATATTCACTTACATCATATTAGCTACCCCAAATAATAACAGATTCCTTTTTTTATATGAATCAATTTGTTATATTAATTTCGATAATTTTGAATTGTCACTTATAGCCTATTTATTTAGTGAGACTGAGACTGAAAAGTCATTATACTGAAAAAATAGTCTTCCTAAATGGATTAAAACATTTCAAGAGACTTTCTGGTGAAAATCATTTATTAGGCAATAATTACCTGACTATGTCTGTAAGTTCAATTACGTTTAATATTTTATGGCTTTGAATTATTAGAAACTATGAGCTTACCTTTACTTTTCAATTATGTTTTTATGAAGCTATAAGATCAAGATAGTTTGATAACTTGAACTATAACTTTTAAATATTTAGACATATGATTCTTGGCTCCCTTTTTGTATCCTTGCCTCAGGATCAGAAATGCTTGACTTGATAGCAGGAAAAACTCAATTCTCTCTGCAATGTCCTTCTTTTATTTTTTTCTCTTTGTATTTTTTATCATGCCTAGATCAGATATGCTTAATTTATTTTAAAGATTTTCCTGCTCATGAAGTTCGTACGCTTGGCTTTTTGTTCATTCTCACAAGATGTGAAGAATTTACCAAATGTAGAAATTTTACATGACAATATCATGTTCTAAATGAAATTATCTTATTAAAAATTAAAGACTTTCTAAAGTTACTTTGTGTAATTTTGAATGCAAACACACAAAAAACAACACTATAAAGATTAGAATGACTATATAATCAAATCTCCAATATATTTCCTTACATTATGATTTCCATTCTAATAAACATCTTTTGGCTTAAAATGTATAATATTCTAACTAAATTTATTAAGAAGTATATTATGAATTGATTTCCTGCATATTTGATTTAATTTTCTCAATATTTTTATACATAAATTTTATGCTCATTATATTTTGAAATTTTGATCTTGTAATAATATTTATTCAATAATGCATTCATACTTCTGACATTTAGAATGTCAGTATATCAGGTTTTCAATCTCAATTATCTGAAGCTGATTTTCAGATATTAGCAATTCCTCAGAATGACATAATGTACTTGTTTATACTATTTATTGATAATGTTTTCAGCTGGAACTGAAGCCAAATTATTACTGGTAATTATCAGTATTGTATTTCTGCCAATCTCTAGCCCATTGACCTTATCTTCTCACAAACTTCAAAAAAACTACTAATACCAGGAAAGTGAAATTAAAATGAAATCAAGGGAAGGAAGTGAGATTATTTAGTGGAGAGATGGTTTGCTGAAAGACAGTTTTTGATCTGCCTCTCACACTAAAATTGGGATGATGAGCAAGTCGCATTATTTCCCTGGGTTTCAGCTTTTCTATTTGTAAAATAAAGTTGGGTTTTGAGCCTCCTAAAGTTTTTTCTAACTCTAAGGCTTATGAGGACAAATGCTCTATCTGTATTTTATGATACCTCTAGTGCTCAGCACATTGTCTGGCACACAGTAGGCACTCAATAAATATGTGTTAAATGGCTACCTATCAGACCATATATGTTTAAAGCATGAAACAGATGGCCTTAAAATTAGGTGGTTTGGGTATTAAAGATACTCAATCCAGAAGAAGACAAAACTAAAATAAGTTGATGGAACGTTTTAAGATTCTACATAAACAATTCTAAAATCATAGTGTTTATCACTGGTAAGTCTAAAGATCTGATGTGGATTCTTATGGCTCTAGTATCACAAATTTGTCACCATTTGTCTGAATTTTGATAGTTTCTGTATCTATAAAAAAATTGAATTCTAATTTTTTTGTTTGTTTGTTTGAGATAGGATCTCTCTCTGTCACCCAGGCTGGAGTGCAGTGGTGCAATCATAGCTCAGTGCAGCCTGGAACTCCTGGTTCAAGTCATCCTCCTGCCTCAGCCTCCTGAGTAGTTGGGACTACAGAAGTGTGCCACCATGACTGGTTAATTTTATTTATTTAATTTTTGGTAGAGGCAGAGTCTTGCTATGTCGCCCAGGCTGATCTTGAACTCCTGGCCTCACTTATCCTCTTGCCTTAGCCTCCCAAAGTGCTGGAATTATGGGTGTGAACCACAGCACTCAGCCTTGACTAACATTTTTGAATTGAAATTGATATTCATATTAACCAGAGACTAAAGAAAACAAAAATTGTATTACCTCCCTTTGTGGTCCCTGTACCCCTCAAAATCACTCCAACCTCATTTTTCTGAATAATGAGCTAAATTCTGTACTATGCTTTTCAAATGTAGATCTGGCTTTATGGAATTTTTTGGGGGGGGCGGGGGCTGCTTGAAATCAGCAATTTCCAATCACTTTATATTTACCTAGAATCAGCTCAGACGTTCAATATTAGCCTTGACTCCTAAACTGATAATCAGGACAAGGGGTATATATGTAACCTTGTGGAATTATTCCGACATTCAAAAATTTAAAGCACTCTGAGGAGGAAAGACTAAAAACTCTTCTGGAAACATGAACCACTTGAACCACTTCAGTAATTTTCAATTGCTTTGTGATGTACAAGCAAAGAACCTCGATCACTTTCACACTGAAGCACTTAAGCTCTCTGATAATTTTACACCCTTACAGGCATTTTCAGAATATCATCATTTCCCCCACTGAAGTGGTTTTAAAAATATGTGAAGTGTTTCAATAATTTTAAATTATCTTCTATGCCAAATGCTCAAACACTGATCACCTCAAAATTTATGAGCTAATAACATTTGAAGAGATCCAATATTTTCTTTTAAAAAATCTATGTATAATTTCAATTGTTTTAATAAGTGATTTCAATTTGGATTGAATAGACTACATAGTAATGTAATTAAAGATATATGGAATAAAACCTAACTGTATCAGGAGTTAATTAAAAATGCAAATCTTAGAAAATAAGCCATCTTTCTCATCTCAATCCTTGAACAAAATACTTGCAAAATATATTTTTATTCCTTTAAGACATTGACCAAAAATGTATATAAAATAAATCAAAAATGAAACTAAAAAAACTAGTGTGATTAAATGGAGACCAGAAAACAGTTTAAACAATGCTCTTTGAAAAATAAAAATACCGTATTTCAGAAATACATGGGTATATAAATATACTAACAATCTGCCCTATGTAGAAAGTGGCAAATATATAGTTAGGCATATTCGAAGTTTACAAATTGAAAATTCTTAGTTTATTTGGGACAATACCCAAGATGACTTCTTTAAACTAATAAACCATAATTATAGAAAACAATAACTAAATTATTTGACATCTTTTTACCTTAATCATTAATGTTCTTTGATATGTATTTCAGAATACCATGTTTTCCCCTAATAATGATAAACAATGCTTTCTCCTTCTCCCAAAATGCTTGAAATAAAATTGACAATCAAGAACATGCAAAATACTCATTGGTTTTCAGTTCTTAGAACATTGTCAGGACGGTGATAACCATAATGTGAAGAGCAGGGAACTGGGACATTGAGGAGGAGAGGGAAAAGGAAAGTTTATGTGACCCCTTTAGGATAGCTGTGTGTCTACAGTGATAAATAATGATAAATAAAGCCAAGGAGATACCATTAGATATCACCTGAATAAATGTTTCATTTTACAAATAGGGAAATTGGGAACTAAAATGGTTAAAGGAATTATCCAAAGACTCACATTTTTATGAGAAACAAAAAATCAGATTTTTCACTCTGTGTTCCCTTATATATACTTTTCCACGGTCATTGCCTAACAAATATGGAAGCTCTACTGTAAAATAAATTGAATCTAACTTTGTTGACAATATGAATCAAATAAAAAATCATGGAAATGTAGGACTGGAAAAATGTTGGACTTCATCTAAGGTGATTCAGCCATTCCATTTTATGGGTAGAGAAGGTGAGTCTTAAGAAGTGAAGTGACTTGAAAGTGGCAGAGGTCTGGCAATAATTCAGGTCTCTGACCTATGTTTTATTTTGACAACTTATATTATAGATTCACTTTGTATCATTCTGTTCACTTAGAACAGTTTCTTTGTTGTATGTCACTGTGAATGAGAAAGGAAAAAAATGGTAACAGGCACTTGGCTGTAAACTTTTGCAGAAAATGTATTTGAGAGGTCTTTTTACCATATGCTTTAAAATATATAACCAACTAAATTAGAGTTTATTATAAAATAAAATGTTGAAATACTATAAAATGCTACTTTGAGAAATACATATGATAAAAATATTCTAAGTTAATGACATCTTAGGAATAAAATTATTTAATAATATATCTGGATTTGACAAATGAAGGGATCTGGTAATTGGAAACATGAAATAAAATATTGTTTAAAACTGATTAGTAGGTACTGATTAAATTAGTATTGTAATTGCACTGATATTGTGACCTGCTATATCTCTACAATTTTATTTTCAGCCTCTCAAGAAAAGCTGTTTGCACAGCTAAATTGTAGTGGTTATATAATATGAATAATGATGAGCATTACAACACTCATTTTTCCACATGATAAAGATGAGTCAGAATCTCACTGTCGCCTACAGTTGTTATCCTTTACAAATCAGTTCCTGTAGGTAATGCCCACTGGATCATTACATAGATAGAAGGTCAATTTAATGATTGGGTATTTTACTCCGACATCTCCAAAATACGGTGATCTAAAATTTTATTACATAAAAGCAATGAGTATTTATTTTGGGTGGTATTACAAGCTCAAAGTACAATGTTTATTTATTTGGTGGTATTACAAGCCCCAAAGCAATGTGCGTTTATTTTGGGTGGTATCACAAGCCCAAAGTAACTTGGTAAGTGGTACAGATCATATTAGAGTGATAGCACATGAATATAGAGAAGGCTCAAGAGACATGGTATGGTAAGAAGGTACCACAGTAAGTCAAACTCCTAGTCTCACTAAGCACAGACATCAAGGGACTATTAGGAATCTCAATCAATATATTCTATAACTGATGCAATATGGACAAAATAAGTATAAGAAAGCCTGGATAAGCTGTCTGCTCTTCCTAATATCCAGATTGTATGTAACTCTCTTAGAGCCAGGCGGTGAGTCATTTTACTTCGAAGAAAGTTTCCATTACTGGAACTAGTCCAGTCCAGAAGCATAATTGGGACACACAGTCTCAGATATGTGCTAATGTAGCCCTAAGAGACCTCCAGGTATAAATCCTGGAAGACACTTAGGAGGGTTGTTGGACCCTGAAGGGATTACACAGTTTGCCTTGCAAAGGGGAAGACATGAAGTAGGAAGCTCAATGAAACTTGAAGAATAAAATGTCAATTATATTTTATTTGTTAAAGAAATGTGTGTATGCTCACAGTTTAATTCAAACAAATGCAATCGAATACAAGGAGAAAATTACACATGCATCCCAAATCCCATCAACTAGGACTGACCATACTCAACTTAAGATAAATATGTGCACGAATGACTTTCAATACACATGTTTATATAAAAAGGATGGCTAGGTAGATAGATTAAAGATGACTAAATAGTTAGATAAATAAAGCCATACCTTTTTAGTGTGCCTTGCCCTATTGTACTTTGTAGATATTGAGTTTTTCACAAATTGAAGGTTTTTGGAAACCCTTTGCCAAGCCAGTCCATCAGCACCATTTTTTCCAACAATGTATGCTCACTTTGGGTCACTGTGTCACATTTTGAAAATTATCTCAATATTTTAAACTTTTTTATTTTATTATATCTTCTATGGTGATCTGTGATCAGTGATCTTTTATGCCACTATTGTAATTGTTTTGGAAGCACCATGAAGTAATGCGCACATAAGATGGCAAACTTAGTCAATAAATGTGCATTTCTGATGGTTCCACTAACTGACTATTCCCTGTGTCTCTGCCTGTCCTCAGGCCATTCTATTCTGTGAGACATAATAAAATTAGGCCATTTAATGAGGAAGAGTTGCACATCTCTCAGTTTGAGCTTAACTTTAAGCTTAGTGAGAAAGGCATGCCAAAAACAGAGATAGGCTAAAAAAAAACTAGGCCTTTTATGCCAGTTTGCCAACTTGTAAAAGCAAAGAAAAAATTGTGAAAAAAACTAAAAGTGCTACTCCAGTGAATGGGAATCAGAAGAAAGTGAAACAGCCTTTATTGTTAAATGAAGAAAGTTTTAGTGGTCTAGATAGAAGATCAAAACAGCTACAATATTCCCTTAAGCCACAGCCTAATCCAGAGCAGGTCCCTAAATCTCTTCAATTCTGTGAAGGCTAAGAGAGGTGAGAAAGTTTGGAAGCTAGCAAAAGAAAAGATAGAAGCTAGCAGATGTTGTTTCATGAGATTTAAGAAAAGATGCCATTGCTATAACTTAGAAGTGCAAGATGAAGTAGCAAATGCTGACAAAGAAGATTCACCAAGTTAGCCAGAAGATCCAGCTAAGATCATTGATGAAGGTGGTTACACTAAACAACAGGATTTCAACGAAGAGCAAACATCCTTCTATTGGAAAAAGATGGCAACTAGGACTTTTATAGCTAGAGAAGAGAAGACAATGCCTGGCTTCAGTGTTTCAAAGAACAGGCTAACTGTCTTGTTAGGGGCAAATCCAGTTTTGGCTTAAGTTGAAGCCAATGTACATTTACCATTTTGAAAATTCTAGGGTCGTAAAAATTATGCTAAATCTACTTTTCCTGTGCTCCATAAATGGAACAACAAAGCCTGAATGAAAGCACATCTGTTTACAGCATGGTTTACTGAATTTTAAGCCCACTCTTGAGAACTATTGCTCAGAAAAAAACAAATTCTTTCAAAATATTATTGCTCATTGACAATGCATTTGGTCACCAAAGAGCTTTGATGGACATCTACAAGGAAATTAATGTTGTTTTCTTGCCTGCTAACACAGCATTCATTGTGCAGCTCATGGACTAAAGAGTAATTTTGACTTCCAATCTTATTATTTAAGAAATACGTTTTGTAAGGCTATAGCTTCCATAGATAGTGACATGGTTTGACTGTGTCCCCACCCAATTCTCACCTTGAATTGTAATAATCCCCATATGTCAAGGGTGGGGTCAGACGGAGATAACTGAATCATGGGTTGGTTTCCCCGATACTGTTCTCATATTATTCTCGTGGTAGTATATAAGTCTCATGAAATCTGATGGTTTTATAAATGGAAGTTCTCCTGCACCAGCTCTCTTGCCTGCCACCATGTAAGATGTGCCATTGCTTCTTCTTTGCCTTCCAACATGATTGTGAGGCCTCCCCAGCCATGTAGAACTGTGCCGTCCCTTAAACCTCTTCCCTTTGTAAATCACCCAGTCTTGGGTATGTCTTTATTAGCATTGTGAAAACAGACTAATATGGATAGTTATTTCTCTGATGTATCTGGGCAAAGCAAATAGAAAGCCTTCTGGAAAAAACCTGACCATTATAGACACCCTTAAGAACATTTATGATTCATGAGAGAAGTTCAAAATATCAACATTAATATGAGTTTGGAAGAAGTTGATTTCAACTATCATGAATGACTTTGAGGGTTTAAGACTCAAGTGGAGAAAATAACTGCAGATGTGATGGAAACAGCACGAGATCTAGAGTTAGAAGTAGAGCCTGAAAATTTGACGGAATTGCTGCAATCCCATGATCAAATTTTAACTGACAAGAAGTTGCTTCTTATGGATGGGCAAAGAAATTGGTTGCTTGAGATGGAATCTACTCCTGGTGCAGAGACTATAAATATTATTGAAATGACAACAAAGGATTTAGAATATTCCATAAACTTAGTTGATAAAGGCTATGGCAGTATTTGAGAGGATTGACCCCAATTTTGAAAGAAGTTCTACTGTGAGTAAAATGCTATCATACAGCAACACATGTTACAGAGAAATCACTTGTGAAAGGAAGAGTCAATGGATGTGGCAAATTTTATTGTTGTTTTATTTGAAGAAATTGCCACACCCCAATCTTGAGCACCCACTACTCTGATTAGTCAGCAGCCATCAACATGGAGGAAAGATCTTCCACCAGTAAAGAGATTACAACTTGCTGAAGGCTCAGATGATCTTTAGCAATTTTGAGCTATAAAGTATTTTAAAAATAAGGTATATACATTGCTTTTTTAGACATAATGCTATTATATGCTGCAAACCTAACTTTTATATGCACTGGAAAACCAAAAATTTGGTGTGATATCCTTTATTTGGCTATTTGCTTTATTGAGGTGGTATAGAACAGAACCTACAGTATCTCCAAGGTGTGTCTGTAGTAGATGCAATTTATACAAATAAAATTTTAAAATTACATTTTACCTGAATTTAACTTAAGAAAAATAAACTAAACTGGCACTAAAGTACTTGTTAAAATTCAAATAACATATGTTATTATTGCTAATCCCTACAGAGGTTACTTTAAAACATCTCTTATTCCTTGAAGTTCAAGATAAAGATGGTTATGAGAAATACTAAGTTTAAGGTCATTATATTTAAAATTATATGTTTTAACTTTAAGTTATACTTACCCTGTCAAAGTTTAGAACATTTGCATTCTTCTAAAATTAGTTTTTCTTGGTCTACCTTCTGATCCTTTTGAGAAATGTTTCTTCTATTGTATTTTGGAACATTTTAGATTTTTTTCTCATATCCTATACATCTAATTATATTTATCTATATTTAACTTTTTCATATGATTTATATGCATTATATTTTCTAAAATTATGTAAAGTTTTCTATTTTATTATTATTATTTTTGAAAAGTTTTCTTAAGCCTCTTCCTGATGCTTGTTATGATTTCATCTATGGCTGTGCTTTTTTATTTTTGCTTTACATGTAACTTTCATCTTTTAACATTTTAATTTTCTTTAAATGTTCCTTTGTCAAGCTCTGTCAAATCTCTTAAATCTCTTTTCATCTTACTTTAGTGTCTTTTTTTTTTTTTTTCAGACAGGGTCTCACTCTGTTCCTCATGCTGGAGTGCAGTAGTGTGATCATAGCTCACTGCAGCCTTGACCTCCTCACCTCAGCCTCCTGAGTAGCTAGAACTACAAGCATGTTCCGCCACGACTAATTTTTTTTTTTTTTTAGAGATGGGTTCTCACTATATTTCCCAGGCTGATCTCAAACTCCTGAGCTCAAGCAATCCTCCCGCCTTGGCCTACCAAAGTGCTGGGATTATAGGTTAACTTTACTGTCTTATGACATCATTCAATCCATTTATCTTTTTGTAATTTTCCTTTTTTTAAAAGAGTGCTTATGATTGACTAGAGCTTCTTTGAGATGATGGAGAACTTTTGTTTTCAGAACACTTGGCTTACTTCCTTGTGTGATTCTTCTTGTGTTCAACTTATCTTCTCTGTATTATGTTTGCATTTCTTTTTTTTTCTTTGATTTTACATTCTATTTATAGGTACATTATTATGTGAATCGTTCTTATTGTGGTAGACAAAATGGTCATGCCCTAACCCCAAAACCTATGAATATGTTACATTACATGAGAAAAAGAACTTTAAAGAGGAAAAGTTAATGAGCTTAAAATAAGGATAGTATTTCAAAGTTTTCAGGTGGACCTAATCTAATTCCGTAACTCCTTACAGGCAGATAACTTTCTTGAGCTGGACCAGAGAGGCAGCAGAAGACAGATTTGAAGTGTGAAACGGACTCCATCTGCTGTTGCTGGAAGGAGGCACATGAAAAGCACAAGAAGTGCAGGAAGCCTTTAAGAGAAAAGAAAGCCAGCAAGGAAACAGAGACCCCAGTCCTACAACTGTCAGGAACTGAATTCAGGCAACAACCTAAAAGAGTTTGAAAGTCGGTGCTTTCAGTTACATACATTAAAGGATGTAGCTCTGTCCAACACTTTCATTTCAACCAACAGAACACAGAAGCTCACTCAGACTTCTGACTCACAGAAACTGTGAGATCAATTTTTGTTATATTTGGGGGCTAAGTTTGTGGTAATTTATTATGGTAGCAATGGGAAACCAATATGCTTACATATAGTTAATTTTTGAAGAATTTCTGAGGACCAACTTGAAACTTCTAACCAATATTTTTATTTCTAGAACTTTCATTATGCATGCAATTTCCTCTACACTGGCAAGCGTATCTTCCCTCCACTGTCGCACAAGGGTTTAGGGTGACAAAGGCTCTCCATTTTGCCATAGATCACTGCTATCCTATTTCACTGCTTTTAGCCGGAAGGTAGGTTGTAGATAGAAATAATGTAAGCTTTACTTATTTCCTCCATTGTCTTCACCTCCCTTTTTTTTTCTTCAGAGCTAAACTAGTTCTCTGCAGGAATATTTGCTGCTTCTTCTGAGATACCCAGACCTCTAGACCCTATCTTCCGTTAAGTCATTCTTGAGAAAGTCTTTCAAGTTTAGAGAAATCCATAATCTGCAGGCGGTCTAAGAAGGCACACCTTCAGGCTATAGCCTTCTACTGCATCCATTATAAGACTTCACAATTTGTTTCCTAATCTGCAGTTTCTGGTTCTGGCACTTTCGTTATTTATTGTGATAAAGTCTTTTTGTTGTTGTTCTTCTAATATTTGCTCATTTATTTTTCCTTCTCTTTTTAGGAGTAGTGAGAAAAATTGAAAAAGCCTCCATTTCTCAAACTTTAACGAGGAACAGTGTGCATTTTCAGTAAGTCTTTCAACATAGGGAATGGAAAAGAGAAAACTCAACCCAGAGAAAGGAGGAATGAGGTAGGAGAAAATAATATAGAAATGGGAAGCACAAACCAAAATAATCCAACCTGCTTTGAGTTTCTCTTTTGATTTAGATTGAAATTGACCTTAATCCAGAAGTTTTCTTTATGTTCTTAGTTCCAGTAACAATAATCATGACACACATACACACAAGTGTAAAAACAACAAAAATGCTATTGGAATCTGAGGAAAAAAAAAAACTTTGACAAAGGAATCTATTTGGTTGAACAGAAAAATGTGATTATAATCAGATTCTCATTTTATATGCCACATAATTTTTTAAATTTTAATAAAATGAAATAAGAATTGGTCACCTTCTAAGTACCTGGTCACTATTTTCTGTATGGAGGCATATCAAGGAATGACAAAAACATACTCCATAAGGGAAACAGTTTGGGACAGGGAGGGAAACAAACAATAAATAGATAAACAAATTTATGCCAATTTGTGCTAAAGGAAAGAAAGGAAAAGACTGGCCCAAAAGGCCCCATTTCACAGAATGTGTTCGGGGAAGCTCTCTCTCATAAGGTGACATTTAACAGATCTGAAGCAAGAAGTATACCATGCAGGGACAAGAGCAAATGAAATAGCCCTAAGATGAAAGAAAGCATACTTCACAACTTTCAGGACCCAAGGAGTCCCTTTTAGGCTGAAGAAGGAAAAGTGGCAGGAAATGCAGGTTGGAGATGAGGTCAGATGGGCAGTGAGTGGCCTGATCAATAGAGCCTTATGGACAATTATGACTTAATCTTTTACTCTTGTTGTGAGATAGGAAGCCACTGGAGAGCATTAAGGAAAGGAATATTGTGACATGTTTTCTCTGGATCCTCTGGTTTCTGTGGAAGTGAGTAGAAGCAGAAATAGGAAACCAGTTGGGACACCATTCAACCCAAGTAGAAGGTAATGGTGATCTGCACAGGGGTTGACAGTGATAGTGTCAAAATGGAGTCAGCTTCTGGGTGTATCTTCAAGGTAAAGTCAATACAATTTGCTAGGGCATGTGGCGTGTGAGAGAGAGAGAGAGAGATAGAAAGAAAGAAAGGAAAGAAAAGAAGAAAGAAAGAAAGAAAAAAAAGAAGAAAGAAGAAAAGAAAAGAGAAAAGAAAGACTGATTTCAAAGTATTTTATGGCCATGTGTAAATGTCAAAACATCTCATTTCCTAAAGGACAGTGTCTTCATTCTTCAGAAAGCAATTTAAGACAATGCTAAATGTTACAACTGCTAGACTCTTCTAACCTTATTCATCACATATAACAGCCATATTATGTTTTGCAGAGTGTTTAGTAGAAGGTGATCAGTATAGGCTGAATGAATGAAGAAGAATTAACTTAATAGTTATAGATTATACTGGGGAAACGTTTTGTTTACATTTACGTATAATATGTATCGAGAGAAAGATTTTTGCTATAGCAGTATAAAATTTTATATCATTTGAGACATTTGCACGCATGTTTCACGAAGATAAGAAAAATAACTTTTTGTGATACTGCATAATTCAAATTCTGCCTAAAGTATGCCACACAGAAATGATGATGACACTATTCAATCCAATAATATAAAATCAATAGATGTTATTAAACTGCCATCTAAAGCAAATTTAAAATGACATTTTGTTGATTATTAATTAGATTGACACTTGTCAAATTAAACTAAATTTTTTTTCTTTTGCTCAAAAAATATGTCCTCTTGTCTTGAAAAATATTGATGGAAGCTAAAATAATGGAGATATTAGCAAATAATTCCATCAGATGTATTTTTAACAATGAGGTTTAATTTTTTAAGACAAATTTTATTGTCTGTATAAATTCCATAAATAAAGCTTTTGCAAATGGTCTTTTAACTTGTATTGATCGTGACCTTGGCATTCAAAGTCTAATTATACTGAAAACTGCCCATGTCTCTTGAGTACTAGAAAATCATTACCTAAAATTAATCAGTTCTTCAAACACACCATTCCTAATTACTGTGTGGTTATTGAGATAGTATACAATTTTTAAAATATATATAGAGAGTACTAATTTCACATATCTTATTTGTATAAATTATAGTATTATCATGAAAGTAATGCATAATATATTTTACATCATACCATAATTACAAAAAGGACTTAAAGCAGAAACTTACTATTTCTGACAAACATTACATTCAGTAAACAATAATAATTAAAAAATAACATCAGCAAACATTCTTGAATGCTTAGTATGTGCCAGTAAATGATTCTAAAATACTTTATTTTCTTTTAACAAATAATTATGTAGCATGTACCATGTGCAAGCACTATTGAAAATACGTTACAATTGTTACATTGTTTAATCTCTACAATCACCTGAAACAAAATTATTTTCATCTCTATGAAAATGAGGGAAAAGAGGTATGAGAAGTTATCATAACTGCCTGTAATCACAGTCTACATAAATATTCTTTAATATTATAATGTGGTAGGCAGAATTCTAAGATGGACCCCAAGATTCTTGCCCTTCAGTATGGGAAGAATTTGTGAATATGACGGGATTTCCCTCCCATGATTAAGTTATGTTATAATGGTGATATGCCCAGGATGTGTCCCCAACAAAAGCTCATCTTGAATTGTACCTCTCCTAAGCCCCATGTGTCATGGGAGGTACCCGGTGGAAGGTAATTGAATCATGGGGGTGGATTTTTCCCATGGTGGTCTCATGATAGTGAATAAGTCTCATGAGATCTGATGGTTTTAAAAGGGGAGTTTCCCTGCTCATGTTCCCTTGCCCACCACCATGAGAGACGTGACTTTGCTCCTCATTCGCCTTCTGCCATGATTGTGAGGCCTCCCCAGCCATGTGGAACTGTGAGTCAATTAAACCTCTTTCCTTTATAAATTACCCAGTCTCTGGTAGGTCTTTATTAGCAGCATGAGAACAGACTAATATAAATGGCAAAGATGAAAGGGTTTCACAGATGTCATTAAGGTCCTTAATCCAGTTTTCTTTACATTCAACAAAATAGAGATTATCTTGGTGTGCCTGACCTAATCGTACCAGCCCTTTGAAACGAAGTCTAAGCCTTGACTGAGTGAAAGATACCAAGCAACAGAGATGATGACCTGTTTGCCTTGAAAAAGCAAACTGGAGAGGACCACATGGCAGGGAACTACATTTGGTCAGTAGGGGCTAAGGACCATTGTCCTAGAGCTGCTAAGAACCGAGGGCTACCAACAACTAGTAAACTTGGAAAAAGACTCCACCCCTCAAATGAGAATTGCAGCCCTGGCTAGCACCTGGATTTCAGCCTATTTAGACCCAGAGTGTAGAAGCCAGCTAAACCATCCCTAGACTTGACCCATGGAAACTGTGAGAAAATAAAAGAATGTTGCTTTAAACAACTAATTTGTTATGTAGCAATGAAAAATTAATAGACGTAGTTAACCTAGGTCTTGGATTTGCCAAGTTATTAACTTAACTATCATCCTTACTTGTATATAGAATGTCCCTTCCACCCTGTATTTCTGCCTGTGTCAGTGAAGTGTAGGCTTTCCTAAATACCTCTACGGCAGACTTGGCTCCACCAATACACTAATCTGAAATGCATTATGTTTCACTGTTTAGACCACTATAGATACTAAACGAATCCAGCAGCGTTTCTTAGCTTATCACTTTATAAAGGGGACCACATGCCAAATTGAGAATATCTAAACATACAGAATGGAAAAAACCACAAGAGATTATAGATCAATTAAGCCAATTCCAAATATAATAAACTACAAATAATACACAGCATGTCTCTGCATCTCCAAGACACAGTCTCTCCTCATGGGGAGGTGGATGAATCTGCATTTTCTCTCATTAGAATCATTTCCAGTTCCTTTTCACCATCTATTATCCATGTGTATTAATCTTTGCCTGTGCCCTACATTGTTCTCGTTTCACAATAACTGCTGAGATACCAGAGTTTTTAAACTCTAAGTACAATTTACATATTTTTTAGTCTTTCTGTCTACAATAGCACAAAATTCATACTGAGTGTGTCCTTGTCAACATTTTCCTAGTTCTATGTCTATTTTCCCTGGCTTCAGACCCAGGGAATACTAGAGGACAGAACTTTTTTCTCTTTTGCTATGTTCTCTTTGAAATGTACAGTGTTGACCACAGAACGTATTGACTTGGCTCACTGCTTTTCAGATTCTGCTTTGTTTCCCCTTTAATTGTACAATATTTGGGGCAGGGATTTTTGTTTAGTATCCCCTGAAACAGTTTTAAACATTTTAACACATATATGACATAGGTTTAATAATTTCTGCTTACGGTCATCAGGGTTTTACCATTGATGTAATCGTTATAACCTTCTGGCTTAACCTAGAGAAGTGAATTTCCTGTGCTTCTCTGTGACCTTTAAATCCATCTAATAATTAGCTATGCATTGCCTGTTATAGCTCTTGTACTATTGTCTTCAAATATCATTTAAATTGATATTATTAGATTATATATGTTTATGTCTGTTGCCCAAGCAGATTGCTAGATATTTAAAAGACAGTCAATAAAAATTATTTTTTGGGGGGAAAGGTAAAAAAAAAGTCAATTTCTTTCTTCTTCCTTCCATATTTATACATTTCAAAGTACTACTACTCCAGACAGATATCTAAAGTTTAATGTCTAATCACAAGTACTCACGGTGAATTCATGTTTATGTGAAAAGCCCTGTTCCACTACTTACTCTTCTTTCTCCTTGTTTCTTCTTGAGAGTTTGAAGAGCTTTGTTCCCCATTTTTGACCTCTGACTGAGCAAGACTATAAAGATAAGAGCTACATTCTTCTTTAAGATATCTAGAGAGAAAAACACTCCACAGGGTGCTTTATGACACCCTCTAGGATCTTACAGATCTTATAGGCAGGAACTCTGTTGAGAGTTCCTTAGTATCCTGGGTCTAACATAAGGCAGGAAGGGAAAGATACTCAACAGAAGGTCTATTCTCCCTAAATTCCCTGCTCCCTTTCCAAGAATGCTAAATGCTACTGCTAAAGCTCAGAAAACCAACATCCCAGAAAGCAAAGACAAAAGTGTCTGTTTTATGTGTTATTGAGATGAACTTATAAGCACATTTAGATGTTATTTTCTATGCCTAACTTATGTGGTTTGTATTCAGAAATCTGTGTTAATATGATCGAAAATCCTTTAATAACATTGGGAATACAAATGAGAAATTTAGTACTTTAGAAATGTGTTTTCTGGACACATGTTTTTCCCTTAGAAAGATAGTAATGTAATTTGTACCATCAGCACAAGTCAAATGGCTATATTGATTCACTGTCACCCTATAATATATTCAAAGTCATAATAACATACTAAGTGCTATACAAAAATTAATTAAATACTTTGATAGGCCTCTCAGTGATTTTACCAAAATTTGCAAAGAATGCTAAACTTCATTTGTTAATAAATAAAATACACTGTATTACCACATTGAAGTCTTCATAGTTAATTGAATAGTAATGTTTAAGGATTTAACATAATTTTTAACATATTTATTAATTGACGCTTTCACCATCATCGTAGCTAATGCTCTTTAAATACATTGCAGACTCTGGCTAAGCACTTTGTATACATTTTCTAATGCCATCTTCACAAAAATCTATGAAATAGTGGCCATTATTAACCCCATTTTACATACAAAACTGAAGCTTGGATAAAATAAGTAGTTTAACGAAGGCCAACACAATTTAAAATTAGGGGGACCAAGGTCTGAACTCCTGAGCCCGTGTGCTAAACCACTATGTTGCAGTCAAAAGGTTATATCTTTATATAGACAACCGTATTGTATTTGTATTTTACATGGAATCCAACAAAACTACTTCTTGATTTAATATTTGAGCCAAACTTTTAATATTTTTTAGCTATTTATTAAAAAGTATATTATAATATATATTTTTTACAAAAGATATATACAAATACAACTCTAAATTAAAACTTACAATTACAGGTGAGTCTAGGTACTAGACCATCAAATTTAAAAAAACTCTCAAGCCCATGTAAAAACATAGTAACCACCTAAAATAACAATCACATAAGAAATATTGGATATTTTTTTCTGGAGAAAGGCATTTGCATCTATTATTTGCTTGTTTGTTTTATTTTTTATACATAGAATAAAACCAGTACCCAAATTATATTAATTTTCATTTGGCAAAGTTTATTACTGTCATCATATTAGTCATCTTTGACCATGTCTTTTGAACTCTATTTAGTTGAATTGTCATAGTGGGAAACAAATGATATTTGTTAATATATTATTGAATATTTTCTTTATTTGCTCTACATATTAATGAAAACAAAACTAAAATATCTACTATAGTCATAGTTTTACTTTCAAATAGCTAAGAATGATCTCAATATGTAGACCTCTTCCCAGAATTGTAGCTGTGAATGTAGAGAGCAGCAAAAAGAAACTCTTCCCTGGCTATTATAAAAAAAGAGAAATTATTTTAAGAGATTTAGATTTCTGGTAGTTTTCATGGTTATTGCTACATGTTTAATCCCAGAAAGGTTCAATTCTCATTTAAATATCAGCTCTCATCAATCACTTGTGCTTTCCTTCCTGGGTCATTGAGAACATAATAATTCACTGTGTCATTTGAAGGTGTGCTGACCTACTTTCACTAGTTAATTTCAAGAGAAGGATCAGATGTTCCATACTTTTGGTAATTGATTTGACGATAGATCTTTACTATAGCCCACTACATAATCTGAGGGCATTCCAGGCAGCAAAGGCTCAAGGTCATTATTGAAATGAAAATTCCTCAAATCAATTAGTTGCCTTAACTGAATTGTCTGTTTCCATAGACTGTTGATTCTTATATGTCAATCAAGACAGAACAAGAGAATTTTGAATTTCAAATATAGAAAATATTATTATATATGACCAAAAAGAAATTATGATCTCAGAGCTAGATAACTTATCTTAGTAATCTATAGTATATTCTATTTTAGCCTATTTTTCAGATTCTGTTGATTTCCTTGACCACTTTCAAAAAAAGAAGCTGGAAAAATGATTGGAATCATAATTACTATATTTTCTGAAAATCTTTACTCTTCTTATTTTATCTTACATAATTCTAATATAAAGACCTATATATTTAGGACATTTACTGCATAACTTCATTTCAATTTATAACTTGAGAACCTCTGATAGAAAAACTAGTAAAATCAAATATTTTATCAGACACACTGAAAATCAGATGGTATTTATAATATTGGTAGGTAGTCAGTAGTAATGATAAATTATCATTTATGTTGTTGATTTAGTAAAAAGAAACACGACAAATTAGATATTTTTCTGAAAGTTACAGAACTGAAAAGGATTTCAGAGATAAATTGGTCTAGTGATTGATTTTCAGATCATCTAAAGCCTACAGATACAGAGAGAGAGACAGAGACACAAAATGTTTGAATAACTTTCTGTAGTTACTCTCCAATATTAACCCCATTATGCATAACCTTTCCTATATTCATTTAAAACTTTTCTTATTTTAAGTCAATATCTCTTAGTAAGACATGTAGAATAATGGCATGCCTTTGATAGACTCTTTTTATATCCTGAAGATAAACCAATTTTTATTCTTCTATTTTATAGACAAAATCACCCCAATTTCCTTTTCCTGTCTCCATGAGACATGTTTTCCATCTCTTAATATTATTTTTATGGCTCTACTTGGAACTCTTTTCAATTTTCCCAATATTCTTTTGAAATAGAAATATTTAACCATCTTGCTCATTCTTCCTTTGTGGCTACTACTCTCTGTTTATGATCATCTATTGGTACTTGGCAAAAATATTACACAAGTTTATGGAGTCTGTGTCCTTGGTATTATATCTTTCACAATAATGATAATAGTATCAAATATTTTACAGCATTTAAATTTTCAATTTCTCTTCATAGACAGCATTCCATTTCATAAATTATGGCAGCCTTAGAAGAGATAGTGAGCAGACATATCAATTTGTTTTACATCTGAAGAAAAAAAGTTAAGTAAAGTTTAACCATATCAAAGCTAATGATACATGTCTGACTATAATTCTAGTTTTCAGAACTTCGTGTTAGAAGGCTTTGTTAAAATCAATCGCATATCTGCATATTAATGTGACTATATAATTAAGAATATCACCCATTTAACTGCCTGAATATTTTAAGTTTATATGAGCTCTAAGGCCTTAATTTTCAGGATCTGAAAACATTTACTTCTTCGGATTACAAATGTTAAATTTAATATGCTTAAATGTCCACAGTACTGTTAGCAGCAATTGTTCACTTCCATTGTCTAGCTTTATACATCCTTATGCCGTTATCTGTTTGCTTTCTTTTACCATATGTCTATAAATATAGACTCGACATTTCTCTTGGTCTGTCTTTACATAAGCATGTAAATGGACACCAAATGCATACACTCATATGTATATATGAATATATTTACATTTAAATGCATATACTCTTATACAAAACATATAAACAGGTACACATATATACACATGTGTATATACATATATCTATGTAAAGACACATAGATTTGTCTGAGATTTATCCTTAATGCAGCTTTAAATGATTTTGTTGAGCTTAATCTGTAGCTGGCTACATAAAACCACTGCTTTACAAATATTAGTTCATTTTTTTCCCACAGCCACATTAGGAAATAGATATTCATTCACATTTTACAGATAAGAAGACTGAGGCTCTGAGACATAATGCAAATTGTTCAAGAAATCATGACCACTAATTCAGGCATTGAATTGATTTCAAGGATAACTAGCTCCAAGGCAAATATTCTTAACTACTATACTGCATTGTTTCTTGTTCATAGGTTTATAGGTACCTTGTCTTTTTTCCTCAGAATTAAAAACATTGATTACTATTGTGCAAAAATGCTACACTAATTTACAGTTACAAAACTCCAGGATTATTCATCTGTAATAATGATTTTGCAAATAACTGTGCATCTTAGTTTCCAGATACTTTCTCAAAGATAAGAATTTGTTATTTATATATACAAGCCAAGGTCAACATACATCAGTGACTGGAATAGTTTTTATTGCACTAACAAGGACAAATAATATTTTCAATGTCACTATCTGTCTTATAAACAAATATTTATCAATCTTTTTATATGACACAAGATAAATTTCTAATAAAACCTTGATCTTTGGCTGATGCTTTTAATAGCATATTTCAAACCTCTTTTTTCTCTTTTTAATTTTTTCCACATCTATAACCTTAATTCAAGACCTCTCTTATTCTCTTTGTTTCCTAAATTCTTAATTCTAGAACATATACACATGAAAAAATTTCCAATGCTTCTGCTAGGGGGAGTGAGTAGTGATTTTGACAATGCTCCCCTACCCTTTTTCCCATTTCCCATTTTGTGTTTGAAATGCCCTCCTTTTTCATTTGAACAAATAACTTTGATAGGACCATTCAATGACTAGTTACTTTCCACCCACCACAGTGCTTCTTATGGCATCATGCTGAGTGTTTGAGATGTCCTTCTTTCCAATATTGCAAATACTTCTTTTGTTCCCATGTCATACTCACATCTACACTCTTCCTTGATTGTCAGAGTTAGTGTGTGGAATGCTTTTCTATTCTGGATCTACATGTAAGTCTTGGAGTTTCATACGTTATCAATGGTATGGTAGTTTGACCTCTTCCCTTTGATTCCTGTCGGTACAATATGTATCACATAGACATTATATATGTATACATATATAATATTTATATATAACCTACATATATAATGTGTATATATATGCATGTATTCATATGTATTATATAATACATATGCACATATGTAAAACAAATGTATTTTAAATAAACATGACAATATAGGATATGTGTTTCTCCATAACATTTGTCTTAATGCTCATCTGCAATGTTGGTTTATCTTAGTCTGGTCTACTCTAGCCATGTTAAACTTCATGAATAGGTTGTAACAATCTAACAGCTGTATTGGTTAAACCACAATATCTCACTTGTATAGTTAAATAGTTCTTGCAAATACAAGAAAAAGTCCAATGCTGGGCTGATGGGATGGCTGTCATCCAAAAAGCCTTTTTCATCTGGTATTTTTACCTATACCAGGTTGCTTCTAGAGCCATAAGTGAAGGCTGGGCATGGTGACTCACATAATACCAGCACTTTGAGAGGCCTGGGTGGGAGGATTACTTGAGGCCAGAAGTTTGAGAGCAGCCTGGGAAATCAAAGTGAGACCTCATCCCCCTCTGCCTCCCAAAAAAATGCCACTGGCCATCAGTGGTCTCTAGTTCAGGCTATTAGAATGGAAAAAGGGTCTGGAAGATCCACTACAAGGAATTCGTCTGAAGTATCATGTGTGACCTGGCCCCTCTGTTTGCAATCTGTTGGTTAGAACACAGTCACATGGACAACTAATGGAAGACAAGCTGAAAAATGTAGTTTAATTGTCTGATGAGGAAAGAAGAAACAGCCGGTTTCTGCCATAGAAACTCTAATGACTTAGCATTCTCTCCATGGAACCTATAACTCATTCACAGCTGGATAGAAAAATCTTCAGAATAAGAGAACATAAATTCTCTGAAGTTCTGAACAGGGTAGTACTGGTTTGGTGCAAAAGTAATTGCAGTTCTTGCCATAAAAGTAATGGCAAAAACCACAACTACTTTTGCACCAACCTACAGAAATTTGTTGAGAAGGCTGGAAATACAAAGAATGCAAACCAAAGTGAAACATCCTATTGCAGCTTCTTATTACAGTTTGATAAATAGTATTAAAGTCCTTTTATAAGGTCCTCCCTCTTTCCTTTTTCAGTTTAACCTCAGGTGCCTCAGCTGTGAATTGTCTTATTAAAGAGTACAAGCTTGAAAGCAGAGGACTATGCCAATTGGCCTGTGTGCCTTTCTAATGTTAAAACCTATCCTTAATTGGAATAAAGATGAAATATTTCAGATTTAAAAAAAAAAAACTATCTTTATATTTCAGGGAAGTATCCTTAAAAGAAAATTATTTAAGTTCTTCTTTTTTTCCACTGACATAATATCAATTATTTAGGATGTTTTTTCCTTCTAGGAAATTTAAATATTTCAAATATCATCAGATTTCCATAAATATATCACGTATTTATTGAAAAAATACTGTTTGAATAACATTGCCTCTGGACTTATGTGAAGAGAGAAAAACATTCAGCAAGAGCAGAGCATTTGAATGGGTTGGTTGCTGGAGGTTTTTGTTTGTTTGTTTGTTTCATGTTTCTGTTTTCTGAGTGGTCTTTTTAGAGATAGAATCTCACTCTGACACACAGGCTGGAGTGCGGTGGTGCAATCATAGTTCACTACAGCCTCAATCTCCTGGGCTCAAGTGATCCACCTGCCAAGTGATCCACCTTCCAAGTAGCTAGAACTACAGGTGCATACCACTATACCTGGTCTTTTTTTTTTTAAATTTTTTTAGACGGTGGTCATGCCATGTTGCCAGGCTGGTCTCTTGAACCCCTGGCCTCAAGAGATCTTCCCTTTTCAGCCTTCTGAAGTGGTGGGATTATAGGCATGTGCCAATACAGTGGCCAGGTTGCAGTTTTAATAGTCATAAAAAGGGAACATGGATTTCAGGTGCTGAATGTATAGTGGTAGATTGACCCTGGCTACGGTGGCATTGATATAAGAGGAGGAGAAAGAGGAGGGTTCAGGGAAACTAGCAAGCATAGATGTTATTCTACACAACAAACACTTTACATATGATGGCAGTGGCGGCCCGCCTGGAGTGGCCACTGCCATGATGCCAGCTGCAGTGAGTGAGGCATGGCCTGGTCCGTGAGCTGCGTGGAGCTGGTTGAGCCAGGAACAGACAGAAACCCCACCCCTTTCTGAGTTTATAGGGCAGGAACCTTGCACTCCCCAGGCACAGCTGCAGCTGCCCAGCCACAAGTCCGGACCCAGGCATCCCTGTGCTCCTGGAGGTCAGGAGCAGGCAGGAGCTCTGCCCTCCCAGGTGCAGCCACAGCTGCCCAGCCATGGCTGCCAACCCAGTCAACTCTGCACTCTCGGGTGCCTGGGAAGCACCCCTGTTCCTGCAGTTGTGGAAGTGCCTGTTCCCACTGTCTGGCCTCTCTCAGCTCCCAGCACCCACTCCAATTTTGGAGCAAGGTTGAGGCCAAGCCCAGGCATTGTTGGAACATGGCTGGGTGTGCACACATTTGGGGCAGCACTAACACACCAGCCCCTGCCACCTGGCCCCCTCTGGACTTTGGGTACCAATGAGCATGGGAAGGAGGCTGAGAGAGGGTGAAAGGTGGCTTGGCGTGGACCTGCAGGCACCCCTAGGCACGAAGAGCCTGGGCACTGGGGCACCATGGCCAGCAGGTTAACGGTGGCAGGAGGCAGACAGGCTACTGGGTGGAAAGGGGCAGGTCCCCAGTAGAACCCCACCTTCAGGCCAGGGATGGCCTGAGGCCTGGGGGCTAGGCTGCCAGTTCTGCAGACCTGAGTGAGAACTTATGGTGCCTTTTTCCTGGCCACCTATGGCCATCCATGAACAAATCAGCATGCACTTCCTCCCATCTGAAGCCCATAAAAACCCCAGACTCAGCCAGACTCGGGGAGACAATTGGACAACTATCTGCAGAAAGGAGCTATCCACTCCAGGGTCTTCCCACTGCTGAGAGCTGGGCACACGTCTGGACTACCAGCTGTAGAGAAGAGAAGAGCTACCCACTCCAGGGTCTTTCCTCTGCTGAAAGCTGAACCCTCATCGAGATGCCCTGCCTATGAAGAAGAGCTACCCACTGCAAATCTTCTCTGAGCTGTTCTGTCACTCAATAAAGCTCCTCTTTGCCTTGCCCAGCCTCCAATTGTCTGCATACCTCATTCTTCCTGGATGCAGGACGAGAATTTAAGACTCACTGAATGGTGGGGCTAAAAGAGCTGTAACGCAAACAGTGCTGAAACACACCTCTTGCTTGCCATGTTGCAGGTGACAAGGGGAGCAGAAAACAGGAGAGAAGGGCTGTCAGGGAGCCCACACCTAGGAACTCCCCAATCCAGGCTGTGACACTTTCTCTGGGACTCTGTAATTCCTGGAAACTCCAAGCTTCCAGGTGCCACCATTTTCCCTGGTGCCAGCTGTGGAAGCTGTTTGTGGTATGCCTGATGCAACCACAGCCTTACAGGGAACCAGCACCAATGCTGGGTGCCTGGTGCTGCCCACCCTACACCAGCCGGCATGCCTGGCTCAGTGCAGTGGCCAGACCCCACACTTGCTCGCTCACACACCCCTTGCCATTCCATGTCAGGCTCACCCTTGGCAGGTGTGAGATTCAGGCCAGTAGCATGAGCTGAGCACAGACTGCCAGGCTAAGTGGGCAGAACGAGTCCAGTGGCCACAGGTAAAAACTCGGGCAAAGGCACCACCAGCCACAGAGGCTTCCGGCTGGCAGAGCAACACCCCAAGGATCCCATGATACTACATAGAAACTGAGGTCTAAAGATGTTAAAAAATGTATGGAAGTACACAGAATTGAATTTGAAACTACATCTATCTGATTTCTAAGCCCATGATTTTTTTTCCTTGAGAGAATGTGAAGACATTAATATCTTACTTATCATCCTGTATTTTAGTAAAATATGTAGATGTGCTTTGTATTATCATCTATCTCACTGGTACCCTCCTTATCCTCTTTGTGTGTCTAGTAACATACTTTTTGCATGCCCAAATGCATATTATGTAGACATTAAGAACATACACTCTTTTAAAAAAAGATTAATTACATGATCTATCATGAAGAAAGATAAACAACATAAATTGTCATTCATATGATTTCCTATTAGAGATATGTTACTCTGCTCCTAACCCATAATAAACTCTGTTTAAAGTCCCTCATACACTTTTGTTGTATGTACAGGTCAAACTGGATAAGCTACACAGAAGGTATGTAGAAACCATAATATAAGGAATGATTGGACTGAATCTTAGAGGTATAGTCTCTTCAAAAGATGCAATTATGCTTTATTCTGAAACATCAGTCATCATTTGGACCTTTGTCAGCTCTTACCCTAACAGAATTCCAGCCATTTTAACATTTTAAAATATGCTGTTATGGCATTTTTCCAACTTAAGTGTATTGTTTTTAAATAGAAGCTATTTCCTTCCATTATCAATATGCATTAAAACTGTTGAACACAAACTAAAATATGGCATTTGTAATTTTAAGTGAAACTATCTTTGCATAATTATTTGGTTCAACAATACAGACTGTGTCATACAAGCCTTTCTAAACCACATAAATATTCATGATCTGTTTATTCTATTTAAAATGTAATCTGAATGTGTGTTACTGTTTTTTGTACTGAGAGTTCTTTAAAAATGTGTCCATTTTTATACATGCATTTGAATTTCAAAAGGACAGAAGGAAAATCACACCCTAAAATAAGTAACTATTCTGCATATTATATTTTTGTTGTATATTCTGTATATTATCCTTAGTGCACAGCACAAAAGGGGTACAAAATAGAGGAGAAAAATAGACAGGGAGGTTGATAATGACTGCTAAGTAAGATAAGAAGGATGATGAGAGGGACACATGAATGCTATTAGAGCCATAGAAAGAGCCCTAAACCAGACAGGTGGATTAGGTAAACATTTGATAGAGGAGGACCTTGAGTTTTGAAAAAAACACAAGCATTGGGTAGGTGAAATTTGAAATAAGGGCAGAGGGGTATTCATTGGCTTGATAATCTGATTCTTCTTTATTCACATAAATAGAAATACTTCCATTGCTTCAAGATTGTCCGGACATATACCTGCATTATAGTGAAGAATTATTTAATGAAAGACCAGATGCTGGTCTCATGCTTCTCTTTTATTTCTGTGAATTTACTCCTCCCAGGAAAGATTGACAGGCCTTCCAGATTGTCTGTGTGATACCTCATCATACTAAGCATTGCTTATATGGCCCTTTGAAAAAGGCAAAGATTCAGAAAGAGTAGAAACTTTAAGAGGTGGATTTAAGGCAGTGTCTTATAGAAGTAAAATATCAAATGCTAGTTTTAAGGGGAAAAAAAGTATTTCTTAAATAGTTTATTGCAATCACCAGTTAGTGATCTAATCCACTGGTGAAATTTAAAGATACACCTAGATTATCCCAGCTCTTTATTTACTGTCAGGACTTGGGGAGTGCCTCCCAGGGGAAAAGGAGCAACCTGGGACTGCGTCCATCCTGAGTTTTGATTTATACTCTAAGCATCCTCATAACCCAAATAAGAATCTGGGAAAATCCATCAAAAATCATTACCTGGGAAAGATTAGAGTTCTCCGCATCAGCTTATTTGAATTCTACTTACTTGTAAATCATGCTTGACACTTGCTAAGGTTTTTGGAGGCTGGGGAAACTTGAAAGTTACCCCATAAAAGCACCATGCTCCAATGTTTAGAAAAGTCACATTCTAATGTGACTCGTGTCCTTTTTATTCTATTAGAGGGTCCTATTTTTCTTGCTCACACTTAAAATCCTGAAAGTTTTGCCTAGATTTCAAATGCTTTTCATAATGGATTCAGATTAATGCTTAACAAAAAATCATAAGGCAATCCAAAGTACCAACTATGCAGCGTAGGTCAATTCTATGCTGCTATAAACTCTACAGTTATATTGGACTCCATTTCCCCATATTTAAAAACAGTTCTGGGGTCAGCAGTAGCAACCAATCAGATACAAATTTCTTTTTTGTCTTTTCAAACCTTGAATATACTTCTCAAGCCTTCACTCCTGCTGTTTTCTAAGTCAGCCTTTCATTACCATTACAATATTGCCCATATAAAATAATACCTTAGTTCTGGTTAAATTCTCTTGAATGTTTTTTTTTTTTTCCTTGTCTTGACTCTGTAAAATGTTCACACAGAGCAGACATGCCTACTCTTCCAAGAGATCATTCAAAAAACCAGCAGCCTGTAAACTGAATGGACTCTTATCTCAGAAGGATGAAGGACAGAGCTGCCCTGCTGGGATTTGAAGTGTTGGTTCCAGGGAGTCTAGATATTTCAAACCAGACGCTTACACAACCCATTTTTCTCTGGCCTTATGACTGAATGCACTAATTCTTTTACCATTCAAAGTGTCCTTCTATAATTTATGCCACACACTGACATGTATTTAACTCTAAAATGTCTTGAATACAATTTGTTTGAAAGGCATTATACACAATACACCATAATGTATTTTTAAGAAGCATCTTAGAATAAAAATAAATATAAATTGGAGAAAAATGCTTATTAATAAGCATTTATATGGCACTTCATGTTTACAGATGGTTTTACAGTCATCTTTTATTAGTTTAACATGCCAAGTCTCTCTGGGCTCAAAGTGCTGCTTAAGTACATCTCCGGGCTTTATACCCCTGGAGTCTAGACTTACAGGGTCAAACGTTGTAGAGACAGTCTTTCTGGAAAAGTTGTATCCTAAAGCCATTAAAGAAATTTTAATGTGATGAATGAGAGTACATCCAAGACACAGTTTTCACTTAAATGTCTGGTTATGAGGAAATAAGAATAAATATGTATGGATATTAGTAGCTTTCCATGCACAGCTATGTCTGGCTTCTTGCCCATATTTTTAGGTCTAGATCTTATAAATAACATCCATGGAGTCTTTCAAGGGTTGCCTGTGGTTCTTGTGTAAAAGTACACACACCTAAAGGGCTATGTATTTTGTCCCATGTTAGGACTGCTACTGGAAACTCTTCCAGAAGTGTTCCAGATTGCAGACTGATGGCCTATATTTTTTGATGTCATGGTCCAACTAATATCACCCTCATTCTGAAGATATGTCAGTTGCCATTAAGTTCTGTGGAAAAAACATTTATGCTTTCAGGAAACTTTGTTAGATAGAATCTGAGGGCAAATGGTAACACAGTAAAATTCTGCAACAGGACTGCAGGGTAAATGACAGTGTCTCAGACATATATACCCTGAGACTGAATATTTGCCTAACATTAATTCTAATATACATTGCTCAAAATATTTTAATGATATTATTTCAAAGGCAAATATCAGAGAGATTCAAATATGTTTTGGTTGAGAAGATCTTTCTAAGAAATTTTCAAAGAAAGTTAGTATTACCAAGTAATTTACATTGGTGTGTGATCTTGATTTGATCAAATTATCTTTATAAATGGTATTTTTAAAATCACATTTAAAATTTTAAATAAGAAATATTTATATGTTTTTTAAGATAAGTTAAAAAATAAATAAAACCCTCAAAAATTACTTATTTTCAAACCAAGGATGTCATTTAATTATATATATATATTTTTAAGACAGGGACTCATTTTTTTCACCCAGGCTGGAATACAGTGGCACAATTATAGCTCACTGCAACCGTGGACACCTGGGCTCAAGTGATCCTCATGCCTCAGCCTCCCAAAGTGCTGGAATTACAGGTGTGAGCAGGATTGCATTTTAATTTTGTAAATTTTTTTTCCTGAGGATCAAATTGTACCTGTTCTTCTCTCTGTATGTCTTAAAACTATATCTGAAGTTTTTAAAAATATCACAAATGATATTAGCTATATGGAATAAACAAATGAGGGCAGCAAAATTCAGGGATGGAGGTTTGTAAAAGCTTTGTAAAAAACAACCTTTAAAACAAAAAGAAAAAATCTGACTGAAGTCTTTTTCTTTTCCTTTTTTTTTTTTTTTTTTGAGATAGAGTCTCACTCTGTCACTAACTGTCACTAAGCTGGAGTGCAATGGCACAATCTCTGCTCACTGCGTCCTCTGCCTCCTGGATTCAAGCAATTGTCGTGCCTCAACCTCCCAAGTAGTGGGGATTACAGGCACGTGCCACCACACCCAGATAATTTTTGTATTTTTAGTAGAGACAGGGTTTCACCATGTTAGCCAGTATGATCTTGATCTCCTCACCTCGTGATCTGCCTGCCTCGGCTTCCCAAAGTGCTGGGATTACAGGCAGGAGCCACCACCCCCGGCCTGAAGTCTTTAATGTATCCAACTAAAATAAGTACATTGATTTTATCTTAAATTCATGAGTTGTGTATGATTGAACATTTGTAATATACTATTTACAGCATCATAGTTAGAAAGAAATGCAAAGAATTAGCATTAACTGAGGAATGAGTTAAGCTCTTTAAACATGCTAATTCCTGTGGTTTAATCACAACCTTGTGGCAAGGTAGGTAGCAATAGTCCTCTTGATATAAGGAGCTTGAGACCCAGAAAGTTAAATTACATCATTACATACTCCTAGTATCAACTCATAGTATCTACTCATGATAGAGTCAAGGTTGGAATTTAGATATGACTAATTTCAAGTCTATGATCTTTCTGCGCAGCTGCAAGTTCAGTTTTTCAGGCTGCATTATATACTAAATTGAATCATTTTCCTAAACTAATTATTCTACTTCATAGCAGATTGTGGCCAAAACAAAGTAATAATATGAGTATGTATATATGTATGTGTGAAGAGAGAGAGCTAGAGACAGAGAGAGAGCCATCTAAAAAATCCTCAGTTCAATTTAACTTGAATTTATTAAGCACAAACCTAGTACGACACAATTCTGTCATTTTACTATTTCTCTATCAGTATCTTCTTCCCTAACTCTACTGGCTCTGCTCTGCCAACAGAGGCCATGGCAGAGCCCTCTGCTGAGGCCACATCTGCCTGCTGGATTATTGCAATAATTTTCCAACCATTTTCCCTATTTCTAGAGTTGCTGTTTCTAGTCTCGTCTATACCCTGCCACTCAAGTGTTCTGCCAAATATATCTAAATATAGAACCCTCTTATCCAAATACCTTCAATACATCCTCATGCCCACGGGAAAAAATCATAAACCCTTAGCTTTTCAGGCTCTATTCACATAGCCCACAGTCTTCCATCTGAACTTGTTAAAATTGTGTAAGCAATATCGGTTGAAATGAAAGAATATTAACTAAAACAGTAAAGATACTGAGCATAATTATGTCCAGCATGATGTTTCTATATATTGGTAACATTTTGTATGGCACATATTGTTTTAATCCCTTTTCTCATGTAGCTTTAAGCATATTTGTTCATTTAAAATTTCCATGTATTTTGATAATTTTGTGAATTCAGAAGCTTTTTTTGATTTTTGATATTAGTATTTTATTTGTTCTTTAGTTTATGCTTTCAATTTGTTTTCTGCCAATTATATTGGCTTTGCTTCATTATAAGCAACTAAGTTTTACACTTTTCCCACTATTAAGTAGATCATTAGGAAGCAAAATGATAAAAAATTAACATTTCTGTAATTATTCACATAGATACATTTTATAGATTTTAGAATTTAATGTTTTACATGTTTAAATAATTATTTTTCTGTTACTTTAAGTTTTGCATTCATATGCTTTTGCTATTTATTTTTCCTACTTATCCATACATTAAGTAAGTTATACTTTTTTATGTTTATGAAGGTATTATAAAAATTAATGAAGAAAATTATATTCGATGTCAATAAAGTTTAATTTTTGAGTCTGTTAGTCATAAAATGACTAAATTTCAAAGTTACTTTAACAACCCCATTGCAACAAAGATTTGAGAAAGAGTTATTTGTGTTATTTTGTATTTAATCCTCCAAATATTTTGAGAAATGCTTTAACGTTTACCCTACTTATACCCTATCAGCTGTTGCCATTCTCCTATTTTCTCACTTCGAATAATTCTCATTTTTTGTCAACCATAATTTAACTAATAATTGAGTAGTTAGGTAAGGTCATTGATTTATCATAAATTATAAAATCATGAAATACCTGATTGAAAATATTCATTTTGTAATATTTTATTTTAATCATTTCACATTTCTGCTACATTAATTTGATTCCTTATGCTTTAGTAAACCAACAGTGATTCCCCATATGGTGTGCCCCTTCACATGCTGATGCTATTGCCTGTTTTGATCTCTTTTTTTCTAAACATCCAATTGGATGACTTATCCCCAAATCTTAGCTCAACAGTGAATTTCTGTGTCCCTAACTTCTTTGGGAGATTTTCATTTTTTGTTTTTTGTTTGTTTGTTTGTTTTTCTTTCCTTTTCCGTGTTGTGTTTTTTACATGCCTTCATTTAAATAGCAAAATTTAAGTTTAATCAAATTCAATTTCAACCATTTATATTTGTTTTCTAAAAAGAAAGTAAACTTCTTGAGGCAGGACAGAGATACCAAAAGAAAGAAGGAAGGGGAGGAAAGAAAGGAGGGAGGGAGGGAGGAAAATGAAGAAGAATGAACTTTCTAATTGAAAGAAAAAGCTGGAAATACATATTAAAGACATATCTTTTCTTGGGAGCTCATAAAAGTTGCAAGCTGTGTTTTACTACATGTATGTTCATGTATACTCACACTAATTTTCCCCTCATACTACACTACGGTAAGAATAAGAGGTTAGTGATACATCATTCATTGTTTTGTCTTAGAGAAATAAGTAATATTTGAATTGAGTTTGTTTTTGTTTTTGGTTTTGGTTTTTGGTTTGTTTGCTTGTTTTTTTGAGGTGGAGTTTCGCTCTTGTTGCCCAGAACGGAGTGCAGTGGTGTGATCTCAGCTCACTGCAACCTCCACTTCCCGGGTTCAAGCGATTCTCCCTTCTCAGCCTTCTGACTAGCTTGGATTACAGGCGTCTGCCAACACGCCCAGATACTTTTTTGTATTTTTAGTAGAGACAGGGTTTCACCATGTTGGCCAGGCAGGTCTCAAACTCCTGGTCTCAGGTGATCCACCCGCCTCGGCCTCCCAAACTGCTGGGATTATAGGCATGAGCCACTGGCCCAGCCTGAATTGAGTATTTTTTTAGTACTAAGTTAAACTTTTTATCACTTACTCACATGAGCAAAACATTGTATAAACTTGAGTGAGTTGTTTAACCTCTCAGAATTGTTTTTCTTTACTATAAGAATATGGAAGTAAATAGTCTTTTAAGTTCTGTATAAATTCTAAGAATATAAAGGATAGTGTGAGTTCTGATTCTGAAATATTTGGTGGACAAAATCTTTCATGTACGTTCTAAACAAAAACTAGATGTAATGTCTATATTTTGACTCTCTATATATTTTGGTAGTTTTTCTCTTACTGTGTTGTATTTTCCAATCAATTCCCTTATCTCCCCCAATTAAAAACAGGGGATTTGTTTTTAAACAATTATAAATATAATTTAAGAAATTAAGAGAGTTGGGAGCAAAAGTTGTCAAACATAGTGCATAAAAATTATCTAAGAGAGAGCATTTATTTCAGAAGCTTCAGGCCAAAACAATGCTGATTCCTTACATCTGAGGTGGAATCGAGAAATGTGTTTTAATAAGCATTTTAGGAGGTTTTAATATGGGTGGTAGTGTAACTGAGAAATCTCATATGATTCTTCCATTTCCCTTGTAGTAATTGGTTCATATTCCAATTACTATGGCTGTGTAACAAATTATCCAAAAGCAATGTAGCTTAAAACAAAAACAACCATTTAATACCTACCCGGATTTCTTTGGGTGAGGAACTCCAGAGCGGTTCAGCTGGGTGACTGGCTGGAGACTCTCAGGAGGTTGTAGTCTAATGACGACTGTGGCTGGGGTCTTCTCCAAGGCTTCTTCACTCACACATCTGGCACCTGCCTGGGAAGACACAAATAGCTAGGGCTCCTCTGCCACCTCCCATCTTTATGTGGTTTCATCATATGATCCCTCAAGCATGGTATGGGACACTTGAGAGTAGCCTGTCTCAAGGTTCCAAAAGGTTTGTCTTAAGAGAGAGAGCTACAACATGCAGCCATTTGCCACACCATGTTTGAAAATGTAGATGAGGGAATGATGTCAATGGAACTGAAATAAAAATAGAACCATAAAATCGGGGTTCCACACAGGACTGTGTCTATCACAGGAGGTAGCCATTGTCTGAAATAGCAAGAGAATGAGAGAAAAATGAAGCAATGCCCTGAACTTTCTCTCGTCCTACCTTCTACTTTCCTGTTTCTGCTTTACATTGGCCAAACTCAGAGGGTCTGGAGAGCAAGAAAACCCAAGTGAGGAATTTGCAGAATCCAGTTTCTTAGAGTACAGAGTAGGGGAGAGGATGGCAGTTAGTGGTCTAAAAAGACAACTGAAGAAGAATCATCCCTGACAACCCAAGATTCACTGATAGGAGACAACTGTTAGATCAACATTTAATCTCAACTGCTATGTTTGCTGGGAAAGTAATCAAACCTAAAAAGTTAATAACCAGTGACAAGATGTTTCCCATAGCCTGTAATCCAGTTAAGACTTGACTTCCTCATTCTCTCCTTGCCTGAAAAGGTTCAGTGGAGAAAGTAAGTCTGTTTGTACTGAGCAACAGCCAGGGGCATTCAGTAATGACTATACATGTCCCTAGAAACTATGAACAACTTAATCAAAGAAAGTGGTAGCATTTGCTTCCTCTTCTTCTTCTTTGGTACCCACGTTGTAACTGCAGCCTTGACCTCCTGGACTCAAGTGATCCTCCTGTCTCAGCCTCCCAAGTGGCTGGGACTATAGGTGCATGCCACCACACACAATTAATTTTTAATTTTTTTTGTCGACATGAGGGTTTTTCTATGTTGCCCAGACTAATCTTGAACTCCTAGCCTCAAATGATCCTCCCAACTGAGGCTTTCAAAGCCAGGACTACAAGCATGAGCCAACATGCCTGATTGATTTCTCCTCCTTAATAGCAAACTGAGCCATACATCAGGCCATAGAAAATCAAAGGCTTTTGTTGAGATTCTGATGTAAGCCATGAAGCCCACTGCAAGATAGAACCCTGTTTGCTGATGCCTATGTCCTTTCTGTTGACATTAGAATCTAGTCTTTAAAAAGTGAGAGCTGTTTTTTAAAGTTGCTTTTGCTTTTATCCACTCCATTATAGAAAAACCTCCTATCAGTGAGATAAGGGGATGAGCCAAATGCTAAGATGGGACTCTAAATTTTGGCTACATAAAAGCTACATAAAATGCTATCTAATGAGTAATCTCAAAAGGGTCAAAAAAATTCAGACCAAGGCAAGAAAAATTATCTTCTGTAAGTTTACATCAAATAATAAGACAATATGCAAACATTTTCAAGTCATTTTTAGTATTAACTTGGTCAAGGGATCCTTTGGACAAAAACAAATTTAATTATTATTTTTTGTTGACTGTCCATTAAATATGGGTGGCTGATATTAGCATAATCTAATCCAGGCATATTTGTGATCCCCTCACACACTATGTAGCTCCTTACAAACTATGTAATACGAGCTAAGGCTCATATTAAAATAGAAAATATGATCCAATCAGAAACTAAAACAATTAATAGCAAAAACAAATCTTGCCAGTAAGTTTATCCATTTCTAATTCTGGTGAAAATATAGTAATTCCTGGTTTTTGTTTTTGAAATTACTTTTACAATTAGTGTTATCAAAGATGTTATATAATACCTTACAGTTTTATATATTATTGCCATTAATTAAAAATTCTTCATATTATTATGGTATATATCTATGTTTTATATGGATATACATACACTGTTATGTAAGTACATAGATAAAATGAATATAAAAATGGCATGCACACACACATACTTATATGGAATACAGCACTACTTTAGGTTTTACATTGTCCTATTGGTCAACTTAATGTCAATGTGAGTCCTTTAGCAGGATTGATGACCTAGATGAAGGAATGGCATCTATACTCTTCTAGAACAAGTCCCAAGAGAGCAGCTACTACAACTTCTAACACTTTATTATTGGTTAATTTGGGGCTTCTTTCACTCAGATGACATAGTTAGAAGGATGTCACTGCACAAATCAATACCTAGTGCCTTGTCATTGATGTGCCTGCTACCTTAAACAACAGCTGTGTCTACAACCATCTTCTGAGTAGTCAGGATACTAATTATTGTAAGCGTGCCATACTTGGAAAGTGACTCTCCAAGAAAATCCTGACCTCTTCATGTAAAACTCACGACAGCTTGCTGCACACTCAGCAACAGCTTTTGTGTGTTTTTTTTTTTCTTGACAGCCTAGACTGTCTCTCTGTTGTCAAGATTATGCAAAGATTCCATTCACAGTGAAATTAAAATGTGCATGTAATGCAGCTTCAAGCAATAAGAAAAAATGATGAATTTATTAAAAGTAGAGTATGCCTGCAATTTTGATGTCTCCTAATTGTAGCTATGTTAACATTCCCCACAAAAGCTTCTACTTATTTTCTGGAGCTTGCTCTTGCAGACTAAAGATTTTTAGAAATATGCAAGGACATATTTGAAAAGAATATGTTGTAATTGTCTTAAAGTTTTTTTCAAGATCTCTTTAAAGTATATAATTATCATTTCATGCCCTTTTGGCTAAGATCATGTGTAAAAGAGAGGACCACACATTTTCCTAACTTACAAATATTCAAACCATTATGATACTACAACATGGTCTAAGATGACTCAAATTATGCTTTTCATAGCAACCTAAATTAAAGCTTAGATTTGTGTTTTTTACTTTCTCTTAAGTTTGATAAATTAAAATAAATGTATAAATGCATATATAGGGCTGGACATGGTGGCTCACACCTCTAATCCTAGCACTTTGGGAGGCCGAGGCAGGCGGATCACCTGAGGTCAGGAGTTGGAGACCAGCCTGATCAACACCGAGAAACCCCGTCTCTACCAAAAACACAAAAAATTAGCCAGGTGTGGTGGCACATGCCTGTAATCCCAGCTACTCAGGAGGCTGAGGCAGGAGAATCACTTGAACCCAGGAGGCAGAGGTTGTGGTGAGCTGAGATCACCCTGTTACACTCCAGCCTGTATGACAAGCTCCGTCTCAAAAAAAAAAAAAAGCATAGAAAAATAATCACATATAAGATAGAAAATATAAAAGATCATTTAATATTAATTAAATAATTTAGCTCTTGTGTTTTTGTCTTTTACTTAATCATATGCCACTTTTCTTCTTTACTTAAGAAAGTGTGCAATAAGATTTCCATGTGGGGGTTATTCTAACAGTTTCAATACTGCCCCTGTAACCATAGGTTCTAGCTATCAAGATTTCTCATATCTGTTTAAAAGAATTCTTAAAATATATTTGTAATAGCCCATACATTCTTGGCCTGTTTATTATTGATTTTTACAGTTCATTTATTTATGTATTTTGGTTCAATTTGCATAATTTAACATACACTGAAATGTTTTGATCGATGAATTTGGACAATTTTGTACAACTTATATGACTGTCATCCCAAACCAGGTAAAAACAATTTCCATCATTCCAGAAACTCTTCTTTTGAATATTTCCAGTCAATATCCTCAACTCAGAAGGCAACTACTTTCCAATTTTTATCACCATCTATTAATTTTGTCTGTTTTTGAACTTTATATAGCTAGAATCATAAAATATATAGATTGTGTGTCTTCTTCTGTCCAATATGTTTTTGAAGTTTTTCCATGCTTTTGTGTATTTTTAAATTCTACGTTATTGCTGAGCAATATTTCATTATTTGAATAAACTATAACTTGTTAATACATTTTTCACTTGCATATTTGCATGTTTTTAATTTTTTGACTCCTATGAATAATGATATTATATAAATTATTGTACAAATATTTTTGTGGACATATTGAATAAATGAATACATATCTAGAAGTAAAACTATTCTCTCTTTCTCCCTCTCTCTGTCTCAAACACACATTCTTTTTCATTTTTTTAATAGGAAATGAGCATTAAGTGTTTACTATAACTCCAGCATTGTACAAAGCTTATCAGATGCATTATCTACTTAGTCCTCATGAAGACCAAACACAGCAGACACTATTTTCATTCCTGGGAGAAAACTAAACTTATGAAGATTAAATATCCAGTACCTATGGGGAGAAAAGATTTCTAATTAATTGATATTATGCCAATGTCTTTTATTAAGGCAAAAATAATAAAAATCACAGATAAGGTGAAACATATATGTATGTGTGTGTATATATATATGTGTGTGTGTGTGTGTGTATATATATATGTGTATATATATATATATATATATATATGTGGATATATGGCCAGCATACATTATATTTTCATCTTTTGTTTTTAAGTTTAGAGCACTAATGGATTTTCTTAACTATATAATTCTCTAAGGAATTCTGGCATATTCAAATTCAAGCAGAAACAATATGGGAAACATGCTTTGAAGAAACTTAAAACCAATTATGTGGTCAATTTTAGAATAAGTACAATGTGGTGCTGAGAAGAATGTATATTCTGTTGATTTGTGGTGGAGAGTTCTGTAGATGTCTATTAGGTCTGTGTGTTGCAGAGCTGAGTTCTGGTCCTGGATATCCTTGTTAACATTCTGTCTCATTGATCTGTCTAATATTGACAGTGGGGTGTTAAACTCTCCCCTTATTACCGTATGGGAATCTAAGTCTCTTTGTAGGTCTCTAAGGACTTGCTTTCTGAATCTGGGAGCTCCTGTATTGGGTGCATATATATTTAGGATAGTTAGCTCTTCTTGTTTAATTGATCCCTTTACCATTATGTAATGGCTTTCTTTGCCTCTTTTGATTTTTGTTGGTTTAAAGTCTGTTTTATCAGAGACTAGGATTGCAACCCCTGCTTTTTTTTTTCTTTCCATTTGCTTGGTAATTCTCCCTCCATCCCTTTATTTTGAGTCTATGTGCATCTTTGCACGTGAGATGGGTCTCCTGAATATAGCACACTGATGGGTCTTGATTCTTTATCCAATTTGCCAATCTGTGTCTTTTAATTGGGGCATTTAGTCCATTTACATTTAAGGCTAATATTGTTATGTGTGAATTTGATCCTGTCATTATGATGTTCGCTGGTTATTTGCCCATTAATTGATGCAGTTTCTTCCTAGCATTGATGGTCTTTACAATTTGGCCTGTTTTTGCAGTGGTTGATGCCAGTTGTTTCTTTCCATGTTTAGTACTTCCTTTAGGAGCTCATGTAAGGCAGGTCTGGTGGTGACAAAATCTCTCAGCATTTGCTCGTCTGTAAAGGATTTTATTTCTCCTTCACTTATGAAGCTTAGTTTGGCTGGATATGAAATTCTGGGTTGAAAATTCTTAATAAAGCACTCCTCAGCAAATGTAAAAGAACATAAATCCCATCAAACTGTCTCTCAGACCACAGTGCAATCCAATTAGAACTCAGGATTAAGAAACTCACTCAAAACCGCACAACTACATGGAAACAGAACAACTTGCTCCTGAATGACTACGGGGTAAATAACAAAATGATGGCAGAAATAAAGATGTTCTTTGAAACCAAAGAGAACAAAGACACAACGTACCAGAATTTCTGGGACACATTTAAAACAGTGTGCAGAGGGAAATTTATAACACTAAATGCCCACAAGAGAAAGCTGGAAAGATCTAAAATCAAAATCCTAGCAACACAATTAAAAGAACTAGAGAAGCAAGAGCAAACAAATTCAAAAGTTAGAAGAAGGCAAGAAATAACTAAGATCAGAGCAGAACTGAAAGAGGTAGAAACACAAAAATCCCTTCAAAAAAATCAATGAATCTGGGAGCCAGTTTTTTGAAAAGGTCAACAAAATTGATAAACCACTAGCAAGACTAATAAAGAAGAAAAGAGAGAAGATTCAAATAGATGCAATAAAAAATGATAAAGAGAATATCACCACCGATCCCACAGAAATACAAACTACCATCAGAGAACACTATAAACACCTCTATGCAAATAAACTAGAAAATCTAGAAGAAATGGATAAATTCCTGGACACATACACCCTCCCAAGACTAAACCAGGAAGAAGTTGAATCTCCGAATAGACCAATAACAGGCTCTGAAACTGAGGCAATAATTAATAGCCTAGCAACCAAAAAAAGTCCAGGGCCAGACAGATTCACAGCCAAATTCTACCAGAGGTACAAAGAGGAGCTGGTACCATTCCTTCTGAAACTATTCCAATCAATAGAAAAAGAGGGAATCCTCTCTAACTCACTTTATGAGGCCAAAATCATCCTGATACCAAAGCCTGACAGAGACACAACAAAAAAAGAGAATTTTAGACCAATATCCCTGATTAACATCGATGCAAAAAGGCTCAATAAAATACTAGCAAACTGAATCCAGCAGCGCATCAAAAAGCTTATCCACCATGATCAAGTCGGCTTCATCACTGGGATGCAAGGCTGGTTCAACATACACAAATCAATAAACATCATCCATCACATAAACAGAATCAATGACAGAAACCACATGATTATCTCAATAGATGCAGAAAAGGCCTTAGATAAAATTCAACACCTCTTCACGCTAAAAACTCTCAATAAACTAGGTATTGATGGAACGTATCTCAAAATAATAAGAGCTATTTATGACAAACCCACAGCCAATATCATAATGGATTGGTAAAAGCTAGAAGCATTCCCTTTGAAAACTGGTACAAGACAAGGATGCCCTCTCTCACCACTCCAAATCAACATAGTATTGGAAGTTCTGGCCAGGGCAATCAGGCAAGAGAAAGAAATTAATGGTATTCAAATAGGAAGAGAGGAAGTCGAGTTATCTCTTTTGCAGATGACATGATTGTATATTTAGAAAACCCCATCGTCTCAGCCCAAAATCTCCTTAAGCTGATAAGCAACTTCAGCGAAGTCTCAGGATACAAAATCAATGTGCAAAAATCACAAGTATTGCTCTACACCAATAACAGATAAACAGAGAGCCAAATCATGAGTGAACTCCCATTCACAATTGCTTCAAAGAGAATAAAATACCTAGGAATCCAACTTACAAGGGATGTGAAGGAACTCTTCAAGGAGAACTACAAACCACTGCTCAATGAAATAAAAGAGGACACAAACAAATGGAAGAACATTCCATGCTCATGGATAGGAAGAATCAATATCGTGAAAATGGCCATTCTGCCCAAAGTAATTTATAGATTCAATGCTATTCCCATCAAGCTACCATTGACTTTCTTCACAGAATTAGAAAAACTACTTTAAATTTCATATGGAGCCAAAAAAGAGCCCCTATAGCCAAGACAATCCTAAGCAAAAAGAACAAAGCTGGATGCATCATGCTACCTGACTTGAAACTATACTACAAGGCTACAATAATCAAAACAGCTTGGCACTGGTACCAAAACAGATATCTAGACCAATGGAACAGAACAGAGGCCTCAGAAATAACACCACACATCTACAACCACCTTATCTTCAACAAACCTGAAAAAAACAAGCGGAAGAAAGGATTCCCTATTTAATAAATGGTGTTGGGAAAACTGGCTAGCCATATGCAGAAAACTGAAACTGGACCCCTTCCTTATACCTTATACAAAAATTAACTCAAGTTGAATTAAAGACTTAAACGTAAGATCTAAAACCATAAAAACCCTAGAAGAAAACCTTAGGCAATACCATTCAGAACACAGGCATACACAAAGACTTCATGACTAAAACACCAAAAGCAATCACAACAAAAACCAAAATTGACAAATGGGATCTAATTAAACTAAGGAGCTTCTGCACAGCAAAAGAAACTATCATCAGAGTGAACAGGCAACTTACAGAAAGGGAGAAAATTTTTGCCATTTATCAATCTGACAAAGGGCTAATATCCAGAATCTACAAGGAACTTAAATTTACAAGAAAAAAACAAACAACCCCATCAAAAATTTGTGAAGTATATGAACAGAAACTTTTCAAAAGAAGATATTTATGTGGCCAACAAACATGTGAAAAAAGCTAAAGCTAATCATCACTGGTCATCAGAGAAATGCAAATCAAAACCACAATTAGATACCATCTCATGCCAATTAGAATGGCGATCATTAAAAGGTCAGGAAACAACAGATGCTGGAGAGGATGTGGAGAAATAAAAACTCTTTTACACTGTTGGTGGAAGTGTAAATTAGTTGAACCATTATGGAAGACAGTGTGGCGATTCCTCAAGGATCTAGAGCTAGAAATACCATTTGATCCAGCAATACCATTACTGGGCATATACCCAAAGGATTATAAATCATTCTACTACAAAGACACATGCACATGTATGTTTATTGCAGCACTATTCACAATAGCAAAGGCTTGGAACCAACCCAAATGCCCATCGATGTTAGACTGGATAAAGAAACTGTGGCACTTATACACCACAGAATACTATGCAGCCATAAAAAAGAATGAGTTCATGTCTTTTGCAGGGACATGGATGAAGCTGGAAATCATCATTCTCAGCAAACTAACACAGGAACAGAAATCCAAACACCGCATGTTCTCACTCATAAGTGGGAGTTGAACAAGAGAACATATGGGCACAGAGAAGGGATACATCACACACCAGGGCCTGTCAGGGGGTGGGGGCAAGGGGAGGGATAGACTTAGGAGAAATACCTAATATAGATGACGGGTTGATGTGTGCAGCAAACCACCATGGCACATATATACCTATGTAACAAACGTGCACATTCTGCATCTGTATCTGAGAACTTAAACTATAATGAAAAAAAAAAAGAAGAAGAAGAAGAAGTAACAAGCTAAAACCCACTGAAATAAAGATGGCAATGAGAGTGACGTTTGGTCATCCTCACTGCTATAGTACTACCAGCGCCATGACAGTTTACAAACACCATGTCAACGTCAGGAAGTCACCCTATATGGTCTAAAAAGGGGAGGCATGAATAATCTACCTCTTGTTGGCATATAATCAAGAAATAACCATAAAACTGGGCAACCAAGAGCCCTCAGGGCTGCTCTGCCTATGGAGTAGCCATTCTTTATTCCTTTACTTTCTTAATAAACTTACTTTCACTTTTAAAAATAAATAAATAAATGATGCCATCTTCCAAAATTTTTGTCCCATTGAAAACACTTAAAGAACTATAAGCAATTGGGATATTTTCATTTCAAAAGTTTATCATTGGTTTTAAAATTTTGTTGTTTTCTTTTGTTGTTTTTTAAATTATACTTTAAGTTCTAGGGTATACGTACATATCGTGCAGGTTTGATACACAGGTATACATGTGCCATGTTGGTTTGCTGCATCCATCAACTCATCATTTACATTAGGCATTTCTCCTAATGTTATCCCTCCCCGAGCCCCCGACCCCCCAACAGGCCCTGGTGTGTGATGTTCCCCGCCCTGTGTCCAAGTGTTCTCATTGTTCATTTCCCACCTATGAGTGAGAAAATGCAGTGTTTGGTTTTCCGTCTTTGTGATAGTTTGCTGAGAATGGTGATTTCCAGTTTCATCCATGTCCCTGCAAAGGACATGAACTCACCCTTTTTTATGGCTGCATAGTATTCCATGGTGTATAAGTGCCACATTTTCTTAATCCAGTCTATCGTTGATGGACATTTGGGTTGGCTCCAAGTCTTTGCTATTGTGAATAGCACCACAATAAACATATGTGTGCATATGTCTTTATAGTGGTTTGTATACTATTCTCTGATGGTAGTTAGTATTTCTGTGGGATCAGTGGTGATCTCTCCTTTATCATTTTTATTGTGTCTATTTGATTCTTTTCTCTTTTCTTCATTAGTCTGTCTAGCAGTCTATCAATTTTGTTAATCTTTTCAAAAAACAGCTTCTGAATTCATTAATTTTTGAAGGGTTTTTCGTGTCTCTGTCTCCTTCTGATCTTAGTTATTTCTTGTCTTCTGCTAACTTTTGAATTTGTTTGCTCTTGCTTCTCTAGTTCTTTAAATTGTTATGTTAGGGTGTCAATTTTAGATCTTTCCCATTATCTGATGTGGTCATTTAGTGCTATAAATTTCTCTCAAACACTGCTTCAGCTGTGTCCCACGGATTCTGATATGTTGTAACTTTGTTCTCATTGGTTTCAAAGACTAAATATTTATTTCTGCCTTCATTTCATTATTTACCCAATACTCATTCAGAAGCAAGTTGTTCCGTTTCCATGTATTTGTGAGGTTTTGAGTGAGTTTCTTAATACTGAGCTCTAATTTGATTGCACTGTGGCCTGAAATACTGTTTGTTATAATTTCCAATTTTTTATATTTGCTGAGGAGTGTTTTACTTCCAATTATGTGGTCAGTTTTAGAATTAGTGTGATATGGTGCTGAGAAGAATGTATATTCTGTGATTTGGGGTGGAGAGGTCTGTAGATGTCTATTAGGTCTGCTTGATCCAGAGCTGAGTTCAAGTCCTGAACATCCTTGTTAATTTTCTGTCTCATTGATCTATCTAATATTGACAGTGGGGTGTTAAATTCTCCCACTATTATTGTGTGGGAGTCTAAGTCAAGTCTCTTTGCAGGTCTCTAAGAACTTGCTTTCCGAATCTGGGTGCTCCTGTATTGGGTGTATATATATTTAGGATAGTTAGGTCTTCTTGTTGCTTTGATTCTTTTACCATTTTGTAATGATCTTCTTTGTCTCTTTTGATCTTTGTTGGTTTAAAATCTGTTTTATTGGAGACTAGGATTGCAACCCCTGCTTTTTTTTTTTTTTTTTTTTTTTTTTTGCTTTCCATTTGCTTGGTAATTCTCCCTCTATCCTTTTATTTTGAGCCTATGTGTGTCTTTGCACGTGAGATGGGTCTGCTGAATACAGCACCAATGGGTCTTGACTCTATCTAATTTGCCAGTCTGTGTCTTTTGATTGGGGCATTTAGTCCATTTACATTAAAGGTTAATATTGTTATGTGTGAATTTGATCCTGTCATTATGCTAGCTGGTTATTTTGCCCATTAGTTGATGCAGTTTCTTCATAGTGTTTATGGTTTTTACATTTTGGTTTGCTTTTGCAGTGGCTTGTACCAGTTTTTCCTTTCTATGTTTAGTGCTTCCTTCAGAAGCTCTTGTAAGGGAGGCCTGGTGGTGACAAATTCCCTCAGTACTTCCTTATCTGTAATGAATTTTATTTCTCCTTTGCTTATAAAGCTTAGTTTGGCTGGATATGAAATTCTGGGTTGAAAATTCTTTTCTTAACGAATGTTAAATATTGGCCCCCACTCTCTTTTGGCTTGTAGGGTTTCTGCAGAGAGATCCACTGTTAGTGTGATGGACTTCCCTTTGTAGGTAACCCAATCTTTCTCTCTGACTGCCCTTAACATTTTTTTCTTCATTTCAACCTTGGTGAATCTGATGATTATGTGTCTTGGGGTTGCTTTTCTCAAGGAATATCTTTGTGGTGTTCTCTGTATTTTCTGAATTTGAATGTTGGCCTGTCTTGCTAGGTTGGAGAAGTTCTCCTGGATAATATCCTGAAGAGTGTTTTCCTACTTGGTTCCATTTTCCCAGTCACTTTCAGGTACACCAATCAAACTTATGTTTGGTCTTTTCACCTAGTCCCATATTTCATGGAGGGATTGTTCCTTCCTTTTCATTCTTTTTTCTCTAATCTTGTCTTCAGGCTTTATTTCATTAAGTTGATTTTCAATCTCTGATATTCTTTCTTCACCTTGATCGATTCAGCTATTGATACTTGTGTATGCTTCACGAAGTTCTCATGCTATGTTTTCCAGCTCCATTACGTCATTTATGTTCTTCTCTAAACATATTATTCTAGTTAGCAATTCCTCTAACCTTTCATCAAGGTTCTTAAGTTCCTTGCATTGGGATAGAACATGCTCCTTTAACTCAGAGGAGTTTGTTACTACCCACCTTCTGAAGCTTACTTCTGTCAATTTGTCAAACTCATTCTCCATCCAGTTTTGTTCCCTTGGTGGTGAGGAATGGTGATCCACCCGAGGGAAACTCCTGGTCTATGGGTTGTGAAGACCATGGGAAAAAAGAAGTATCTGGGCTGGATAGCTCCATCCCTCATGGCACTCTCCCTCACAGTTTCCCTTGTCTAGGGGAGGGAGTTCTCCGACTCCTTGTGCTTCCTGGGTGAGGCAACACCCCACTCTGCTTTTGCTCACCCTCCATGGGCGACACCCACTCTCTAACCAGTCCCAGTGAAATTAACTGGGTACCTCAGTCGAAAATGCAGAAATCACCGTCTTTTGCGTTGGTCTTGCTGGGAGCTGCAGACCAGAGCTGTTCCTATTTGGCCATCTTGCCCAGGAATCCCTAATTTTTATTTTATTTTAATCTATTTTATCTGTTGTATTAATCCCTTCGATGGACTCATTTTGGATTTGTTGATTTTCACTATTGTTTTCTATTTGTTTATTGTTTATTTCCACTATTTTTATTATTTTCTTTTTTTCTAATTACTTTGTGTTTAATTTTCTCCTTTTTTCCAGATTTCATAAGGTAAAAATGTATTTGAAACCATAATTTTTTTCTGCTGTAATTGAATTTTAACATATTGTGTTTTTATTACTATGCAATTAGAATGTTTTCTAATTTCCATTGTAATTTTCTCTTTGGATCTTATACGTAAGCTTAAGATCTACTTATAATTAATGTTTTGTGAAGTAATTTTAGAAAATCTTTTTTTTTTTTACATATAGATATCCAGTTTGTTGAAAAGACTAGCCTTCATTGAATTACTTTGGCATATTTGTGGAAAATTATTTGACTAAGTATAGGTTAACTTCTGGACTCTATTCTTTCCCACTGGTTTGTATATCTACCCTTATACCTGTGTCACTACTATCTTTATTACTGTAGGTTTATAGTAAACCTTGATATCCAGTTGTGAGGTCATTCCTTTTTGTTCTTTTTCAGTCATTTTGACTATTATTGTTCTTTTATATTTTCACATAGCTTTGGAGTCAGCTTGTTAACTACTGCGAACATTACTGTTTTATGTTTTTACTTTGTGAAAAAAAAATATTGTGTAGGAAGAATTCAAGCATATTTTTTGTCTTATATATTAAGAAAAAAATATACTATGAATAAATTTTGTTAAAAGGATAAAGAATACTTCCTCCCTAGGCCAGGTGTGGTGGCTCACACCTATAAACTCAGCACTTTGGGAGCCTGAAGTGGGAGGATTTCTTCAAGACAGGAGTTTGAGACCAGCCTGGCCAAAACAGTGAGACTCTGTCTCTAAGAAACAAAGAATACTCTCTCCTTGCAATTTTGCCTATTTCTTAATACTAAATAACCATTATTTTATTTAAATAAATGTAATGTATTTAAAATTTTAAACAACTCAATGCTTTAATTTTGTTTATATAATTTGTATATATTTATACACATAAATATGAAAAATTGGTGATTTTATGTCAAGGAACAAATTACAAAGTTTTCTTATAGACAGAACTGGTAATAGTCTTTTTATTTTAAAACCTTTGACTGTATGTTCTATTTTTTAAAATAAAAAATTAAGATTACTGTATTAGTTCATTTTCATACTGCTGATAAAGACATATACAAGGTCTTTATCAAGCAATTTACAAAAGAGGTTTAATTGAACTCACGGTTCCACGTGGCTGGGGAGGCCTCACAGTCATAGCAGAAGGCAAGGAGAAACAAGTCATATCTTACGTGGATGACAGCAGGCAAAAACAGAGCTTGTGTGGAGAAACTCCCTTTTTTAAAACCATCAGATCTCACGAAACCTATTCACTTTTATGAGAACAGCATGGGAAAGACCTGCCTCCATGATTCAGTTTTCTCTCACTGGGTCCCTCCCACAATACGTGGCAATTATGAGAGCTATAAGATGAGATTTGGGTGGGAACACAGAGCCAAACCGTATCATTGCACCCCTGGCCCCTCTCAAATCTCATGTCTTCACATTTCAAAACCAACCATGCCTTCCAGGCCTTCCCAAGACAAGGAAAGTCCCTTCTGCCTATGAGCCTGTAAAATCAAAAGCAAGTTAGTTACATTCTAGATACAATGGGGGTACAGGCATTGAATAAATACTGCCATTCCAAATGGAAGAAGTTGGCCCAAAAAAAGGGGCTACAGGCCCCATGCAAGTCCAAAATCCAGTGGGGCAGTCAAATCTTGAAGTTCCAAAATGATCTCCTTTGACTCCATATCTCACATCCAGGTCACACTTATGCAAGAGGTGGGTTCCTGTAGTCTTGGGCAGCTCCATCCCTGTGGCTTTGGAGGGTACAGCCTCCCTCCTGGCTGCCTTCATGGGCTGGCATTGAATACCTGCAGCTTTTCCAGACACATGTTGCAAGCTATCGGTGGATCTACCATTCTGGGGGTCTATAGGACAGTGACCCTCTTCTTACAACTCCACTAGGCAGTGCCCCAGTAGGAACTCTGTGTGGGGGATCCCATTCCACATTTTTCTTCTGCACTGCCCCAGCAGAGGTTCTCCATGAGGACACTGCCCCTATGGCAAATTTCTGCTTGGGCATCCAGGCATTTCCATACACCTTCTGAAATCTAGGTTCAGGTTCCCAATCCTCAATTCTTGACTTCTGTGTATCACAGGCTCAATACCACATGGAAGCTGCCAAAGCTGGAGGCTTGCAACCTCTGAAGCCACAGCCCAAGCACCATGTTGACCCCTTTCAGCAACAGCTGGAGCAGCTGGGACACAGGGCACCAAGTTCCTAGGCTGCACACAGCATGAGGACCCTGGGCCCTGCCCAGAAAAACAATTTTTCCTCCTAGGCCTCCAGGCCCATGACAGGAGGGGCTGCTGTGAAGACCTCTGACATTCCCTGGAGACATTTTCTCCATTGTCTTGGTGATTAATGTTTGGCTCCTCGTTACTTGTGCAAATTTCTGCAGCCAGCTTTAATTTCTCCTCAGAAAAATGGGATTTTCATTTCTATTGCATTGTCAGGCTGCAAATTTTCCAAACTTTTATTCTCTGTTTCCCTTATAAAACTGAATGTCTTTAACAGCACCCAAGTCACCTCTTGAATGCTTTGCTGCTTAAAAATTTATTCTGCCAGATACCATAAATCATCTCTCAAGTTTAAAGTTCCACAAATCTCTAAGGCATGGGCAAAATGCTGCCAGTCTCTTTGCTAAAACATAACAAGAGTCACATTTGTTCCAGTTCCCAACAAGTTCCTCATCATCTGAGACCACATCAGCGTGGACCTTATTGTTCACATCACTATGAGCATTTTTGTCAAAGCCATTCAACAAGTCTGTAGGAAGTTCCAAACTTTCCCATATTTTCCTGTCTTCTTCTGGGCCCTCCAAACTGTTCCAACTTCTTCCTGTTACCCAGTTACAAAGTTGCTTCCACATTTTCAGGTATTTTTTCAGCAACGTTCCACTCCACTGGTACCAATTTACTGTATTAGTCTATTGTCACACTGCTGATAAAGACATACTCCAGACTGGACAATTTACAAAAGAAGGAGGTTTAATTGGACTCACAGTTCCACATGGCTGGGGAGAGCTCACAATCATAACAAAAGGCAAGGAGGAGCAAGTCACATCTTACATGGATGGCGGCAGGCAAAAAAAAGAGCTTGTGCATAGAAACTCCCATTTTTAAAACCATCAGATCTTCTGAGACCCATTCACTACCATGAGAAGAGCATGGGAAAAACCTGCCCCCCTGTTTCAATCATCTCTTACCAGGCACTTCCCACAACACGTGGGAATTGTGGGACCTAAAAGATAAGATTTGGGTGGGGACACAGAGCCAAACCATATTAGCTTCTTAAGAGGATTTTAATTACAATAAATTAAAAAAATAAAAATATATCATACGGCTATTTCCTTCAATTCCCTCAACTTTCCTTTTGTAGAATTTTCTTGGCCATTTTCCTATATTTCATTGTGTATTCATACATACAAACATACACATAAGCACACTATGTAAACATATAGGGATGCCTATATGTATATATGTTTTTGTTGTAATTACATTAAATTTATATACTATTTTGGGAAAATTGACCAGTTTCCAATACTTATCTCTAAATCCAGGTAAAAACATGCCCATTTATTGACATATTTCTTTATATTCCTCAGTAAAATTTTTAAATTTCTTTTTCATAAATATACTGAATAATTCCTGTGATATTCTTTCTAAACATTTTTATTTTTTGTAGCAATTTTACAATAAATCTTTAGATTTTTTTCAGCTTACTGCTTCACCAAAAGGTAGGTTTCCTTAAAGCGGAGACTATTTAAGCTTTGTTCACATTACATTTCCAGATCCTGCCAGACTACACATCACATCTATATCATTTTCTAGGTAGACATACTTTAAAGATTTTTGATTTGGTGTTGAGCTTGCTTTTATTTCATAAAGACAGAATATTCTACTCAACATATCTCACAACACTGTCACTGTTGTTTTATGATGCAGAAAGGAAAGGGAGGTAAAGATGTCTAGGCATTATTAACAAAAACCACAAGATGAAGACTTATAATAAGGGCTGGGATTTTTGTTGAGGATATCCAGCATCATATATGATTTGGAGGCATTTATTGACAATCACAAATTATTATATAATAATAGATGTACATTATTCTATGAAAGCTTGAGATACTTTTTTTTTTTTTTTTTTTTTTTTTTAGATGGCGTTTCACTCTTGTTGCCCAGGCTGGAGTGCAATGGTGAGATCTTGGCTTACTGCAACCTCTGCCTCCCAGGTTCAAACAATTCCCCTGCCATAGTCTCCCGAGTAGCTGGGACTAGAGGCACTCGCCACTACGCCTGGCTAATTTTTTGTGTTTTAGTAGAGATGGGGTTTCACCACGTTGGCCAGGATGGTCTCCATCTCCTGACCTCATGATCCGCCTGCCTTGGCCTCCCAAAGTGCTGGGATTACAGGTATGAGCCACCACACCAGGCCGAGAAACTTCTTTTAAAAGGGAGTTGGAACTGAGTAGAGTGTAGGGCAGGGCTAATATAAACTATCTTCGCCACAGAATATTATCCTAATAAAAGGAACAAGTCCTTCCTGTGTACCGTATTCAAAGTACTAATCAATTCAAATTTGATTCAAGGAGCCATGACTAGCTATGCTGGTCATGGACAGTGGTCCTGATTCAACTTAATGATGTTTCTTTCTAGACCAAGTGACAGTAGTAACCAGGGAGCTGAGGTGGATGAGAAACCAGCAGTTCTCCTATCTAGAAAGTTGCAGGATAAGCTAGTCGGTCTTTGAGTAGAATTTTTTTTTAATTCAATCTAGCCATCAAGTTAATTATTCAGGAAATGCAGCATTTAAACATTTTGAGATTACTTAAGTTTGTCTCAATTTGAATGAGTGACTTAATTTTGTGCCAGAATATGATGTAATTAAAGTTTGGTAAAAGCCACTCAGTACTGGTGAAAAATAACACTATAAAACCAATAATAGAATTTTCCACATGCTTTTCTTGTGACCTAGGATAGAAGTCTCCCAAGATTGGGGACTCCAGTGAATGAAATGTTTTTGAGAGTATTCTGTTAATATATCTAAAGTTATTTGTTAAAACAGTATATATTGTTGCCTAAATGTATAAATTTTTACAAAAATTAAAAAATTTTAATGAATGAGGCAGGGACTGAATACAGATTTAAACATTATTCTTATTTAATATATTTAAAATAGGACAAAAATTTAGCTGTCATTTGAAAGTCTTAATGTTCTAAACATTTATTTTTAAAATGTATTTCTCACCATTTTGCAAAAACTATAATAATCATTGCTTTAGGCAAGAGTCTTCCTTATACCCTAAAATTATTGGGTAAAAGATTGATGAGGAACATGATAGCTTCCAAGTAATGCTCACAGATTACTTATTAATTAGAAAGAGAAATTACCAATTTTTTAGTGGAGAAATCTGATGGGCACTTCTTTATGCAATCAGATCTAGTGTCACTAAATTGGGCAAACCAATAGCATGTACCTCCTGATATAATTTATTAAGCAACACATTAACTTACATAGTATTTCTGCCCAAAGTGCATAATTTTACCCCGATTATTAGGAAATACCATACAAAGCCAAGCAAGAGACAGTCACAAAATCTTGGGGGTACTTTTTAAAAAGAAAAGGGCTAAGAATATTTTCGCGTGTGTGTGTGTGCAGGAAAGGTTCAATCATGCTGTAAGCATGTAAAAATAGGCATAGCAGAGAATGAAAAACTAAAATAAGACTGAGTTATGGGTAGTCTGAAAAAGAGGTAATGGTAAAGGAAGGGAAGTCTTGAAAATGAGAAAATCCTTGGTTTTAATCCTAGTTCTCCTTTATGCACTCTATGATTTGAGAAAAAAAATTTAGCTACTCTTAATCTCAACTTCTTCATATTTAAAAATCTAAAAATAATTATCTCTCCTGCTGGGTTTTGCCCAAACTTTTCCTAACAGCAGTAAAAGTTGCTAAATAGATGTCCAGTAAAGTGTAGAGTGGATGGTCTTGGCACACTGAGAGAATAAACATAGAGGAGAGTTTGCCAGTTTTACATTTGGAGTTCAGAGAAATTAGTGGATTGGGTATCAGATAACTTCAGTTGTCTTAAGAAGGAGATAAATAAGTCTGCCAAGAGTTAAATACTTATGAAAAGTAAAAAAAGTTTGGAAAAATCACGAGGAAAATTTTGGCAAGAAGTCAGTAATAATTAATTTAAAAACTGCTGAGTGGTCTGGGCACAGTAACTCATGCCTGTAATCCCAGCACTTTGGGAGGCCTAGACAGGCAGATTGCTTGAGCTCAAGAGTTCAAGACCAACCTCGGTAATGGGGGTTTCACCCCATCTCTACTAAAAATACAAAAATTAGCCAGGTGTTGTGGCATGCACCTGTAGTCCCAGCTACTTGGGAGGCTGAGGTGGGAGGATTGATTGAGCCTGGGAGGCAGAGTTTTGCACTGCACTCCAGCATGGTCAACAAAGCCAGATCCTACCAAAAATAAAAACAAAAACAAGAACAAAAACAAGCAAACAATAACTGCTGATTGGTTGTAAAAGTAAAAAGGTAAAGTTGTATCACCTTAGCTGCTTGTATCAGCTTAGCTGCTTGGAGCTGGGGGAGGGGTTACACAAGCATCATTTTGCCCACCACCATTGGGATTGCACTGGGTCAGACCTGAAACCCACACAGCACTGGGTCTTGACCAAGGTCCACTATAACTACTACCTGGATACTGCCTACGTTTGCTCAAGGCCCTAGGGCTCTACAGTCAACAGGTGGTGAAGCCAACCAGACTTATGTCCTTCACTTAACTGTAATGAGTTCCCCAGGTGAATCCAGACATGCTGTCTGGGAGTCAGTGCCTGGAGTCAGAAACCCTAGAAATCTATCAGGTGCTCTATTCTACTTTAGCTGATCCAGCACTCAAACCACCAAAGTCCTTCCCACTCTTCCCTCCCCTTTCCTCAGGCAGAGGACTCTCCTAGTATCCACAATCACTACAGGCCCACAGGGAGTACTGCTAAGGTACTACCAATGTTACTTAAGGCCCAAGAGCTCTTCAGTATCCTTGCGGTAAATGCTGCCAGGGCTGGGACTCACCCTTCAGGGCAGTGAGCTCCCCTCTGGCCCAGAGCAGGCCCAGAGATGCAATCTAAGAGCCATGTGCTGGAATTGGGAGCCTCAAGAGCCCACTTGGTGCTTTTTCCCACTGTGGCCAAGCTGAGACCTAAGCTCAAGACAAAGTCCCCTTTACTCTTCTCTCTGCTTTTCTCAATCAGAAGGTGTCTCTCCTCGTGGCCACTATAGCTGTGAATGTTCTGGGTCACACTGGAAGCCAATACATTTCACAGTCTCACTCAAGGCCCATGGGATATACTCCCTGGCTACTGTTGCTGATCAGCGCCCAAGGGTTCTTTAGTCAGCATATGATGAATCCTGCCAGGATTGAGTACTTCCCTTCAAGGCAGCAGGTTTTCTTCTGGCCCAGAATGTGTCTGGAAATGTCATCTGGGAGCTATGGCCTGGAATGTGGACCCCACAATTCTGCCGAATGCTCCATCCTACTGTGGCTAAACGGGTATCCAAGTTGCAGAGTGAAGTCCTCTTTACTCTTCCCTCTCCTCTCCTCAAGCAGAAGGAAGAGGTCTCTTTTGGAGCTGCGAGCTGCACTACCTGTGGTTGGGGAAGGGGTAATGCAAGCACTCCCTTATCCACCCCAGCTGATGTATCACAAGATTACATGTCCTCTAAGGACATTGACTCCACACCCAGCACAGCACTAGTACTTTCCTAGGAGTTGCAGTCCTTGTGGCCTAGACTACCTTTCAAGTTTATTTAGAACCCCAGAGCTTTTAAGGCCACAGTGACAAGGGTTGCCAGAACTCAGGTTCTGATCACTGGGCTGGGCAATTTCCCACTGACTACGGCTGGTCTAAATATTCCCTCCATGGGCACCACCTGAGTTCTGCCTGGTGTTGGCAGCACCCAGTTCCAATGCTGGGTCCCATAGTCACTGCACTCTCCCTCCCCCAAAAGCATGGATTATCTCCCTGCCATCAGACTAGGGAGATGAGTGGCATTGGCAAGTCAAGACTGTCATTCCTACCTCAGTGTCTTTTTCAGCAATATGAAGTTAAAATCAGGTACTGTGATCACTCACCTGAGGTTTGGTTCTTATAAAGGTGCTTTTATGTGTAGATAGTTGTTAAATTTTTGTTTCTCAGGGGAGGACAATTTGTGGAATCTTCTATTTAGCCATCTTGCTCTGCCTCCCTCCCTGGATCATATGCACTACTGGAATATACTATTTGAAATTATATTTCCATCAAATTGTCAAAGACAGAGATGTATATAATAACTTAAATATTCTTTTTCAAGTACCCCTGGAATATTAAAAATTCACCTGTAGGAGAGTTAGACTAAGTTATTATTATTATTATTATCTTAGGCATAAACTAGTAAGACTAACAAATATCTTTAAGTAAAATTAAGCAGTTAGATCATAGTTTGCTGATGGTAGAGCCCAGTAGCTCAACTGGAGTCCAATGGCCTTAGATCATGTCTAGGTTGTGTCTCATTATTTATGTGAATTAAAGCTCTCAGTTCTTCAGTTTTCTCATCTGTAAAATGTAAAATAATAGTGTTTGTCTCCTAGGCATATTGTGAAGATGAAACCATGTAGTCATGTAAACTATTTAGAAGACTACTTGGAATAGAGTATGTGCTCTCTTAAATATTAATTAATACTATTAATATTATCAGTTAGAGCTGCTCTGTTCTCTCACCAAATCACAAATCTAAATTCTGTCACAAATTTCAAATTTGTGCCCTTGGTGGCATGGAGCCTAAGGGGGCCATGATTAAATCAGCATATTCATCTGTAATATGTGAAAATATCTTAGACTGCAGGAACTATGAACAAAAGCTAGGAGTAAGAGTCAACTCTGTATCAAGATATTAAATGGGTATAATTATTTGATCCACAAATAGATCATGGTTGGTCTTCATTAATTCTAATCTTAACCTTTTGATAATATAATCTTGAAGTCTGCGTTCAATAAGTGACAGTTATTTTTGTTATTACTGTAACTACTACCCAAGAATTATAAGAGAAAAAGGAAATAAATATGCTTCTTTGAAGTAATCATCAACTACAAAAATCAGTTTCCTTTTACAGAGTCACATAAAGGTTAACTGATTCACCTTGACCATAAAGCAAGTAAGTGGTAGAATAGAAACTAGAATATAAGTCACATGACTCCTAATACTGCCTTCTAAATAGCAAAGCATTTCATGTGTCTATTAATTTAGCTTTTACAAAGTGACCTAACACATGATCTGTCATGATTTCCCCCCCAAAATAATCTGTGATATGAGTAGGCCAAGGTTTACTGCTAATAGACAACTATTTTAAAAGTTCAAAAAGACAGAATCTCAGGATTTACACGTTACCATAGCTGCTAAGTGACATATCTAATTAAAACTAAACATACACACATACACAGAGAGACAGACACACACACACACACACACACACGCACATGAAAACAGACAAACATAATATAATAAATAGGCCCAGTTGTCTGAGTTCAAATACAATCATTTTTCCATGTCTTTAACAGCTATATAATGCTTGGATGTCAAGAATTACAGTCTATAATTAGTAAACATTAATAAAGTATGAACAGCTACCTCTTTTTAAAAATTAGAATTCAATGGAATTTCAAATAACAGCTCAAGCCTGTAGGCTGCCACTCCACATCTGAAACAATGCTTCCCACTGTTTTTCTAGTTGACACAATTTATTAAAACCTCTCAACATATACAAATAAAATTATGATAAGCCCCCAAATCCAACCAGAACGCCAAGCATGAAACATTTAGGTCATAATTTACCTTACAGAGTCAGAAAAAAAACTGAGAAAAATGAGAAAAGTTCAAAAAAGTCATTTCAGCATCCCACTAGAGTTAAAGATCATTTTCAAGTATTCCTATTCAAATGTTTTTATAATTGCATGGATCTGACAGAGCTGCACATTCTGCCAGCTCTCAAGTGGCTGTACCCAGAAGGTGGTGACTGTTTCTGACTGGCTGCTTGCTTGCTTTTATTTTCATTTCCTGTGCGAGAGTGAGATTGCTGTTTGGGGACACTTAAATCTATTTCAAGCATAAGAATCATTTGTCCCATGTGGAGGCAGCTTCGATGAATAGCTTTTCATTTCTTCTTATTCATCTTGACTTTACAATTGTGATGCTTAGCATGACTGAGTTTCACTTAGTCTCCCCCTCTGCATTACAGTTTTCTTTCTTTTTGGGTACTCAGGCCAAAATCTGAACTATCATGGTTCAGATGGCATTTTGGCAGTGATTGTCATCTGCAGACTAAATTTGTCCCTGCGTGGTGTGTTTCTTGACCATTTGCTTATTGTTAAACATGTATCATAGCTTTCAGATGGGAAAAGAAGTATAAGCACAACAGTAATATAAGGCAAAGCTTATTCTTTTTAATTTTCTTAGCAAGACAAAATAAAGTAAAAAAAATGGGATCAACTTCTTGGCTACACTTGCGTAGTTTTCACTGCAGTGAAGAAATGCTAGTTTATCTAATGGCTGAACATCTGATACAAATTAGCTCTGAGCAATGCATTTTGGTACAAAAATATACATTAGATACAAAACTATGGGCTTTCATTTCCTCTTAGCAGTGAAACAAAAGCAAACATTCACTGAAAAGCACATGAAATTAGAGGTTCACACTATACCAGTGAGATAATTCAGAGAATAGAAAAAGTAGAGGTAATTTTCTTTTGAACAGATACCTTTTATTATGATCACAATTTAAATGGCTATCACAGATATAAATTTGTTAAGAAGGCATAGCTTCTAACTACAAACTAGAGGCTTTTCTCTTTGAAAAGTTGGATTTAGCACGTTAAGTCTAGCTGGGTGCGGTGGTTCACACCTGTAATCCCAGCACTTTGGGAGCCCAAGGTGGGTGGATCACCTGAGGTCAGGAGTTCGAGACCAGCCCGGCTAACATGGCGAAACCCCGTCTCTTTCTAAAAATACAAAAATTAGCTGGGTGTGGTGGTGGGCATCTGTAATCCCAGCTACTTGGGAATTTGAGGCAGGAGAATTGCTTGAACTTTGGGACGCAAGGTTTCAGTGAGCTGAGATCATGCCACTGCCCTCCGGCCTGGGTGACAGAATGAGACTCCATCTCAAAAACAAACAAACAAACACACACACAAACACATTAAATCTAAATATTTTTTTTAAAAAAGGATGGCATTTAAAACAATTCATCATGAATAAGCAGATATTTTCTAAAAAGAAGCTACATATTAATGAACAGGGGAAGAATTCCCAGATAAGTATACATATTCTACAAAGACATGAAAATGTAACAAAACATGTTGAGTATGACAATTTGAGAACTTTTCTATTTGTTTTGTGATGTAGACAAAGCATTTAGAGATGTTTCTAAAAAATATAGTTGCAGTCATATTTTAGAAGTCCCTTTATAAGATATTAATAGATTGGAAATTTTTCTCTGATCATTATAGAGTTAAGATGGTTCTATTTGTTTGTTTAAAAAAAAAAAACAGATGAGCCTATTTCACATTCCACTTTAGAAAACTATCTCTGATAACCATATGAAGGATACTTTGGATTAGGAGAGATTGTGGTGAACGTACCTGTTTTGAGCCTCTGTAATAATCTACATAAATCATGCTGAAGAACTGAATGAACATAGTAAAAGTGGAGATGGTAGGGAAGAAGATGTAAGACACATTTAGAAGAGAGAGTTGATGAAATTTGGTGACTGATATGGATTGGAGTATAAGAAAGAACACAATCAAGAATAAAGCATATTTTATGCTTGTGGAATAAAAGAAATGCTTACAGTAAACAAGATTTATAGAACATAGGTGGAATAAGATAAGCATATTTGGGAAAGAAGCTGACTTCATTTTGGAAGTGTGGACACATGCATCTTGCAGAAATTGTCAGTAGAAACAAAGAGGGCTGGGAATACGGATTTGGAAGTCATTGTGCCTCAGTGATAGTTTATACCCAGAAATGAAAATGATTTCCCAGGGAGATGGTACAGAGTGGAAGGAGAAGCAGGTGAAGGATGAAACTGTGGACAACAGCCATATGTGTGTGGCTGGTAGAAAATGTGGAAGAGAAAACATCAAGCTGACAAAAGGAGGAAGCAGCAAAGAGTTACGAGAGTCGTAATAGTTTACTGCTTACAGAGATTAGGTAAGTAAATAAGTCTTCCTTCTTAAAATGTTCCTCTCTTAAATGTTATTTCCCTTTGGTTCTTTTATGATGATTCATTTCTTAAAATCCTCCACAGCTTTACCTTTTGATCTCCTTCTTTGAAAGTGTATTGCTTATCCTCTTTTTTCTTTACATTTGGTCATTCCCCACTGCCATACCTTCAACTACCATTTCATATTAGTTATTCTAAACACAAATATTTTTGTTTATTCAGAAACTTTTGAGGATCGCTACTCCAGAAAGTAATCATTAAAAAAAAAAAAACAGTGTAGTTTTTCTTTTCTTTAGGAACAAAGTAAGCCACATGAACAAAAAGAGTATAATGTGATTAAAGGTGAAATAATGATATCGCCACTTTATGTGGCACTCAGGTAGCTGTACAGGGAGTGGATTTGGCAGTCCACAGAAAAGAGCCTCTGGTAGAAATTTATTTCAGTAATTCTTAAAAAAAAGGATTAGGATCTAGACTAGTGATATCAGAACGGAGAGGAGTTTAGGATAACTCACAAGCTTGTGTATATGTTTTGTTTTGTGTTGCTGTGGGGTAAGTTGTTAGTATCCAGGTTGATAATAGTAATGGCATTCACCAGCACTGTAATTTCTTCAGGCTTCAGAGCGTGTTTGATTGGAGGATTAGAAATGATGACATCAGTTTTGCATATGTTGAGTTTGGCATGTTTTTAAAATGTCTGGGTGGGGCAATAAAGAGGTAATTTAAAATGTGGGGCTGAAACTCAGCAGATACATACTGGGGAGTCAATGCTGTAGGCGGAAATGGAAGTCCCTTTGGCAGATTGTGTCAGATAAAAGGATTGGAAAAAAATTAAAAATTGCATATTTGCAAGACTCAGTCACAATTTCAATTTATCTTCTGAACTGCTGACTCACAGAACCATTATACATACGAGTACCCACATATGTTCCTAATTCAATGTCTTAAACTACCTGCCCTTCTGCCAAAGTCTATTTGACTCATTGTGCTCTGTATGTCTGTTAATGTTGCTATTATGTTTTCAGTTATGAACTTCTGAAACAATTTGTTGTCTATGTCCACCTGTCCACCTTACAATTTTAATTAGTTACTAGGGTCTTCTTGATTCACCTTCGAGAATGTTTTTCATGTTCATCCAGACTTTTCATTTTCACCGCCAATGACCAAATCCAAGCACTCAGAATCCCTTGTCTGGTCTATTCCATAGACTCCTAAATTGGTCTGTTTCTAGCCTCTCTGTCTTCTAATGCACCTCGCAAGATCCTTAAGGTTTACTTTATCAAAATAGAGGCTGACTTACATAGTATCCCTATTCAATATCCTGAGATGGAGTGTCTTTACCAAAATGAAAAGTTCTGAGGCCTCCAGATCAAAAATCTATAATTTGTGACTTAAATTATCTTCCCCCACACACCTCTCAATTTATTCTAACCAGAATTATAAACTCCAGTCCAAGTGCTCGCGGTTCTCCAAACCTCCTCTCCACGCACTCTTGAGTTCTTCTGTAACTTTGCTTATTTTTTTTTAACCAGGTATACTCTTTCTATGATTTCCAACTAAGCTAAATATTACCCATGTTTTAATCTTGGCTTAAATACAATTGTAATTAAATCTTCTCCAATGCTTTAATCAGAAGTAAATGTTCCTTCTGTTCTACTCTCATAGCACCTCTCTTCTAGCACACATTTTATTCTACATTATATTATGCTTAGTTCATTATGCATGTCAGTCTTTGTGAATAATGCCCTTATCTTTCATTATTCCCAGTAAGAACACAATAGATTGAGTAGACGTATTCAAAAAAACTATTTCCATGGTTTAAGGTAACCTGATTCAATCTCATATCAAGAATCTAAATTAACCTATATTACCAGGGTAACAGCTACAATTAGGGGGAAAAAAACCCTCAAAATCCTATGTATTTTGAAGGACCAATGAGCATTTTTTAAATTGCTTAGCTACCTCTGTATTTAGGTAAGTAAGAATATGTTTGATAGAGATAATTTAAGACCATCTCTCATAAGAACTTATGTTGTTGCAATCAAAATTTGATATAGCTTTGTTCAATATTCCAGAATGTTCCACGGATTTTGTAGTTAAAAGTTGAAGGTGATTGGGCCAATGAGTTCCTGGCTCTAAGGAATTAAGTTTTTCTTGAGGGATAGAGCTTATGAGACACAAAAAATTGAGAGGAGCTTTTTCTTATTCCAGATGTCATCCTATATTGGCCATTATCTCTAATCCAGAGATGAAAAAGTCTTTGGGGAAATTGGATTACTCCTACAGCCACAATCTTTAACACTGGCTGAATTCTTTTCTCTCTTAACGTATCTAACCAGAATTTATCCCAGATGCAGACAATGAACTGTAGTAGAGTCCAAGTGTCATTGTTTTAATATATATTTTCTTAATATACAAATTATATATAAATTTAATGTAATATATATTATAAATATATATTTAACATATAGTTTTGTCACATGGATATATTACTTAGTAGTAAAGTTGGCTTTTAGTGTAGCCATCACCCAAATAATGGACATTGTACCCATTACATAATTTCTTATCCATCACCCCCTCCCACCCTCCCACCTTTCTGAGCCTCCATAGTTTATCAATCCACACTCTATGTCCACATATTATTTAGCTTCCATTTGTAAGTGAGAGCATGTGGTATTCGACTTTCTGTTTCTGAGTTAAGATAATGGCCTCTAGTTCCATACATCCTTTTGCACAAGATATGATTTCATTTTGTATGGCTGAATAGTATTCTATTGTGTATGTCTACCACATTTCTTAATCCAATTATCTGTTGACAGACACAGGTCCATTCCATATCTTTGCTATTGTGAATGCTGCTGTGATAAATATGTTAGAGCCAGTATTTTTTGATATAATTTCTTTTCCTTTGGGTAAATATCCAGTAGTGGGATTGCTAGATTGAATGGGAGATCTATTTTTAGTTCTTTGTGTAATTTCCATACTGTTTTCCATAAAGGTTGTACTAATTTCCACCAACAATGTATAAGTGTTTCCTTCTCTCTACAACCTTGCCAACATCTGTGATTTTTTTATTTTCAATAATAGCCACATTCTGACTTACGTAAGATAGTATCCCATTGTGGTTTTAATTTGCATTTCTCTGATGCTCAGTGATGCTGAGGAGTTTTTCATATGCTTCTTGGCCATTTGTATGTCTTCTTTAAAAAATGTTTATTCAAGTCATTTTCCAATTTTTAATGAGGTTATTTGTTTTTTGTTGTTTTGTTGAATTGTTTGAGCTCCTTTTAAATTCTGGATATAGTCCTCTGTTGGTTGCATAGTTTGCAAATATGTTTTTTCACTCTGCAGGCTACTTGTGCACTGTTTTTATTATTTCTTTTGCTGTGCAGAAGCTTTTTAGTTTAATTAATTCCCATTTGTCCACTTTTGTTTCTGTTGCTTGTGCTTTTGAGTTATTAGCCATGATATCTTTGCCTAGATCAATGTCCAGAAGAGTTTTTACTAGGTTTTCTTCTAGTATTTTTATAGTTTCAGTTCTTACATTTAAGCCTTTAGTTAATCATGGGTTGATTTTTTAAATATAGCGAATAATACAGGCCCAATTATATTTTCTTGCATATGGCGATCCAATTTTCCCAGTACTATTTATTGAAAATGGTGGTTTTCCCCAGTTTATATTTTTGCTAACTTTGTTAAAGATCAGTTGCTGTAGATTTGCAGCTTTATTTCTGGGTCCTCTATTCTGTTCCATTTATTTTTGTGCCTATTTTATACCAGTACTATGCTGTTTTGGTTACTAGAGCCTTGGAGTATAATTTGAAGTCAGGTAATATGCCTCCAGCTTTAAATAGAGCTTATTTTAATCCTTTGCAACTTAGTTAGATGAAGTTATCTAGATGCCCAAGTTCTTAAAGTAGAAATCTGTTTATTTGGGATTTGGGGAGACATGAAATTAACCTTTGTTCTCTGCTGCAGACTTCAGTTCTGGAGTTGGATACTTTGTACAGAAAGATCACAGCAAGCCTCTTACACCCGAAATGCAGAAGACAAAAAAATATATTGGCTAGTGCTTTTCCCAGGACAAAATATGAATGCCTGGCTACAGGCATCACTAAACCACTGTAGTCATGGTTCTGGCAGAAACAATAGATAAATGGTTTGAGGTCTAAAGAGGTGTTTCCAGAAAAGTCATGAATAATCAAAATAGAAGGGCCCCACCTTCATGAGCTATCATAGGAGAAGAAAGTGCGTTTCAGATCCCCAACTTATTGGCCTCCATAGGTGGGAAACAGTCCTAGATTGTTTTCATTTCTTGTTCATACTGAAGGCAAAAAGAGAAAATCCCCTGTAATTGGAAAGTTCCTTCTGATTCCTTAGTCTAATCCCCTGACCTTAATGTTTATCCAACAAATCCCTTACTCTTCCTGTTACTTGCTTCCCTCAGGACTTTTGGGATTGCTCTACCCTCAGTTCATCCATATTCACCTGGCACACATCCCCTGAGCCACATAATATTTTCTTAAAATAGGACCTTCCACGCATACTTAGAAAATGATGTTTGATATAAAATAGTTGCTATCTACTAAATCTATCTAATATATGCTTACAACTAAAACCCCTTAAGATTCAAATTAATAACAAGGCACACTTTTAGAGCATGAATGATATAAATAATTAGATGCACCTAAAAGGTAAACATTACCTAAGATTTTTATTCCCTTACATTCAAATAATCAATTAATTTCAGCTCATATTTATTTAAAGGGCTTGTAGCATAGAAAATGAGTGGTGAAAACCCAAGTATTAATTAACTAATGTATTCAAGATATTATATATGTGTTTTCATATGTGCTTTTTATTTAAACCTTACAGAACATTATTCGAATATTGGTGAATAAACTGAAACTCAGCTAAGTAGCTTTTCTGACATATTGGAGCCAGTTTTTAAATCCAAAACTATGTCACTCTGTAGTAGGCATAGTCTAGTCTAACAAGGAAGCAGAAACCACTGTATATTCTTCAACCTAAGGAAACTTAATACAGGGAAATTGATACACAAGGGATGGAAATGCTCAGGAGCCACATAGGCAATTCAGAAGTAGCTGTTTCTGAAGATACCTATCTCTGAA